>NC_136062.1:478066704-478452450 GCF_964261635.1 Lissotriton helveticus
GAGCAAAATATACCAAAAATAATGAGCGCGGACCAACCCAGCATGGTAGTCAAAGCGCACATAGGTCAATTGGATATTGTAGAAGGAATTGTATTATACAAAAAATATATACAGACATCAACCATTGTATCTCTCATTGTTGGTATGTAGCACATGTACTCGCGGACCAACCGTACAAGGTAGTCTAGGCGGCTAAAAGTCAGAAACAGGTCAAGTTGGCAATAATACGCCTAATTCCCAATGCAGCCCATGTTAAATATTGCATGTGACCCCCAAAGCGTGGACCAACCGAAAAAGGTGGTCAGACGCCTGGATTCAGTGGAAAAACCACACAGACTGGAAAATACAGAGACAGAGGGGTAAGAAAGTCAGATTATTAGTATGTGAAGGCACCCCCAAACACAGGAAAGGAGGACCTGATTCACAAGGTGGCCATTTGTGCGAAACTGCTTTCTGATTCATTCAGACCCATGGACACTGAGTCAAAAAGACGAATCCATTTGATTTCCCTTACGTTGAGGACGGGTTCAATGCTGCCGCCCTTGGGGCGGTATACCCTCAACTCCGAAGGTTGCAGCCTATGAATCAGACACTGCATGCAGAGGGCATGCAATCGGTGTGTTGTACAAGAGAGATGCACACAATCAACACAGTGGGACACTCGAATCCTGCAACTGGTGAATCCGCTCTCCACTAACAAGACACTTATGCGTGGACTCGAGGCCCCAAGATACAGGGGCTACACTCCTTACATGCAGGCAGTACTTTTGGGGCTCCGCCTCAGGACATTCGGACTCCAGGCACAATACTTATTTCCACGGTCATACCACGCTGTCATTTAGAATCCAGCAGATGATGTAGGCACTTGAGAGGGCACCGTTCTCCAGGTGTCACAGGTTAGGTAGGTGGTGTGGTTCCCTCGCGGGAAGTCTTTGATGTACCTGAGACCTCCACAAGAGAACAAGGGGCAAGCCAACAAGCCCTTGGCGAGCACACTTCATGTCACTACACAGCAGCAGGGAGTCAGCCCAGTCCAGCCAATATTCGGAAACGGTGCGCTATCCCTTCCAATGGCAGTAATCCTCCTTGTGGACAACAGACTCCTCTGGCAGTGTGCACCACATAGTTCCAGGATTTCCGAACTCATGTCCCCTCAAGTGTATCTCTGCCCTGCTGCAGTATAGCACCAGTTGTTATACTGTAGTGTGCCTTTAAAGTTGGAGGTGGTTCAGAAGCTTTCTGTTTGATCCACAGATGTCTCTCCTAAGTTTTAGTGCTTTCTGCCATCGGTCCATGGAATGCCGATGTCAGTCTTTAGTGGGGACGTGATCTGGCTTCCCAGAGTCCAAGTGTCAAAACCTCTCCCCCCAATCTATCCGGCCAAGTCCTCAAATAGGTCTGTCTTTCCAGTTGCATGCCCAATATTTATGGCTGTCTCTGTGGAATGCACAGATGTGCTCCCCCAGCCTCCAGTGTTGTCTGGGGTCACACTAAAAGGCAGACAGAGAGTTCTGGAGCAGAGAAATGCCCACTTTCTAGAAGTGGCATTTCTAAGCTATAATGACAAAACCACCTTCACCACTGGAGAGAGGTTTGTCATTGTGAATCCAATGAAAGGAAACATTACAAGGCTGCTCCATTGCAGTCCACCATTACAGCCTGAAGTTATTTCTACCGTTCCCCCACGTTAACCTATGAGAAGAGATCAAACCTCATAGGTGGTGATAACACACCTGGGTATTCTACACTACCTGGGCGGGGAACGCCCATGTGTACCTGTAGTTTCACCTACCACTTGCTTCACCCCTTAAGACTTGCCCCAGGGGTGCCCTAGTGGTAGTGAAAGGTCCCTCAGGATTGACCAGTGGTTTAGAAAGGCCAACCTAATGGCAGGCTGGGTACATCTTTAAAAATATCAGGTAAGCATCACTTCCAACATGTGTCGGAAGGGCGGGCTCACTTTCACGCTGCACACACGGTGGGAACGTGCCCAGAGCCCTAAGGCCACAAAAAAACAAATCAGCAAAACCCTTGAGGAAAAAGACAAAAGTGTAGGGAAACACTACCAAAAGTGTGTCAAGTCTAGCAGTGGTGTCTTGACTTATTCTCCACGTGCGCTCTAGTTGCTATCCGTGGCTTTCCGTCAGCCTGAGTTCCTCTTTGTATCAGCTTGCCTGCAGTGGGCTCTTGTCTTTAGGTTGTACTTGAGGGGAGGCAGGGTGTCGACACATGACGCTATCCAGCAGTTGAAGGTTCTTGATGGCACTTGGCAGGCTATCGGTGTGCTTGGGCCAGTGTGGCGACAGGTGGAAGCCCAGTCTTCTGTGGTGTTTTTCCAGCTGCAGCAGGAGTGTCCAGTGGTGGTAGGTCTGTGGTGAAGTGGGATGGGTATGCTCAAACTGATGAGGGTGGGTGTGCCCTGTCCAGGTCAACAGAGCTGACTTGTTGGCTTTCATTTTATTGATGGTGGGTAAATTGGGCCTAGTAGGTGTCCGGCGGCATGGATGGGTCCTGGAACATGCTGCGTGAGGCAGTGGTTTCTGAGGGTTTCGGCATGGCCGTTGACTTTGGGTCAGTGCGTTCCTCTAGGTAAAAGTTTGAGGGCCTTATTTATGAGGCCTTGCAACAGTTTTGCGCTTCTGTTGCATCACTTTTTGTGACACATTGCCAGCGTAAAACATGCCTTCTGTTGCGCCCTATTTACAAAGTGACGCATCTAAGCAGATGCGTCACTTTGTAACCCCCTGCGCAACATTATACCTGCGTCGGGTATAATGTATGCAAGGTGAGCGTTCCCACCTAAGTAAGCCTCGTAGAAGTGACGCAGTGAAATCTACTAGATTTCACTGCGCCACTTCTAGGGTGCAAATGCGTCAATATCTTACTCCTGCCTCACAGCAGGCATAAGACTGATACAGGACCTTTCACGTGGGGCTTGCCCCATGTGAAAGGACACATTGCTGGAGTTACGTCACTTTTGTGACACACTCCAGCAATGCGTCACTTTTGCGCCTACAGATACGTCAGAAAAACTGACGTATCTGTAACTCCTTGCGACATGATGCGTCATACTGTAAATATGACGCATCCAGCATGTCACAAGGAGGATGCAGTGAAAAGTGACGCATCACTGCTTCCATGCAGCGATGCGTCACTTCTCATAAATGAGGCCCCATGTCTCTCGGAGGATAAAGGTGCTAAAGTCAATAATGAGGTGTGCAAATAATTCTGTGATGTCACGGGGAAAGTTGATGCGGGTCCTCGTGGCCTGCTGACGAGGGTCCCTCAAGGGAGCAGTGGGCAGTAATGTGCAGCTTGAACGTGATTTGTTCCATGTATCTGGTGGAGTTGTCCATAATCGTGGTGAAGCTGATGATGTCTTTGGAAATGATAGACACTCCGCCTCCGGGCTGTCTTGACGGTCTTTATTGGAGATCTTGTGGCTTCTGAACCTCCACGCCCAGACGGATCAGCAGCCCCCTCTACCCCCTCAGCACCTTGAGACCCTCAAGGGTGAGAAGTTGCTCTATACAAACCCCTGATTGATTGATTGATTGAGGAGGGATGTTGGGTGCAGAGGATGTGTTCAGCCATGTTTCTGTGAGAAGCAGGAGATCTGGAGCATGGATGAGCTGCAAATCCCATACAACTGTGATGAGTGTTGGTGAGTTAATATTGGACGGTACGATGTTGATGTACACCTTGATATATGTACATATAAAAATGAACTCGCTCCTCTGTTGTTGATTTTACCCGATGTGACCTCCCCTTCAGCCCTGATTTAGAAATACGACCTAGGTCTGTAGCAACTGATTGACAGATCACAGGTGGACGGGACAAGTAATCGTACAGGAAAACCCAGATCGACCCCACAGATAGGCAGCAACACCACAATAGTCTCAGGAGATTGGCTCCAATAAAATATGTTTGGCTGGAGGGGTGCGCATTCTCAAACGCACCATAAAGTCGGATGCCACACTGAGTTAGGAACACACAGCCAGTCAGAACACAGCATACACATAACACGCAGTGATCACACACTCGTCATGCTGGACATCTGGACACATACCCACTGGCCCTGCTGTATGTTCATACAAGGACGAGGCTCACCTGCGCTTCTAATCAAGCCCCCAATTTATGGTCCTGTGACTAGGCCCAAACTCCTGTCACCAAAGGAGTGCATATATCCTCTTATGATGCTTCATGTAAAGTATGAAACGAAGGCCGAAACCAATGATCTTTGAGACAGTTTTCAGACCCCGACTGTTGTCCGATCTGCCGGCCGTTGCGCTTAAACAAGAAAATTGTTCCTGTTTTGCCAAACGCCTCTTCTCTTTCGTTTTTTTAAACATAAATTCATATCCGAGCAACAGGTGAGTGAGTGGGTATTAGGGATAATGCCTGGAAGTGTGGTGCAATACATAGGTAGGGGTTGGTCTGTGCGGGTGTGAGTGGGTGGCTGGTTGTGTGACTGTGTGCGGTTGGGTGCTGGGCTCTGTTGGGGCTGGAGAGGTGGGTGTAGGTTGTTCGGGAGTGCGGCAGAGGTTGCAGGAGGTGCAAGTGAAAGCTCCCTCTGTGTGCTGTAGTGTGGAACAGCAGTGGAACAGCATGACACCTTTCCAAGTGAAAAACATCTGAGTTTGCAAAGGCCTGGACATGATACTAAATTGAACTTCAAACAAAATTGCACATATTCATTTGTAAACATGACTTTTCCGCTTTTGTTTACTTTAATTATTAGCCAGGGATCTGTAACTCAGCTCTAGAACACATATAAAAGAAATTTCTCATTAAATTTGCTATTTTATAGATTAGGGCTAAAAATACAGGCTTTAGGTGATTTTATTATTTTTGTACTGGGCAGACACTAAAAGAAATACTGGTGGTGCCGGTAAAAAACGTCCAGGTGGCAACCCTAGCCAAACCCCTTTGTCATCTCCATCCTAATATATGCAAGAGGGTACCTCTGGAGCAGGCCAGGACACGTGTTCTTGGCAGGGAGCGAGATTTACCAAATAATCATAACTAGCATTGCCCCAAATGCTCATGCCTAGATTAAACTGGGGCAAGTCGTATATCAGCTGATATACTTCCATGTAACGTGTGCATAATACTCACAAATCTTGCATGTCTGACCTGGTGTTTACACCTATGGATTGTTACTGGAGTTTGCACCACCAGTTTCAAACCCTGTGCGAGACACAGCAGGCTCACAGGATAAAGAACAGACAGATGTAGTGCAAGGGCCACCGATGATGTCATCAGCAGGCGACTCTTACTAAGTCTAGTGCTTCACGAACTGCAACGCAGCAATTTTCCATCTAGTGCTTCATGGCATGAAAGACGGCAACTCTGGGTCAACTGTACATCAAGTAAGGGGATGAGGCGAGCAACTGGCTGCTGTCCTAGAGTAGGCGTGGACCACGCCTTCAGCCATGCAGGGATTAACCCCGGGTGGAGACCTCTGCTACGCCAGCGGAGTGTGCGGAGATAGGCTACTCCGCATTCCGCGGAGAACGTGGAGTAGGCAAATCTCTGCACACTCCGCAGCGGAGCATAGTTGGCCAGCCACCGCCACCCAACCCTTCTATTAAAAATTGCTTAAAACTGGAATAAAACAACTTTAAAGTAAATAAAAAACACTTACCTTGGCTGCGGCGTCCCTGGGCTGCCCTCCTCCTCTTCATCACCGTCTCTGGGAAAACTGCATGCGCGCGTGCCCGTGCATGTGCATTTCTCGTCGATGAAGAGGAGGAGGGGAGTCCGGGGACACCGTAGCCAAGGAAAGTGGGTTTTATTTACTTTAAAGTTGTTTTATTTAAGTTTAAAGCAATTGTTAATGGGGGGTGGGAGGCGGATGGCGTAGCAGAGGTCCACGGAGTTTGTTCTCAACTCCGTGGCACTCCGCGTAGCCCTGCTACACCCACTATGCCCGGGGTTAGTAGGGCTACTGTTGGACTTGGCCCTTCTGGCAGGTTCACCCTTGAACTTTTTGCTTTTTAATGGTGACCTGGTGATAGTGATTTTTGGTTTCTGCGCACTTTCACTGTGTCCCAGTGGAAAGTGCGTGCGCATTCTGCGTGCGTGTGGTGAGATTGGCCTGCCCTCCCATAGGAATGCATGGGGAATGTCTGTGTCCCTGGTAGTTCCTGATGCGTGAGGTGGGCAGGCCCGAGTTTGGTATGTGCGAACTCGTGAGATTAAATGCTGCGCAATGATGTGTGCGACGTGAATGTGTCTAGTGTGGAAGTGCCACTTCTAGACATGGGTGTGCGTGTGCAGTGAGTGTGCTGGCGTGTGACTGGCTGGAGCTGGCTGGTGAGCCTGGCTCCAGGAGTCAGGATGGGTCTGCCCCAGTGGTGAGTGGAGAGATTATCATGCTGATGTGAGGGAGGGGTACACCTGGGACCTGAATAGGGCTGGGCTTTCCCTACACAAAGCTGGCTCCGCCCCCTGTGGTGCGTCTAATGTCCCTAGCCTGGCCAGTGAAAGGAATGGGTGGTTGAGCACATCACAGTGCTTCAAAACCAGCTGCGACTGGTTTCCCCCCCACCCTGCACCCTGAGACAAAGGGAAAAGGTGTATAAAAGAGGGGCTGTGACCCCATGAAAATGTTCTCTCCTTGAATCCTTTCCAGGGGGGGGCTGCTGCTGCTGGGTGCCAGGAGGACCGCCACTGGGGATTGGCTCCCTGCCTAGGAGGACCCTGTGACCCCCCCACGCCCCCACCTCCTGAAAGACTTGTTGCTGGACTTTGGGGGCCTGAACTTTGCCCTATAGCGCCTGGGAGCGCTTGATTTTCCCCCTAGCGCTTGGGAGCGTTTTATTCTCTCTTCAGCGCCTGGGGGCGCTTGAATTGCTGATATTTTTCATCCTCGAGGGATTCCCCGGCGTGGGGATCCCCTTTTGTGCCCCCAAGCGAGTGCCCACCTCGCATTTGTGCCGCTCGTGGCATAATTTGGCTAGCGGGTGGCCAGTCCGCTTTATATTGAAATTAAAGAGGGAACCTACCCCTCGTGTGGCCCCGTTTATTATTTAATTCGAGGGAGCCTACCCCTCGTTTGTGCCAGGATAGAGAGTGGAGTTTCCGCCGCCGCCCGGCTAACCCAGAAGTCAGCCAGGCCGGGGGCGGGACAAGCGGGACGACAGGAAGCAGACGGGAGCCCATCCCGTGCTCCTGCATCAAGAGAGAAGGCCCCGGAGAAGTGAAGATCCGCCGACTCCTTCCTCCGCTTCCCCCGGTCTGGGGAAGCCAAGCAGAGACCGCGACCGAGGAGAGTCCGGAGAAGCAGGAGCTCTCCAGCCAGCCGCCGCGAGACCGGTGAGTGCACCTGAGAAGGAGAGGGGGGGGCCGGGGCACATTGCCGGTGCCCGCCCCGACCCTCCAGAGCAGGGCCGTAGTGTCGGAAGGCCCGTGGGGGCCTTACTTAATTCAGAGTCCCCCAGGGAAGGACTCCAACGACCGGGGGCCTTCTTGTTTGGAGCCACGAGGCTCCGGGGGCATTTTGTGTATTTCGAGTCCCCCCACAAGAGACTCCAACGAAGGGGCCATATTTGTTGACAAGCCCATAGAGGCTCCTGGGCATCCTAAATATTTCGAGTCCCCCAAGAGGGACTCCGACAGCATCACGGGGGCATTTTGTTTGAGCCTGAGAGGCTCCACCAGTTTTGGGGCATTTCGGGTTTTAGAGCGGCTTTGGCAGACAGCGGGCCGCTCCCCCCACACTGGGCACGATTCTTGAAGAGCCCCAGAGAGGCTCAAGGGGGCATATTTGTTTTACGAGCCCTGAGAGTCTCTAGAGTGACATTTTTTTTGTTTAGAGCCACGAGGCTCTTGGGGGACACGAGTGCTTTGGCCACATCATCTCCACAGCTGCCCAGTACTTAGTGGGCAGCTGCTTCGTTTAGGCCCCTGACATTTGGGACAGTCACTGGTTGTGGCCTAATGTGATTTCTGCGCAATTGTTCCTTGCTGCACCGCTGAAGGTATATTTCTGCCTCATGTGTTTTTCTCCTACACCTCTGAATGCTGTGATGCATTATTATTATTATTATTATTTTATTATTATTATTTATTTAAGAAGCTTATAAAGCGCGCAGCTACCCCCGTCGGGGGTGTCCCGGCGCTAAGAGAACAAATTAATCACTAGAGAGGGCAACCAGGGTCCTACCATCCAGCCAGAGATTACAAAGGCACACCTGATCAGAGTTGGGAAAACAGCCAGGTTTTTAATTTGCGACGGAAGATCTGCTCTGACTCGATGAACCTAAGGTCCAAAGGGAGGCCATTCCAGTATTTAGCCGCCGTCACACTGAACGTTCTGCCACCACTCCGGGCGAGCCTAAATCTAGGAACAGTCAGTAGACGGAGACTATTGGATCTTAGGTTTCTTTCTGACATGGATAATTTGAGTCTTTTACTCAGGTATGCTGGGCCAATTCCATGGATAGCCCGAAAGGCAAGGGTCAGGATTTTAAACTGAACCCGGCGGGCGATAGGGAGCCAGTGTAGGTCATTGCGATATGCTTTAACCGATTTGCGGGTATGGATGTTTCCAATAAGCCTAGCTGCCGCATTTTGAACGATTTGCAATCGGTCAATGAGATAAAGGGGAGCTCCGGTATACAAGCTGTTGGCGTAATCCAGATGTGTCGTGATAAGAGCATGGACAATCGTTTTACGGGACGTCTGAGGGAGGTAGGGAAAAATCTTCCTAATCATGCGCAGCTTGCCAAAGCAAGCCGCGGTGACTTTGTTGACCTGAGCTTTACAGGACATGGTGTTGTCAAAAAGGAAGCCGAGATTGCGGGCTGACTGTACTGGATTGGGGGGGGGATTCAGAACCGTAGGCCACCATAAGGCGGCAGGGGGAGCTGATTTCTGGCTAAAAAAGAGTACCTCAGTTTTGTCTGTATTTAGGGCCAGATGATTGGAAGCCATCCAAGAACAGATGTTGCCAAGGCAGTTACGGAAGTTGGAAAAGTGCGAGTCAGAATGGTCTCTAAAAGAAAAGACAAGCTGAGTGTCATCAGCGTATGAGACCACCCTGACTCCCCACGATTCTACTACCCTGGCAAGAGGACCCAAATACACATTAAACAAAAGAGGGCTTAAGGCGGAGCCCTGGGGCACACCGCAAACAAGGGGTTTGTCCTCTGATTCGAAGGGAGGCAAAAATACTCTTTGTGATCTCCCTGAAAGGAACGATTTGATCCAAGCCAGAGCTGTGCCTCCAATTCCCAGCTGCTGTAACCTAGTCACAAGTATATCATGAGACACAGTATCGAATGCAGCGGACAAGTCGAGGAGAACCAGCATGGCCTCCTCGCCCCTGTCCACCGATTCGCGAATTGTCTCCGATACCTCTAGCAATGCGGTCTCGGTGCTGTAACCGGTTCTAAAACCGGACTGTGAATCGTGCAGCAGCTGGTTGGATTCTAAGTACAAGGCCAATTGTTTCTGAACCACTTTCTCCAGAATTTTAGCAGGTTTAGGCAGAAGGGAAATGGGACGGTAATTGCTAAATTGGGATGGATCCGCATCTGGTTTTTTTAAAATAGGGAGCAGCCTAGCTTGTTTCCAAACTCAAGGGAATAGGCCAAGGGTCAAGGAAGCATTCCATATTGAAAGGAGAGGGTTGATTAAAACAGGGGCGAGATTACCCATCACTTTAGCGGGAACTGGGTCCAGCAGAGATCCTGACTTGACCTGGTTTAAAAGTGACAGAGCTGCATCTGGGGTCAGCCCATCAAAGGAATTGAATGGGCAATGCTGGGTGTCTGATACTCCTGGCTGGGGACTAAAAGATGCGGGATCAAAGGAAGACGATAGTTTGATAATTTTTTCCTGGAAAAAATCAGATAGTCCTTTACAGAGGGCTTGAGTGGGGGCACACAGGGCTTTCAAAACAGGCGGATTCACGAAATCCTTCACAATTGTGAAGAGAGTTTTTGAAGAATTCTCAGCCCGTTGAATAAGTTTAGAGAAATAAGCTCTCATTGTGGCCCGCTTAATTTTTTTAAATTTGTTTAAGGCCACTTTATAAGCTAGTTTGATAGTGGGGTCATAGGACTGGCGCCATTTGCGTTCCAACTGTTTGCATCTGCTCTTTCCCTCTCTCAACATGGGGGAGAACCAAGGAGCAGATGGGCGAGACCTAGAGGAAGTCATAGGGACTAGAGGAGAGATGATATCTAATGCAGTGGTGAGAGCGGAGTTATATCTCACTGTTTCCTTGTTAAGGTCTTCCGATGAATTAAAATGATAATAAAAACAGGGATCAATGGCCTCACAGGTAACTTTAGACCATTTACGACCTATATCTCTGTTGATGGAAGTAGGAAGGGGCAGGGAGGGAATAGTGATATCAAAAGGAAGGAGGAAATGGTCTGACCACGTGAGGGGTAGGGAAGGAAGAGAGGTGATGCCAGGATGATTCGTAAAAATAAGATCAAGCGTATGTCCAGCTTTGTGGGTAGGGCCCTTAATTAATTGGGGCAGAGTTAATCCTTGTAAGGTTTCAAGCAACAATGATGCTTGGGCACAGGCGGGATTGTCAACATGAAGATTGAAATCTCCCAGCACTGTGAAATAGGAATGTTTAAGGGAAAAATCTGCGATTGAATGTAGCAAAGAACAGAGAGAGGCGGAAGTGGAAGTAGGGGGATTATAGACCAGGATGCCGGCAAAAATCGTGGTGGCAGAATCCATTATCGTGAGATACATGGCTTCAATAAGCCCAAGGTTAGGTATTTTTTTTATGTTCATAATGAGGTGGGATTTGGCAATGACAGCGAGCCCCCCCCCCAGATTTGGTATTGTCTCGATTGACTCCTGACAATCGATAACCAGGGGGGATGGCCAAATGTATATCTTGTTTAGAAGAGTCTTTAAGCCACGTTTCCGTACGGAATAGTATGTCCCATTTATGTATATCCAGCAAAAGCCAAATATCAGAAGCGTGCGCATGTGTAATGTTCCTATGCCTATACCCCTAAATGTATGGTGATACTTAGGTGGTTGTTTTTCTCCTAGTACAGGTGTTGCTAGTGAGGTCCTGGTTCCCTGCGTGACCTTTTCCTAAGGTGGTTAGGGTTGCGTAGGTGATACTTACCTGTTACCAGTGATTACTGGTTGTGTGCTCTATTTCCTATTTTGTGCTACAGTAATTTTATATTCTATGTTCTAAGTACTATTTCTAACAAGTATTCTAGTGCTAAAAGTGCCTATTCCTGACAGTGGTCCAGGTGGCCCTGTCTTGTACTTATCCCCTGTAAATTCTGCCCGTGCCTGTTGGCACATTGTAAAGTGTGTGCTTTTATCTAATGTGTTTGCTACACTACAAAGGCTATTTTTATACATAACCTTGTGTGGAGTTTCCTTTGTGGTGGGCCTTGGGTGTTGTTACTGTGTGCGTGCGCAAACACTTAACTCACATCGCCTCTGGGTTTAGCCTTACTGCTCGTGTCACGTTACCAAGGGGGGGAGCAGGGGTTACCTTGGTGTGTAACTCCCTTGCCCTGACTTAGAGTGGTGGTTTCTGACTGGTTTTGGCGCAAGCCCTGGCCAGCCGGGGATCCCATTTCTAATAGCTACCATCTGTTTTATGGAAAGGATTTACTTAGGAAAAACAGTAAAGAGTAAGTTTTAAAATACATCCCCACACAGTAGGAATTTCCTGGAACTCTCAGTTTACTTACATTATTTATAACACGGTGGTGCTCTGCCCTCTGCTGTCACCAAGAGAGACAGCAGGCGGATTAATTTGTAGCGTTTTTTCTGAACCCGATCTAGGTTACTTCTTGCATTGGATGCTGTTGAATAAGGACCTCATTTATGCCATTTTGGTGTCGGGCAGCGGAGCACAGCACCTCGCTAGGCTACCCTATACCAAAGTGAAAGGGCAGGAATGCACAGTAATTAAACAATATGGCGTATTCCCGTACTTTCTGCTTGCGCTGGCGCCGTTTTGGCAGACTAGCCCCAGCGTAGGCACCCTTGCACCATGGTGAACGCTTGCCTCCATTCCATGCAGGATTCTTTTTGCGCTGGAAGCGGCACCTTCCTGCACAAAATAATTCCAAGAGAAACCAGCGCACATGTAAAGAGGGATAAACAGGAAGTACTTAAATATTTTGCCTCATTATGCCTGCTATGGGGAGGTGTAAGGTTTTGGCACTTAACAAGGATTACGTGATTAAGTAACTCTGGGGCTGCGTCAAAATCCCCATGGGTGTTGCGTGGAACAACCCACGGTTTCAAGGTTTCTATTTTCTCAGTAAGAATTATATGTTTGTTTGAACAACATAAACATTGGGATGATGCTGCACTGACCCCATACACCCCCTCGGGATAAGTTGGCGGATAGACCTGCCAGCTCACAATGCCTCCACTAGTACCCCTAAACCTAGAAGGGTAACTAATGGTTTGGGCAACCACTGAACATGATAACCCTGACTCCCCCAGATCGAGAACCTTTTCTCTCAGTCACTCGTGCATACTCAAGAAATACGCAAGGGGCGTTTCAACGTTTATTGAACCATTGTGATTCTTGTATAGGATATATTTACTGCAATGATTAATAGACAGAAACAGCAAATAATGTGATCAGCAACATGAGGACAGTGAAAAGAAGGACCTGTTTCACCATTGTGTTAAAACAGCATATAGATCTATATATATTAATAGTACTGTGTATAGTGTACTCCTACTATACGCTCCCTTACCTAGTTTACCTAGTTGCCTGGGTCCGGGTGTTCTGCAATAACCCCTTACTGGATGATCGAACTCCCCATTACCCGAAGGTAAGTGTGTGCAGGTCCCCTATGACCCGGGAGGTGTTCCATGAGCGTTGCGGGTTTTTTTTTCCTGGCAACACCCGTGGATTTTGATGCTGACCCAGCTCTACAGGATCATCTAAACCTGTGGAAATGCCAAATCTATAAGTCTCACCAGGTGAGGCATAATGAGGAGAAATATGTTTATTCCTCCTCATTTTCCCTCTTTCGATGTGTTCTGATTTCTGCAGCACACAGAGAAATAGGAATACGCCTCTATGGATTGCTTTTGTGCGGGAAGATGCCCCTTCCTGCACAAAAACAATACTGCCAACACCACAGACGCCCTTGCTCCATGGCGCAAGGGGGTCTGCATTGGCACTTGGCTGCCGAAACGATTGCCTGCACCGGCAGAAAGGACGTGAATGCAACATATTGCATAAATACCGTGCAATCCTGCCCTTTCACTTTGGCGTAGGGCAGTGGCTCAAGGTGCTTTGCTGCCTGGCCATACCCCAAAATCCCATAAATGAGGGCCTTAGTGTCTACAATTCAGGGGTGTGTGAAGGCATTGGCGTAGCAACGATTACAAGGGCCCTCTCCAAGCAAGAAAAAATGGGAGCCCTGCTCGGGCTGTTTGGTGAAACGCAGCAACAGTTGGTGTACATGACCCCTCACACTGCTGGTTCCCGGTGTCACTGCACTTGCTGCACAAAAGAAAGCTACCCCTATGTGCTAAAATGTTTTTTAAAGCAGCAAAGTTTTGCATAGCCCTGGGTTTTCACTTATGTAAAGTTTCAGTGTTTTTCTTTGCATCCGCCAGTGCCTTTTGTATGCTTTGTTTTAGAGAGTTACAGGCCACCCTAATAGACACCAGACGAGCCCAGTGTGACCTTCAGAGACAGTTTCATGCTACTTTCATGTTTGCATCATAACTCCATGCAAGAAATGTGTGCACAATATTCACTGTAGAGGTTTATATTATGCTGACATTTCTTTGAACAATGAGGGAGAAATAGGATGTGGTATAAAGGCCAGAGCTGCCTACTTTGGAGCTGGGGACAGTGGTGGCTGCCATCTATGGGGATTGATGGCGCAGAGATGTTGCTCTCATGCAGTGTGAGAGCAGCGCCAGGATTGGATGAGCTGGCCCACTCAGCTCTCCAAGGAGCACTGCAGGACTGCGCTCGGTCTCAACCTAGCTGTCCAAGAGAGCTGGGTTGAGAGGTTTAAAGTGCGCATGTCTGGCTGTCCTTCACAAGACCGCAGGCCAAGGAACTTGGGCACTTTCAACAACAGTGCCCTGCCCGTGACTTCTTTCTGCTGCTGTCAGTCAGCAGCTGCCCCGCCTCCATCCTGGTGCTCTGCTCGGGCTGGGGTATTTAATATAAAATGGTAATGCATTAACTGTATTATCATTTTTTGTTCATCTCTAGGGCATGGGGGGCATTTCAACCTGTGGGGTGACACTCCTCTGCTTTCATGGATTAGCCTACCCTGGCTGGGGAACCGGGTTCAAGTCTCGGCAACAACGCTCTCAACATCCTGTGATTCTGGGCAAATCACGTAATCTCCCCGTGCCAACCAAAAATGAATGTGTCCTTGAGTGACGTGACTGGTGCTCATGTAAAGTTCTCCAATGCCTTTGAGTCGAGTTTGTACGATATAAAACTGCAAAAATATATCTTTTTTCAAATGAGGCCAAGGGAGTGAAAAATAGTGTATTGATAGGTGAACGTGCTAGGAGCGAGTGTACAGGGTGAAGTTTGAGGCCACAGACTGTGAGAGGCGCCCTGCTCTGTAGCAGGAGTGGCATAACCAGCCGAGCAGCCCTTGAAGCAGCTGCAGCATCACAGCCTCATCCAGCGTCAGCATAAGCAAAGGAGAGATGCATGCAGAGACTTTTGTATGAGCACATGATGCTCTGCTGCCATCTAGTGGTGAGCGCACACTCTGCTGCGCTTCTCTAGGCCATGCTGAGATGTGTCTGACAAACAGGAAAGTGTACAACGTCATGTTTTCCAACCCTCTGTTAACCAAAACACTTAGGGCCTCATTTATGAGAAGTGACGCATCGCTGCATGAAATGTATTACAGCAGTACAGAGAAGTGGAGATACTCTCCCATGAAATTATTGCAGCAGTGCTGAGAAGGGCAGATACTCTCCCATGGAATGTAAATCAGTGGTACTGAGAAGTGCAGGTACTCTCCCATGAAATGTATTGCAGCGGTGTTCAGAAATGCTGTTGCTCTCCATTGAAATGAATTTCAGCAGTGCTGAGAAGTGCAGATACTTTCCCATGTAATGTATTGCAGTAGTGCTGAGAAGTGCAAGTACTCTCCCATGAAATGTATTGCAGCAGGTCTGGAAAGTGCACGTACTTTCCCATGAAATGTATTGCATCAGTGCTGAAAAGTGCAGGTACTCTCCCATGAAATGTATTGCAGTAGTGCTGAGAAGTGCAGATACTCTCCCATGAAATGTATTGCATCAGTGCTGAAAAGTGCAGGTACTCTCCCATGAAATGTATTGCAGTAGTGCTGAAAAGTGCAGGTACTCTCCCATGAAATGTATATCAGCGGTACTGAGAAGTGCAGATACTCTACCATGTAATGTATTGCAGTAGTGCTGAGAAGTGCAGGCCCTCTCCCATGGAATGTATTGCAGCTGGTATGGGAAGTGCAGGTACTCGCCCATGAAATGTATTGGAGCAGTGCTGAGAAGTGCAGGTACTCTCCCATTAAATGTATTGCAGCAGTGCTGAGAAGTGCAGGTACTACCCCATTAAATGAATTGCAGCAGTGCTGAAAAGTGCAGGTACTCTCCCATGAAATGTAAATCAGCGGTACTGAGAAGTGCAGGTACTCTCCCATGGAATGTAAATCAGCGGTACTGAGAAGTGCAGGTACTCTCCCATGAAATGTATTGCAGCATTGTTTAGAAATGCTGTTGCTCTCCATTGAAATGAATTTCAGCAGTCCTGAGAAGTGCAGATACTCTCCCATGAAATGTATTGCAGCAGTGGTGAAAAGTGCAGGTACTCTCCCATGAAATATATTGCAGTAGTGCTGAGAAGGGCAGATACTCTCCCATGTAATGTATTGCAGAGTGCTGAGAAGTTCAGGCCCTCTCCCATGGAATATATTGCAGCTGGTCTGGGTAGTGCAGGTACTCACCCATTAAATGTATTGGAGCAGTGCTGAGAAGTGCAGGTACTCTCCTTTTAAATGTATTGCAGCAGTGCTGAGAAGTGCAGGTACTCTCCCATTAAATGCATTGCAGCAGTGCTGAGAAGTGCAGATACTCTCCCATGAAATGTATTGGAGCAGTGCTGAGAAGTGCAGGTACTCTCCCATGGAATGTAAATCAGCGGTACTGAGAAGTGCAGGTACTCTCCCATGGAATGTAAATCACCGGTACTGAGAAGCGCAGGTGCTCTCCCATGGAATCTAAATCAGCGGTACTGAGAAGTGCAGGTACTCTCCCAAGGAATGTAAATCAGAGGTACTGAGAAGTGCAGGTACTCTCCTTTTAAATGTATTGCAGCAGTGCTGAGAAGTGCAGGTACTCTCCCATTAAATGCATTGCAGCAGTGCTGAGAAGTGCAGATACTCTCCCATGAAATGTATTGGAGCAGTGCTGAGAAGTGCAGGTACTCTCCCATGGAATGTAAATCAGCGGTACTGAGAAGTGCAGGTACTCTCCCATGGAATGTAAATCACCGGTACTGAGAAGCGCAGGTGCTCTCCCATGGAATCTAAATCAGCGGTACTGAGAAGTGCAGGTACTCTCCCAAGGAATGTAAATCAGAGGTACTGAGAAGTGCAGGTACTCTCCCATGGAATGTAAATCAGCGGTACTGAGAAGTGCAGGTACTCTCCCATGGAATGTAAATCAGCGATACTGAGAAGTGCAGGTACTCTCCCATGGAATGTAAATCAGCAGTACTGAGAAGTGCAGTTACCCTCCCATGGAATGTAAATCAGTGGTACTGAGAAGTGCAGGTACTCTCCCATGAAATGTAAATCAGCGATACTGAGAAGTGTAGGTACTCTCCCATGGAATGTAAATCAGCGGTACTGAGATGTGCAGGTACTCTCCCATGAAATGTATTGCAGAAGTGCTGAGAAGTGCAGGTACTCGCTCATGAAATGTATTGGAGCAGTGCTGAGAAGTGCAGGTACTCTCCCATTAAATGTATTGGAGCAGTGCTGAGAAGGGCAGATACTCTCCCATGAAATGTACTGGAGCAGTGCTGAGAAGTGCAGATACTCTCCCATGGAATGTAAATCAGCGGTACTGAGAAGTGCAGGTACTCTCCCATGGAATGTAAATCAGAGGTACTGAGAAGTGCAAGTACTCTCCCATGGAATGTAAATCAGCGGTACTGAGAAGTGCAGGTACTCTGAACAACAGTGGGGGACGGAGAAGGGACAATGTTTAGAGGGGTCCAGTGTACTTGTCCTAACAACGTGTAACAAGAAAGTTGTACAAAGTTCCCCTAGAAAGGGTCCAGTAATAGAGTCTCTCTCTCTGAATTATCGAGTGAAGTTAACAGTCTGGGAAATCAGCAAGTCCCTTATCGGAACTAAGAAACCTCACACAACTAATAGGCTGGATGACATGTTTCGTTCAGCCTTTGTGGTGTTGTTTACATCATCGGCTTCCTGCTCCAACGTCAAGCCGGCGCTGCAATGCCTGACGGGAAACAACCAGTGTTACACTTTTGTGGAGATCTTTTGTTCCTTGCCGTGGTTTGCTAGCGTGTGAGGGACAAAGGGAAGTGGGGTAGTGAGCAAAGTGTAAGTTTAAAAAAAAGTTGGTTAGTCCACAAAGTGTCCTTTATTCGTGTGGCTAGCCACCTTATTAAAAAGTGCAATGAGGGGTATCGAGGACCAAGATTCACATTAGTATGGCCTCATTTCAACCCTCATATGTGGTCAACATGTTTCATGCCCTAAAGGCAATTCTTCAGGACCAGTTGTTGCTCATAAACTCATTAGGGGCCCGATAGTGGGCTATGGTGTGTACTTTATACAACCTGGTAGGTCTTATGACTAGAGCAAGCTCAAACTACTGCATCAACGTCAGACCGTTGCAAACCCTGTGTAAGTCCACGTGGCTTGTT
Source organism: Lissotriton helveticus (assembly GCF_964261635.1). NCBI lineage: Eukaryota > Metazoa > Chordata > Amphibia > Caudata > Salamandridae > Lissotriton > Lissotriton helveticus. The sequence continues at coordinate 478,084,610 of NC_136062.1, forward strand.
CGTGTGGGACCTGCGCTAGCGGTTGGTTACCTTCAGGGCGCGAGGCCAGCGCCATTCATAACCTACCCCCACACACACTCATGCGTGTAACTACACGAGGAACTGAAAAGTGCAGGTACTCTCCCATGAAATGTATTGCAGTAGTGCTGAAAAGTGCAGGTACTCTCCCATGAAATGTATATCAGCGGTACTGAGAAGTGCAGATACTCTACCATGTAATGTATTGCAGTAGTGCTGAGAAGTGCAGGTACTCTCCCATGGAATGTATTGCAGCTGGTCTGGGAAGTGCAGGTACTCGCCCATGAAATGTATTGGAGCAGTGCTGAGAAGTGCAGGTACTACCCCATTAAATGCATTGCAGCAGTGCTGAAAAGTGCAGGTACTCTCCCATGGAAAGTAAATCAGCGGTACTGAGAAGTGCAGGTACTCTCCCATGGAATGTAAATCAGTGGTACTGAGAAGTGCAGGTACTCTCCCATGGAATGTAAATCAGCGGTACTGAGAAGTGCAGGTACTCTCCCATGGAATGTAAATCAGCGGTACTGAAAAGTGCAGGTACTCTCCCATGGAATGTAAATCAGCGGTACTGAGAAGTGCAGGTACTCTCCCATGGAATGTAAATCAGCGGTACTGTGGCTCCATCAGGCCATGGCCAGCCTTGGCATCCCACGGAATCTGTCGCTATTCACTGCTTCTCAGATCAGATCTGTACACTTTGTCTATTAAAGGGTCAGTGGCTGACCTCCTGCCCCTCCCAGTGCCGCCTTCATAGCTCCAGAGGCTTGTAGGGCTCTGGAAAGGCCTGTGATCCGTCTCCCTTCTCTCTCTCCAGCTGGTGCCTCAACGCAGCCGATCCCCGGTGTGAGATCCCGTCCATCGAGCTTAGAAAGACAAAACAGCCACGGGACCCACCCTAGTGTTTGAGACTCCGAGAGACCCTCTCAGACCGAATCACAACACCCCCTTTCTGGAATGTTCTGGCAATGGATGGCCAAGTTGGCCAGGAGACATCTTGATGGATCTACATAAAAATAAAATGTTACCTACTTCCCCTTCTTTCAGCATCTCATATTCTTTCAGCTTAATGATGTCTCCGGCAAACAGCTGTGTCTGAAACCTTGGAATCTCTTTTGCGGGATTTTGATGTATGGCATCACAGCCATTCACCTTGACAAAGTGAGAGAGTGAACGGGCATCCATGTGACATATTTATCCAATACGGTGCATTCCTGTCCTTTCTCCCTGAGCTGGCACCGTTTCGGCAGCCTAGCGCCAACGCAGGCACCGTTGCACCGTGGTGCACGAGTGCCTGTGTTGTTGGCAGGATTGTTTTTGTGCCGGAAGGGGCAGCGTCCAGCACAAAAATAACCCTGAGAGGAATTTTCCTCTTTTATGTGTGCTGCAGAATACAGCACACATGAAAATAAAAATTATTATCCTCGTTACACCTCTTCCAGGGGAGGCGTACGATTTTGACACTTCATAGGTTTATGTGATTAAGTACATCTGGGGCACCATCGAAACCCATGAGTGTTGATTGGGAACACCCACCGGAATGACCATGGTCGCCATCAGGGACTGACTCCCTGGACCTGCATCCCTTAGAGGTTGTTGGATCCGGCCACAGACAGGCTGGCCGCACCAGAGCTTCAGTGGAGCGCCGCCATGTTCCTCTGTGGCAGACCCCACCCCTGTGATGTACAAATCTTAGAGAAGCAGATAAGGTAGGACATCTACAAGTGGTGGGATAAGGTTTTACTCACAGTAAATTCATAGAGACAGTTTTCGTTTTGCTGATTCAAAAATCTCTTAGTGGTTGAACAGCTCAATTCACCGCTTAAGAAAGTTGATGTTTCGACCCGACTGTCTGCATGACCAAAAGTCTTCATCAGGATACATATCCTATGTACTGATTATGACTCAAAGAGGGGCAGTAAAGTCCCCCAAAGAAGAAGGAAATGTGGGCCAAAGAAATGTTCAATGTTCGAGGGCGCTCTCCGTCAGCAGCCTCTGCTGAATGGATATTCTGTATTTTTCCAAAGAGTAAGGCGAGCTGTGTGTTTTTCAGGAGGGGTAAAAACAGCCTGGAAAGGCTTCCACACCCAAAACAAACCTAGAAATATAACAGATGCCACCTCAACACCCACCCCCATACTCTAAACATAGCAGTTAACTGGCCCCATATAGCGCCAGTGATGTGCTGCATCCATGGTGCAAGGGTGTCTGCGTTGGCGCATGGCAGCCAATTGGGCATCAATGCCAGGGAAAGCACAGGGATGCAACATATCATTGTAAATATAAAGCATCACTGTGCATGGCTTGGGGGGTCGCGCTGAGTCACTTTCTTGTAGACAAGGACCTATAGGTTTGGATGAAATAAGTGACATTGCCTCAATCTCTATTGCTATAAATGCAGGAAGATCACACATCTGGTGTTTGCCACAAAGATATCTCACCACCTGAAACTTGCTGAAATTTCCAGGGTGGAAAACTGTCCAAGAACTAGATCTTCAACTGATCCCAGGAAGAACTTAGCTCCTGGATACCCTCGCGGGTGATTAGCTGTGCTATACAGTTGAGTTGTGTTGAGAAAATGTGGAATTAATGTAGGCATCAGGCGTGAAAACACACATGCCTGTGCCAATTCCCCACTTCTCAGTTTCCTGCATGGGCAGAACTCGGAATACGATGATATTCCCACGTTCCACAATTACGCACTTCCGCGTGCCAGTAATTCCTGGAGTTGGAATACCAGTCTGAGGTTCCTGGCTGCTCGGAGTGAGGTCCTCGGGAGGGAAGTGGCCTGTAGTTCACCAGAGGCTGCAGCTAGAGATGTTGCTGATTTGTTCGAGACGCCAATGTTCCCAGTCATTGGTTTTCATTTGACAACAAAAGCATTCTGGGTGTTGTAGTCTTGCTTTGCTCCCGGTGAACCGATTGGATTATTACACTTGATAAAAACAAATCTGTAATAGAAAATACCAGGACAAGAACCACTGTGACCTGAAGGGTGAGAAGAAGGGGGCAGACCTGGGCACTGTCCTGCTTCAGGGGACTGAGAAAGGGGCGGGGCAGTTAGGATGGCTGCCTGCTGAGCAGGACCCTCGCTGGCCTGGTCATTACCCCCGCTGCCCGTCGTGCACCACTGAATCTGTGTGCCCCAAGAGATGCGCCTGCTTGGCAAAGCACACCCGGGCCAGCAACAAGAAACAAAATACAAAAGAATGAAAGAGAAGGAACCTGCTCACCTCAGCATGGCGCCCAACGGCGGGCACGAGGAGCTGGAGTGGCGGGTCTGCCATATCTGTCGGTGGGGCAAGGGTGGGGGCTGAAGGGCGGAACAATAATCTCCCTCATAACCTGAATTCTTCGACAATGGAACCAATCCAAATATATACTGTGAGCACCCAAAGCAAAGTATTAACCCACTAGACAAAGTATTCCAACAAGTATAAAAATGTATTCTTTTATTTCATTTCTTTTGTCAGAGATATTTTCATTAATATACATGTATTTATATACTTTTTTGCATTTTCAACATAGATAATAAATTCATAAATAATCACAAAATTGGGGGCTGAAGGGCACCCAGGCCTGACTGCTCCCTGAACACGAGTCTCACTTCAACTGTCAGGGCAGAGGGATTATAGGTGAACTCCCTTTCGAAAGTAGCAGCCAAGCTAGTTTATGTTCTGGGTGACGCATGAAAAGACCATGATTAGGGCTGATGCAAGGGACTGAGTGGACTGGGTGAGTGAACATAAGGGGTGTGTTTTTTTCTTCCATACATTATTGAGTTAATGTCCCCCTTCTTGAAAGGAAAGGCCCCTTTTCCAAACACAGTAATTGATCACGGGGTGTGAAACATTTAAACTCCCTTTTTAGGTCGAGCCTTGGCAGCGCGCAAGCGCTGCCTGCAAGACCTGTGGTAATCAATCTACAGAGGGAAATTCCGCCTCCTGCTTACGATTGGGGTATGTCTACATCTGTCTTCTTTGGTGCGTTCTTATTGGTTGGAACTCCAATACATCATTTACGTCTTCTACTAGGGAACACCGGCCAACTACAGTTCCCTTTCGCTGCAGCTGTTCATTTGTACTTTTGGGGTCTACTTCTGTGAAGTAAAAGTGTTAAAGTTTGCAAATACAGCGCTGGAACATGCAGGCTGTCTACCGCTTCCTTGCTCTTTCCGCTTTTCCTCGCTCTCTTAGTCTACGGGGACTCTGCCTTGTTCACCCCCTTCCACATTAAAAGCGTTTTCTCCTTGCCTCTGATGTTGTTGTGTGTCGGGCTGCATAGCTCAAAATGGGGCTAGCACTCTTGTGCACATAGCACAGTGCACCGCACATATTCACTTCCTGGTGTTTAGGACAATCCATTTCTGCTCCGTCTCCTCGCTGCCAATTCAATCAGAATATTGTAAATACGGTCCAAAGAACTTCGCCTATTCCTATGATTCAACATGGTACTATTCAATGACAATCTCTGAGCTTCTTAATATCTTTTACTTTTATTCACACTTTGCTCCTTTCTGACTTAGTATTCAAAAACACATTTTGGCTTTGCCACCTAATTATTGCCGGATACAAGCAATCGCCCTTCAGTTCGCACATTCATATTATGTCCCAGACGCAACACGTATGTGCAGTGACTGACTTCTGTACAGTCTCCATCGTACATTAGCATTAAAATTGACTTTTCAACACCCATGCTCTCAACCTCAATCAATAACTTGAGCCAGTCCGACCAGAATGACGTCTGCCAGCAACCCCGCGGGCTTAAGTCGTTGCACTCTCTTCCTACAGGTTCATACATATGTGCATCCAAGAACGGGAACAGCAGTGAGCAGAGCCGACCCCTAGAAGTTACAAACAGTTTGTTCCACCAAGATCTGCATTTATTTTTCAGTCAGCAGATGCCTCGTGTTCCTTCAACCCCCACCACAGTTCCATCTCATAGTTATTGCGCTTACTTGCCGCAGGCCGATAATCATTACCATTGATACGCGTGCTCAATATCAATAACACAAGCAGTATCGAGCAGACGGAAATAATAAAAGTTATAGTTCTGCTATCTCATGAACCCACCAACTGCCTTTTCTTTGTTAAATAGCATGTACAGTCAAATTAATTACGGATGCCAACAGTATTTTTTTCTTTACAAAGTATTAATTGGGAGTTTAATGGTTTGGAAATCATCCTAAAGTTTAAATTGAAACATGATTTTGGCACTCTCTTTGAATTGTAATTTTTGGTTTTGTTTTGTATGCAATATCTTGTAATGTTAATTTTTCTGTGTATGATTCTGTTGTTAATTTGACTTATTATACATAGGGCTCCCGGTTTTATAGTATTTATTTTTTTTACATTTCCGTCTGTATTTATCCATTTTTATTTTTGGGTAATTTTATCTGAATGTATCCATATTTATTTTGGGTTTTGTGAAAAAAATGAGGCTGAAATTGGTATATTCCCACATTTATTTACAGATAAATATGTACTCATGCTTGAAAGTCTGCAAGGTTTCAGTGTTACGAACATCCGAAGAAGATAAATGTACCTTATGAAAATATGCAAAGTTCATATCAACCGTGTGCATATATACTGCTGTTTAATCCTCTTTACTGAATTAACTTTCTTTTTGAACACGTTTACCTATTAATTCACACTGCTTTTGGCCTGGCAGTCAAAGCAAAGTGTTTTTAGAATCCCCCAAAAGCAACCCATTTTCCGTTTTTATCCAGATATAAAAATTAATACAGACTGAAAAAAAAATGGTTTTCTGTCTGTATTTATCTGTAAAAATCTGTAAAAACGGAAAACAGGGAGTCTTAATTATAGGTTTCAAAGACAAAAAATGTCATAAATCTAACTTTGATCTACTGATTAATTGCTTTTAATATCTTATAGGATGCACTAAGTTACCTGGTTATCATGTGAGGTATATCGTTCTCCTGCACTTTGAGATGAATGGCAAAAGCCAATATGTGAATTTTTGAGCCCTTAGAAGAGATTAGATATGTGGAGAAGTGTGGCTCAGGGGTTAGAGGCGGCAGACCCGGAAGCTGAGATCGGCCGTGGACCAGGGTTCAATTCCCCGCCTCGGCGGGTCTTGGGCTCAAAAATTCCACAGACTCAATAATTCTCGCTCCGGTGCCTACTCGACTCACGGGTTCACACTCTGCGACTCTGGGCAATAGCTTGCTTAATCTCCACTACGGCCCCTCGCGGCGGGATGCCTGGCTTTCACCTTGTGGATACCCTGCCGGGGTTATCTCACAGGGGAATACCAGGACGGGTTCCCTAAGCAAGCGCTTAGATACCGTGTCGGTGATTTGCGCTATATAAATACATGTACATTTACATTAGGGGGGGCTCCGTTCACCCCGGGCATACATGTGTGATAAGAGGCTTTCTGCTTCTCAGAAACTGTTTTTTTCCGGCTGGTCCTTCTTCTTCAGACTTTTTGTAATCCATCCCCTCCCTCCATCCTGTCACCTTTCACTCTATTTAAAATAAAAGGAAGATGAGCAGTAACCTATGCACAAATCAATCAAAATAAGGCCTCATGAAAAAAAGTTATTTCCCCTTATTTTTTACACACTGCTCCCCGATAACTCTGAGCCTTGACAAAGCCTGTGGCCTGCGTGCCGGCAAGCGGGGAAATGCTTTTACTCAAATAAAATAAAAATGAAAGTAATTATGGAGGCTGCTCAAGAATAGGTCTCGCATTTGATAACGTTAGAGCTGTTGACATTGAAAATTACAATGTTTTTTAATTTCTCCTTTTTCTACCAATGGCAATAGCGCTTTGCAAATATAATTAGAACACTACAAAAAAAAAAAACATTTTCAATGCTAACAGCTCTAACTTTAACAAGCGCGAGATCTATTGCATTGCAAATGCTTGTTTTAATTTTACCGGTTCAAGTATGAAGGGCAACGTGCCAGTTATTAAAAAAAAAACAATACTTTTTGTGCTAAATTCAGCATTTTTAAACATATGGTTTTAGTTTTTAAAAAATGACTTTAAATTACAGCCTAGTTTATGAAAAGTTTCCTTTTCTTCTGTGGAGTGAAGCGGGAGGAAGACACCATCATCCTCACAGCAGGAAGCAGAGACGCTCTCTGAAAACAAATAAATAAACCTTTAAAGAGATATTAGGTGTCAAAGGCAGGACGACGTAAACCAGGGTTAATATTGGGAAGGCCCCTGTGTGAAGCTTCACCCTGCAGCTCTGTGAAGCTCCGCCCTCCCGCTCAGTGAAGCCCCGCCTCCAATTCTGTGAAGCTGTGCGTTCTAGCTCTGTGAAGCCACGCCCTCCAGCTCTGTGACCCCACGCCCTCCAGCTCTGTGACGCCACGCCCTCCAGCTCTGTGAAGCCCACCCTCCAGTTCTGGAAATGAACAATTAATGGGGCTTGAAACCTGTAGAGAGGCCTGAAATATGCAATCCCAACCAAGACTCCGCAAGTCTCCACCTGTTATTGTTCAATCTAAGGGTGGGTGGAACTCACTGAGTATTGATTGTTAACACTGGGAGCTTGTCCCGCGATGTAAAATGAGCGCAAATGGCACCACGCGGCACGCCAGAGTGCACTGGTACTTTCTGCTTCTCAAGTAGAATTTCTACTCAAGCTGCAGCTTTCTGGTAGTGACGTGCCATGCCTGCCCGCATTGAGAAATCTCACCGGGAGCCGGTCTAACGCTTGATGTTCCCGCATGCACTTACCAACATACCATTGGTGAGCCACGTGCAACAAAAAACTCCGTCAATCGGTGGTTGGCCGAGTTTTTCTGAAACTCTGTGCTGCAAGCATAGCGCTAGTGGACACAATTGTGTGAACTCCACCGGAGGAGCAGAGTTTACCGCCCGCCCCTAGTTCAGTCTTCAAACCTTTCTTCCTCGTACTCAGGAGAAGTCATCGCCCAATGAAGCCCCGCCCCTCTCCTGAGAGGAGTCATGAAACTTGTACTCACCGTGGATGTCTCCTGTGTAAATAACTCACAGACCAGAGGTGCAGCCAGTAGCCCACCCAGGAGGGATGCGGGAATGTGGAAGACAGAATCGGAGATGTGAAGGTTTCAGTTGATGGATAGATCGATTACATGTGCAGAGTGAACACTGCATAAAATGCAAGTACGTGCTGTCTTACCTGCCATGGAGTGTGCACTGCGAGCCTAACCCACAGACTCTGGTTATCCCCACTCAGAGCCCGCCATCCTTAGACAGGAGAGAAGTTGTAGGATGTTTGAATGAGTGTCTTTTGGAGTCCAGTCAAGAGGAGCATTTGAATAGGGTTCTGCCAAGTGTTGTTATGCCGGCAAAGTTTCACAAAATTTAAGAAGTTTACCTCTATATAGAAGTTAAACATGTTAAATTTGGGTACCCAGAGGTCCTGGGCATAGGCGCCACACGACTTGTTGGGGTGGAGGTCTGAAGGACTTGTGCAAACCAAACTGACCTGCTTAGACCCTGAATTTAATAGAATACGCCTGTGTAGCCTGTCATCCCCTTTGTTTTGGATTGAAAGTCACCCAAGGGCATGTGCCACCTGTCTGCCAGGAACCTTGGCTGCCCACCGCCTCTGGGATCCCGAATACACACAAAAATATGGTAACTGGCAGGAAGAGATTGAACACAGAAGCTACTTAGAACCCATAACAAAACTAATTCAAGAGGCTCTAGTGCAAAAATAATGTTTACGAAGGGGCATGGCCTGACACCAGTGGGTTCTGATGCGTGAGCCTGTCGCTCCGGCGTGCGCTTCTCCAAGGGACTCCTTTCTGCTGCAGCGCAGCCACTCTCTTTCAACAGGTGGATCTGCTGAACAAGGAATTAAATGCCGAAAATGATAATAGTCTCTGCTAATAGACTTCACAGGGGGCCGGGCAGTCACCATGTTTCTCTTTGTAAACACCACTTGAAAAGGTTCTGCATCACATGGAGCATCAGATTTTCTTTACCTTATGTGTCATGGGAGCACTCGATCTCCTCTCCTAAAGACAATGTTGTTCGTATATCGTCTTCTATCAGCATATGCTTTCATATTTTGTTACTGATCCAAGTCCTTCTCATGAATTGCATTCTCTTCTTTCTCTCGCTGGTTGGTTCACTGAGGTATCTTGGTTGTCATTGCGCTCCCAAAATCAGTGTTGCAGGATTCTCACTTGTGGTCAAGTAGGGAGTAGATCAATAAGCTCTCAAGGTAGAATTTAACCGCCTTTAAATCAAGATTTTCAAGAGTCGCTGCTGCACTGCTCACTGTAGCGCACTCATGAAACGCTCAACTAGTCCATTGGCCTGCAGCCACAGAGGCGTGCTCTTCTGATGCTTTATACTCAGATAAGCTAAGAAATCTATAAACTCACGACTGTTAAATTTCAACACAGCTGCAACACCCCATGTTGCAAAGATGCCATCTAGTCTCTCAATTACTTGGAGATGAGTAGATGAAAAATCCTCGAGTACTCGTCCACAATCACCATTAGGTGATGTTCATTGTCAAGTGGACTGAAAAAGTCAATGGCTACTCTCTCCCAGGCATGCTTCAGGAGTTCAGACATTAACACTCGCTCCAGGCTTAGACTTTCTCTCAGCATTCGTCATCTGAACGAATCTGACAAGCATCCATCAATAACTCTAAGTCGCATAGCTACTTCATCATCAATTTCATTGAACTTACAGTGCTTGAGGAGTGTGTCGAGTCGTTCGACAAATTCCTCAATGGTTTCCCCAACTTTATGTCATTCTTGACTGAAAATGTATTGTTCGTAAACTACTATATGCATTGGATTGAACTTCCGATTTAATTTTTCTTTAATCTGACGGTATGTGATTTCTTCATCAGTTCATGGCATTTTTATTCTGCATAATGTTTTGCCCATTTTGCATAATTTCTACAAAGGAAGGTGAACTAAATTCATTACGGATATGCTCCTGGAACATCAATGGGTTAAACAGCAAGTTGCCAGACTGCGCCACCATGAATTATCTAAAGTCATTCCACATCATTCCTATCCAGGAGACATGGTTGACGGATCCACCACACCTACAAGGATATTTACGGTTCTTTGCCCGAGCTCTTAGAAGAGCAAGATTCGGTCATCTCCAGGGTGGTCTGGTGACTTACGTAAGCAACATCTGCACAAATTCAGTCCATCAAGTTGCTCTAACACTGGAAACGATCGCTATTAAAAAAATCTCATCCATAAAATGGCCATTATGGAATAGGCCCAAAGAGATAATAATAATAAATACATACATACATCCTAAGAGGAAATCTGATGACGCAAAGCAATTGGTCAACTTCGTAGAGTCTTGTTTGAGAAAAATCAATACATCATACTGACAGGAGACTTCAATCTACATCTACTTGGCTCATCAAAAGCAGAGGAAGTCTCTTTACACAACCAGTTATGGAACATACCGCATCAGGGAAGTAATTCAGCAGCAGCTCCCTCCAAAATTGGTCAGCTTCTTATAGAGGATCTTGAGCATCTTATGCTGCGAACAACAAATGGAAGAATTACAGGCGATACACCCCCTGCATTTACTCATCATTCTTTAACAAAAAATTCAACGCTGGATTACACCTTTGTGTCCCTATCTCTCTTCAAAGAAATTCTTTCATTTAGTATGGGAGACAAAGCTGACAGTGATCACCGGCCACAGGAACTCATTTTGCGTACAAATATTCCTGGATTTACGAAATGGAAGGGCTTACCTGGCACTACTGCAACTATTAACTTCAGGAAAATAAAATTCATGTTGGCAGCGCAAGAAAATTTTCAGGAAACTGCTAAAGCTCTTTTGGAATCACGGGAAGGGGGCAATGAAATAGAGAAATGGACAAACTTACCCATGCCTTGTCTACGACTTTCTCCGCTCCAATTAAATCTAATTCAAAGCAAGGGCAGGCTAACTTTATGATGCAACAAAAGAGTAAGATAAAATCCATTGCAGGTGCAGCGGGGCGGCAGCAAGGCGGGGCAGAAAAGCAGGGCACCAGTGCTCGGTTGGAAAAAAAAAAAAAAAAAAGAAGCACCAGCACGAGCGATACCCCCCAGGAGGCACAAGCGAAGCAACGCCTGCTTGAGCCCACGCCCACGCCCCAGCCCGCGCCGGAGAGGCAGACGGCATCCTAGCAGAACCCTCCGAGAACCGGAGACCAACGGCGGCGGCCATCTTGGGAGGGGCGACAGGCACAGCGCTGCGAGCGAGCCCAGGAAAGAGAGCAGCGCAGCATCGTTGTCACCCCCCCCCACAAAGGCCTCGCGGGAGCCGGGGTGCAGCAGAGGAGGGCCGGCGAACAAAGCGTGGCGGTCCCGAGGAAGAGCGGAATATAGTGAGCAAGGCGGCAGCCATCTTGAGAGGGGCAGACCACACAACAGCACGAACGCACAATAGCATGGAAGACGGAGACTCAGACATGCAAGTAAGCAAGCTAAAGCTGTAAGCTAACGCAAAGCATCGCTGCATGGCGGCACTACCTTCCCGACACTCAGGGGGCCCGCTGTGAGTGCAAGCGCCGAACATCAGCCACCAAATAGGGCAGTACCAAGGCCCACATAGGAAGATAAACAAAGGTGGCGGCCATCTTTGAAGGGAGGAACATCACAACAGCACAACAGACAAACTCCACAGCGTGGGAAAGGAAGGCAGCACAAGGCAGCGAAAACAACTGACAGAGACAGCAGGGACAAGGGCACAATCAGCCTCGGCGCTTCTCAGCCACGGTGCGACAACTAGCCAGAAAGTGACCCAACACCTGACCGCGTCAGCGCAGCTCCCTGGCCATAGTGGAACATACCAGCCGCCTGCCTAGGGGAGGTACAGGTTAGGCACAGCGAAGTGAGCGGAGCACAGGGGAGGCACAGCCAAACGAGCGGCGACAAATAGGTGGGAGCGCTAGACCAAACCAGGGACCAGCACCTAGCTCAGAGTGGTAGCCCTGGCGTCCGGGAAAACCAGGACAAGGTCTATAAGGTGGCCAAGCAGGTTCACCTTCGGCAGTACGGCAAAAGCAGACACAGTTACGACTGCCAAAACCACCCCACCAAAGGAAGCACAATATAACCTGCAGAAGAAAGAGAGACTGTCCATACACCAAGGGAGAAGAGGCCTAGAGACAATGAACGGCGATAATAAAAAAATTAGGAAAGACCTGGAATCACCGATCAAAACGAAAAACCTGCAAGGCACAGAGTCTGCGATGGACCAGCTCCTAAAAAAAATAACTGAAGCCAACGACCTAGCTAAGGCCACAAAGATCTCAATGGACAATGTCCAGCTAGAGCTCACAGCCATACGAGCAGACCAGAACAAAACGGCAAGCAGAGTAGCGGAGACAGAAAGAAGGATCAGCGACATAGAAGATAAATCAGGCATCATGGATAAAGACATTTGCTACATCTCCAAAGTCTCCAGTGAGTTGCAGAAAAGGCTCGCAGAACAAGAAGACAAAAATCGAAGGGGGAACATCAGGATTCTAGGCATACCAGAAGATGAGGAAGAAGGTGTGGGATCATGCGCAGCACTACTCGAAACACTGATACCCAAGCTGACAGGCATAAAATTCGAAAGAGCCTTGGAGATCGACAAGGCCTACAGGATCCCTGCCACAAAACAACCGCACATGAAAGGGCCTAGAACGATCATCTTCAAACCGCTAAGATCGAGCCATACTGATGCGATCTTCGCCTTTGCCCGTAGAGGGCAAACCCCCATCTGGAAAGGCAAGAAGATAATCTTTACCCAAGACCTTTCAAGGGGCACAGTGGAAGCACGGAAAGGGTTCCTCGCGCTGAGAGACACTATGAAGAGAGCAAAGATAACGTTCAGTTTTGTTGGCCCGGCAAGAATGAGGATAACAGACGGCCAGGACACACGTATGTGCGATGACCCAGTGGAACTGCGCAGGTACCTCAGGAAGCCAGAGCTGGAGGAGATGGAACAAACAACGCCCGGGACAGCAAAAAGAAGAGCCTCATCAGACAGCTCAGAGACGGAAGAGAAGGGGGCAGCAGGCGGCAAATAACACTCCACAGCGGAAGGCGAACAACAACTACCTCAAGGAAAGGATAAAAAGAACCGGAAAAAGGAACTACCTCAACAATGTGATCTTTGGACATGCGTAGATACACTGAACTCTCCTACCCTGCTAAGCCCAGCGGAACATGGACAACCACACAGAGAGAATAACGGGGCTGTGGACACTTGACAAACATATCCTTTGCCTAAGAGCGCAGCACGGGGACAAGGAGGGGGCGAGGGCTTTTCTGACTTTTTAAGGAACCGGGGAAGCGGAGGGCGGGAACCGTTGCTGTCGCACGTTTACAGTACGTTGACAGGGGGGAGGGGGGAGGGGGGGTGGAGGGGGGGAGAGGGCTGGGTGGGAGGCCCTGCAGCATGGACAATCCGTGCCTGGCGGAAGTACGCTTCTTTATTTCTCTTCTTTCTCCTCTTTCCTATACCCGCACACATCACCTCATCCCATCCAACGCCCCAGGGGGGGGCTTATGTGTGGTGGCTGCTAGCTAGCAAGCATAGAGCAAAGTGGCGCTATATAACTGGTGCACGTAGGCATAGCGACACAAACATCACACCATGATGTTACCCGACAATAGTAGCCAGGCACAGATAGCCTCAGACATAAAAATAGTGTCACTTAACGTCAAAGGGCTCAACCACCCCGTCAAGCGACGAAAAACACTAGACTACCTAAACAAACTGAAGGCGGATATATACGTCCTTCAAGAAACTAGAGTGTCCTTAGAGGACGCGAACAGGATGAAAGCCAGCTGGATAAGTGAAGTACTATGCTCACCGGCAGTCAACAAAAAGGGAGGGGTCATCACCCTAATCAGTAAGAAAGGGAAGTTCCAGGTTAACGACAACACAGCAGACACCATGGGTAGGAGGCTGATCACATCAATCAATAGAGGCGACGAGAGAGTACACATAGCCAATATATACGGGCCAAACACGGGGGACAAAGACTTCTGGGAGGATCTAGAAACTGAACTTAGCAAGGTCCCACTGGGCGAACTACTAATCGTGGCAGGGGACATGAACCAGGCGATGGACAACGCCACAGACAGACACCCACATAGACCTAGCCATACCTCACAAGAACAGCACATACTTAAAAACCTATGCGCCAAACTCTCACTAGCGGACCCATGGCGGCTACAAAACCCGAGTGCCAGAGAATACACTTTCTACTCGCACCCCCACAACTCATACAGCAGGATAGACTACATACTCATGTCCAACACACACACACACCTGACTGATACTACGGAAATAGGACCCATCACAATTTCGGACCACGCACACATATCCCTTTCCCTGAGTGGCAAGCATAACGAAACACCGAGCAGGAGATGGCGCCTTAACAGTGACATACTCGAAAACCCTGCCAACATCACAGAAATAGAGGAAGCGATCAAAGAATATCTCCAATTTAATGAGACAGCAGACACAGGGGCAGCGACACTATGGGATGCGCTTAAAGCAACAATAAGAGGGAGACTCATAAACATCAAAGCACGCATGAACAGGGGCAGAAACAAGAAAATTAAGGAACTGGAGGAGCAGATCAAGGGGTTAGAAAGGAACCACACGGCCAACCTAACAGACAGGAATACACTCACAACGCTAACAAAGAAAAAATATGAGCTAAACAGAATCCTAAGCGAGAGAGCATCCACGTGGATCAACAAATACAAATCCATAATGCTCGGCCAATAAAGCAGGGAAGGCCCTAGCAGGCTACCTGAAAGCCAAGCAAAGGCAGCACTGCATCGCCACAATAACAGACGCAGACAACAAAACACACACAGCTAATAAACATATCCTCGAAACATTCAGGAAGTTCTACAAAGAACTATACACCGCGGACACATCGCTAGATGCGGACGGCGGGGCAGGCCTGCTGGAGAGCCTGGACCTACCCAGTATAAGCAAAGAACAAAGAGAGGCCCTAGACCAAGACATAACTAAAGCGGAAGTTGGGATGGCCATAGACTCACTAAAACCTAACAAGGCCCCAGGACCGGATGGCTTCACAGCCACCTTCTATAAACAATTCCAACCGCTACTTAAGGACACACTTGTCAGAGTATTCAAAGCATGTGCAGAAAAAGGCAATATGACAGACTCAATGGCTGAGGCAAACATTATTGTCATCCCCAAAGAAGGGAAAGACCCCCAATTCCCTCACAATTATAGGCCAATCTCTCTAATTAACGTGAACTGCAAAATCTATGCAAAAGTCATGGCAGCCAGACTGAATGCACTTCTCCCCTCTCTTATACACAAATCTCAGGTGGGCTACCTGGAAAACAGACTCTCGCAAGATAACACCAGACTGCTATGCCACCTAATCAACCGCACGGCCAATAGCGCGGAAAAGGCGGTCATGATCGCATTGGATGCGGAAAAGGCTTTCGACAGAGTCTCATGGCCCTTCCTCAACCAATGCATGCTCAAGTTTGGACTAGGCGAGAAGTACAGGGGTATGGTCATGTCCCTGTACAAACCCCCCCGGGCGCGAGTGGTGGTCAACGCAGCCACATCGGACACACTCATGCTAGAGAGAGGGACAAGGCAAGGCTGCCCCCTCTCACCGGGTCTATTCCTGCTTGCCCTGGAACCACTCCTCCACATGATCAGGTCAAATGCTCGGATCACGGGGGTGCAGATAGAGGGGCAAGCTTTCAAGCTAGCGGCATACGCAGACGATATCCTGATCACCACAAACGACCCAGAAGAGTCAATTAAGGCACTAGTGCAAACAATAGAGGAGTATGCACATGTCTCAGGCTACAAGCTTAACAGGGAGAAATCCGAGTGCAAACCGATGAACTGCCACACCACCAAGGATGTCCTGGGAACATCCGGCCTAGCATGGCAAACGAAACCCCTAAAATACCTAGGCCTCCTCTTTGGTAGGGACTTAAGAGTGACACTGGACCATAACGAGGAAGCGATGCTAAAAAAAATTAAGTCCAAGCTAGACACATGGGGCCCCAAATTCATAAGCTGGTGGGGAAGGATCGAAACAATAAAGATGATGGTCACCCCCATGCTAAACTACCTGCTCTCCATGTTGCCTCTCACACTCACATCCGAATTCCACAAACGCCTAGACAAAAGCATCAACATGTTCCTCTGGGGAGGGAAAAAACCAAGAATGAGCCTAGCGAAACTCAGACTCAGAAAAGAACAAGGCGGACTGAACCTCACAAACTACAAAGCCTTCCAGAAGGCGTCCCTGGCCAAACAGGGACTACACTGATTGCCCCCACGCCAGACTATATGCCGGTATGGCTGGACCTGGAAAGGCGTATTCTGGGTGGCGCAGACCCAATTATGGCCCTCACGGCCCACAAGCACCCAGAAGCCAAAAACGCAATAATTCACAACACAAAGATAGCGCTGCTAAGAGTAGACAGGGAAATGGCAGTGAGTATCAAAGGCACCAAATGGGAATCTCTGTGGCATAACACCAAAGTCACTTACAAAGGGAAAACACTAGATAGCGAGGTATGGCGAAGCAGAGGCATCACTATGCCTTCGCAACTAGAGGCAGGGAACAACCCACTCGCCTACACGGCACTACAGCAGACAACCTCCCTACCTAACAAGGAGTTCTACGAATTCCTCAAAATAAAAGCAGCTGTCACCAAAGCAGGACTAACGAAACAAACACCCACCATCATACAATACGCGCAAAACTTAAACAAGACGGGCCACCAAACAGCACAAATCTACAAGCTAATTACACCACGCACCACAACCCTAAACAACAAGACGCTGGCATTCTGGGAGGAGACCATACAGAGACAGCTGAGCGAAGTAGAAAGAGCCAAACTATGGACGACAGCGTCCAAAAACAAAATCACACCACAGCTAGCACAAACCAAATATTGGCTACTCCACAGGTTGCACTGGACACCAGCGAAACTGGGGAGGGTTGGAGCCAGTGAGAGCAGCACATGTTGGAACTGCCAGATGGCCACGGGAGATCTATCTCACATGTTATACGAGTGCACCAAAGTCAAAGCTTTCTGGGGCAAGGTCTATAACGTCATAGACACAATAACGGGAAGCAAGATACAAAGAGGACTAGCGGGGATAGCCACTGCCTTTCTAGCAACAGAACTCCAGTCCAAAGAAGTACGAGACCTGGTCGATGTACTTCTAACGGCTGCAGTGAAAACGATTTTGGGTAACTGGAAGGACACCAGCAAAGCCACTTTCAAGCGCTGGTTCAACTGGGTAACCTTCCTCCGGGGGGCAGATAATATCACCGCCAAGCAAAAGGCGGCAAATCATACGGCCAAGGAGAACATGTGGGAAGCTCTCGACGCATACTTGGAACGATAAACCCCCCCCCCCCCTTCTCTTTTCTTTCCCTCTTCCTTTTCCTCTCTCAGGCCCCGCCAGGCCGCAATCTTGCAAGACCAGTACAAGTATTAAGAATGTTTTTTTTCTATGGATATGTAAAATTTATTTTCAATAAAAATATTTTGAAATAAAAAAAAAAAAAAGCATCAATCACTCTTTGCAGCAGGTGCGCTAGTATCCAACTGATATTACAAAACCTGTTGAATTGCGACAACAGAAAGCCTGCTTAAAGCGAGCGATCTGGGAAGCCAGACACAACAACGAGGATACACTATGGGCGAAATTGCATGCGGACACTAAACTAAAAAACAGTGCGAGAGTCTGGGGAACTATAAAAAGATTTACTCACCCGATGCACGAGGGCCTGTCTTCAAATATATCTGAAGAGGACTGGGCCACTTTCCTTGGAAACCACTTTAAGCAAGGAAGATCTGTTTCGCATGCTGAAACTAGCATAGACTCTACAAAGCGGCTTATGACCTTAAAGCATCAAGCCAATGAGAGAAATGTAATTTCTGAGGAACTGTTTGAAGGAGAATCACCGGGACTTACTCCTTTTTAATGATCATACAAAATCAATTAATAAGTACATCAAGAAGGGAAGGCAAGCAGGGGCTCCGGGGCCTAACGGAATCCCACCGTGCTCTATAAACAAAATACAGATTACTGGGCAAAGGCTCTAGTCCTTTATTCTAGGGAAATAAGAACAACGGGCCGACTCCCTCCATCTCGGCGGATCTCGATAATTTAACCAATCTTTAAATCAGGTGACAAATCCCATCCCAAAAGTTATCGATTAGTCGCCCTCTTGGACAACGATGCTAAATACTTTGCTGGGACATTGCTGGATGAGCTGCAACTTTGGGTGGAAGATGACTCAATCATTCCCCTAAATCAAACAGGTTTCTCTAAATTCATTGGGACCTCGACAAATATAATAACAATGGCTTTGTTAATTGATAAGGCTGAGGCCACAGAACACCACTACATTTATACTTTATCGATTACCGGGCAGCATTTGACCATTTGAACCGACAGAAACTCTGGTTGAAACTGGCAGGCTGGGGCATCCCCCAGGTTTTATTGAACCTGTTAATCAACTTGCACACTGAAACATGGGTGCAAGTAAAGCTCGGCGACGGGTCAACGCTATCCAGGAAAATTTCAACAACAAAAGGCCTTAAGCAAGGCTGTGTACTGGCCCCAATGTTATTCAACCTGTTTCTTGCAGATCTGATTCCGCTATTAAATGCCTGCAACACACACTCCCCAAAGATTGGGAATCTAATACTACCATGTCTGCTTTACGCTGACGACCTAGTATTGATTAGTCAAACGAAGGTGGGCCTGCAGCGTCTTCTAGACATCACGTTCCAATACTCGGAGGCTAATGACTTAACCATCAACCTGGAGAAAACCAAAACCATGACAATCAAAAAGAACCTGAACAAAATACCTGTCTGGTTTTGGGACAAGATCCAAATAGATTCAGTGTCAGAGTATAAATACCTGGGGGTGACCATTGATAAAGGCGGGCACTTTGTAACCCAAAGAGATGTAATTAAAAGGAAAGGCATAGGCTTAGCCGTGTCAATGAGAAACCTAAACTCCAGATTAACTGGCCCCTCACTTGCCCCTTTGGTTGAAGTTATATGAGCACCACTTCTTCCGACAATAACCTACAGGAGCGAGGCATAGAGAGGAAGGGATTCCAAGCTCTTGGACACCGAGGTTGCAAAAGTATATAGAATGGTCTTAGGTCTCCCTACACGAGTCTCTCGAGCACAAATCAGGCTTGAGTTTGGCGTGCAAAAACAGACCATTGCAAGGTAAGGTGCAACAGTTATTTTCTGGGATAGAGTAAGGAAATCTAAACCAGGTACTTTAAACTGGCACTGAGCTACAACAGAAACAGTCATCTCCAACAGCTAAATGTTTAGCTACTAGTGTGTCAATCCTGGGCCTTACCGAACTTTGGGCAACTCCGACAAGCCACTGTCTTCTCAAAAAATCTACAAAGAAAATTGTAAAAATGGAATCTTGGATTGAAGATAAGGCAGCCCTAACAAAGAGGTCGCATGGATGACCCTGGGCACCTACTCTTCTCAGGCTGCACAAAAGTACTTAGCTTTTGGCTTCGCCAAACATATAAAAATCTAAATTTTAAAATACAGATTAGGCTTGTTGCCATGCACAAAGCACTTTCCACATTGGCTGAAAAACCAATCTGACTCTAACTGCCGTCTGTGTGGGACAGCGCAAGAAGATATGTTGCATCTCATCTACGTGCAAAGATCTAACAGAGGAAAGGAGACAGCTTTTAATAGCACTTTTCAATCAGAGAGGCATCCGTACAGGCTGTGTTAGCATGTTTTGCACCTGGGGACACGCAGCTCAACTGCAGGTTTGTGAAATTTTTAGGAAAAGTGGAGAAGAAAATGCTAAATTAGATCAGCATTGCAGCTGACAAGGAAAGAGACTGACGTTGCTAGAATAATTACTTTTTTATTTATTTTAATTTTTTTTATGGACTGTAAATATTATAACGTCTTTTAATTGATTTTACCTTTTGAACTTGCAATAACTTATTTGTAGCAATGGTTTTAAGTAACTCTGTTAAATAAAATGAACTTGAAACTTGAAACAAAGGAAATTAAGCATATTTAGCCTATACTTAATGTCAATCCAAGGTAAAATATGACGCTTTGCTGAGACTGCCCTGAGAGGACACTGGGCTGTGAGGCTTTCTGTTTTAACCCGCCACTTCTCGCGGAACCCGCTGCGCGGGTCCCGCTTCGCTGGATTGTCTGCATCACCACTTGGTCACCTGTGTGATTGCTCCTGGGGCTTGCCGAGGGAAAGGCAGGGCTGCGAGCAGAGTGCTAGCGCCGGCCAGGGACTACCTGTCCCAGAAGCACCGGCGCCCGGACCAACTGCACCTAGGCTGCTCTCCCCGCCTGCCCCTCCCCATCTGATTTAAAACCTGTGCAGTTCATGCCTCGTTGGGACGCTTTGCTGAGACTGCCCTGAGAGGACACTGGGCTGTGAGGCTTTCTGTTTTAACCCGCCACTTCTCGCGGAACCCGCTGCGCGGGTCCCGCTTCGCTGGATTGTCTGCATCACCACTTGGTCACCTGTGTGATTGCTTCTGGGGCTTGCCGAGGGAAAGGCAGGGCTGCGAGCAGAGTGCTAGCGCCGGCCAGGGACTACCTGTCCCAGAAGCATCGGCGCCCGGACCAACTGCACCTGGGCTGCTCTCCCCGCCTGCCCCTCCCTATTACCCACAGACCTATAAATTTCTATGGGTAATCCCGCTGCGCGGGAGCGAGCGGGAGCGACCGGGAGAAGGCCGGGACAAGGGCGGGACCGTCTGTGGCCGTCCGTGGTCGGACAAGGTTGGGTTGGGCCCGGACCCCTGCCAAAATTACCATCTGATCTATGTAATTCTCCTAGTACGGTACCAAAAGGCATTTTGTTATTATTAGCCTTCACAAGGGAGGGGGATATATAGTACCCAAAGCATAGTGGATCTATTTATTTTCTCACCTACTTCTCCATTTAGAATCTCACTATGCCATTGAGATCAGGGAAAGAACGTTTAGTCCACATACAAACTTCTAAGGGCGTAGTCTCTGGTCCCCTAGACGCCTTTATCACCAGAGCTACTGGAATTTTGGAAAAAGAAATAGAAATGGTGGAACAAAGGCTGTCCCTTGACTTAGTTACCGGAAAGCGCTCCTCAATGGGTGCTTTAGTTTTAGCCAAAAGCCCTGTCTCTCATGCAGCATTTAACTGCATTTCTACCATTGAGACAGAGGCAATAGTTCATGTGGATGGAGATGTGGTCACCTTACCCCCATCCCTAGACAACAGGGCCCAGAAATCCTACGTTAATCAGACAAGGGATGGGGATGAAAGCCAGAATAACGGGGATGACGAATATAGTTTGGTCAATTCACCCCAATCTATTGATTCTATCCCACCTAATTTGACTGAGCTGACTCAGACAAGTCTAAAATCGACATCCCGGAAGAGAAAATATGTTTCGAGTCCACAGGGGGAAAAAGATCAAAAACAGCCCAAATTGGATGATACATGCAGTGTGAGTATATCACTCCCTCATTCCCCCCATGGTTTCCCAACTGTGTATTGCCCATCATTAGCTCCCCTGGGGTCATCCAATCCCTGCCCAACATGCCTCAATAGTGATGACATTTTGTTGGTCAAAATTGAGGCTATGCTAAAAACCATTCTGCTCCCGGTTTTGGAGAGAACAAGGCTGCTGACCGCTAAAATTGATGCACTGGAAACAGTAGTAAACACCAACTTGGGTCTCCTGCAAAAATTATCAACGCCTAATCCCGGGGTGGGGGTTCGTAATTCGACAGAGGGTAAAAAAACAAACAGCAGGTAACCCCTCAGTGATCCGGACAACCAACTCCGTACCGCCAGGGGCAACCGCTGATATTAACAAACCCATAGTAGGGGCAAAGCCCGCTGTTACTACAACCACCGCTAGTAGAGGTCCTGCAAAGAGCTTACCAAGGGATAAATACCTACCCACATCTAACTCAGCTATAGCGAATCAGCCTATGTCAAAAGGTTTGTTAAAACAATCTAATAGTACCCCAGTACAATCACTTAGTATGGGTAAAACTAACCCTCAATCTTCTAGGACTCAGCTGGTGGGTAAACCAAAGATGCGCCCTTCACCTCGAGTCAATCTACCCCCAGAAGCGTCCCAATATACTATAGTTTTAACTGGTGTGGCTCCCCTAAGGGACGGCATCAAGGAGACCCAAGGGGAATTGCGGAATAAAGTAATATACTGGTTAAACAAACATCGCCCGCTCCCACCATCATCCCCTACAGAAATCCTTTATGTAAGGAGAGTAGACTGGGTGGGTAAGGGCACAAAAGATTTAGAAGGGGACTGTATCTTGATATCATTCAAAGACCCCTGGGTGGTCGACCGAATACGACGGAAAGCTAGATTTGCCCGTCAGGGCGACGTCCAAACACTGGACCTTGCCTACTTCTATCCTCATACACATACCAACTATCCCATAGGCCCAAACCTGTGGAGAGTGAGAGATGGGAGGTTTCAAGGGCCTAGAACACCCCACCCACAACAGTACCCCCCACTTCTTAATCATTTTGGAGCGCTGTCTGACTTGGAA
Organism: Lissotriton helveticus; assembly: GCF_964261635.1. Lineage (NCBI taxonomy): Eukaryota > Metazoa > Chordata > Amphibia > Caudata > Salamandridae > Lissotriton > Lissotriton helveticus. Next base: position 478,107,205 of record NC_136062.1, read on the forward strand.
TTGGTAGATTAGCTGTGTTTACCCAGTTCGACGAATAATCTAACCGATGATAGCAGGGAAGAAGTACAAACTCCACTTAAACACTCTACGACACCAACACTGGGTAATCAGTTTTTGCCCTATAAAAAGGCAAATATGATGGTCCCGGCAGAAGGGGAAAGCGTGCTAAAAACCAACACCGAAGAAAAAGGGGTTAGAAACATGCCCATAAACACCACCCGATCTAATTCCCCCTCCCCTCCCCATCTAGGTAATAACCCTGCAGAACTCGCCACAGCAACATTTAATATTGTGTCCTGGAATGTAGCTGGAGCAAAGGCTCGTTTGGATTCTGAGGATTGGCTGGAGTTTATCGACAAATTTGACGTAGTGTTACTACAAGAAACATGGGCTACTGCACCTATACACAAAGCTGGCTTCATAAACTTTTTCAAACCTGCAATAAAGAGCAATACCGATATCCTGGCTATTAGGTTGAGTAAGGAAGGTGGTCAGGACATGCTTATTATTAATATCTACTCTCGTGGTTTCCCTGGTGGTCGATGTCCCTTGATGGTGGGTGCCTCGGACAATCTTTTGGCAGGGTGGAACAAAGGAACATTGATCCTGTTAGCTGGCGATTTAAATTGCACCATTGAGCCGCTTTATTTAGCGGGGGATAGCTGGGGGTCCGCAGAGGATGCAACTTGGAACATACCGGAACTATTGAATAATAAACCTGTCAAAGCAACAGAGGCTGCCCTGAACTGGACTGCTTTTTGTCTCACCTGGGGATTAAGGGCTGCAAACGGACGCACCCCATCCGACCTTGGTGCCAATTTTCCCTTTGACAATGGCTTGAGGAAAAGTCGTATAGACTACATCTTCTTAAAAATTGAATTCTGGAGTCTGATGGTCGATATGGAAATTGTCTCTCGCCCTGAAAGCGATCATAACCCTCTGTCTCTGAAACTAAAGTTGTACGATGAAGTAAGATTGGAAGGTCCAGCTCCTAAGGGGCAAGGGGCTGTAATCTTATCAAACGATCGGAGGAGATTGAAATGGTCTAACATATCAGGAGATGAAACCATACAGACTAATATAGAGAATGTGGTGAAGCTCGCTTCAAACAAAATGATGACAGAGGACATTGGGAGGGGCACCATTGAACTAAACAAAATTATGGACTTGCATGAACAATGTTTTGCTGAGCTTAAGCTACTCCTCTCCAAACCATGTAAGAAGGTTGTTGGGCGACCGTTAGCCATTCGAGCAAAATGGTATAACAAAGATTGCAGGGAGGCTCACAGTAATTTAGTTGAGAAAGTTAAATCTAGAAATATGTGTGCTGTAAAGGAGGCCAGGAAACGGTATAAAAGAGTACAGTGGGAAGCAAAGAGGGTGTGGGAGGATGATTATTGGGCTGACCTCTTGGATGCCACCAAGTCAAACAACCAGACTAAATTCTGGGACATTGTAAAATGGGGGAAGGATGGTGACTCCCGTACTCCAATCAATTATGTGTCCCCAGAAGCCTGGATAACGTATTATTCATCCCAATTTAGCACAGAAGGCATTGACTCTCCCCCCGTTCTGAATCAGTTGCATGTAATGCCCACTTGTGATACGATCCTGACCTTCACTAATATTGAGACAGAGTTAGCCCTTGGTTTAACTCAGCGGGGGAAAGCTCCTGGGTTGGACCAAATACCAGCCGATTTGTTTAAAACCAATACAGCTCTCTGGGTGCCATATTTAACAAATATAGCTAATGCTATAGCAAAGGGTGCATGCATCCCCAAAACATGGAAGGGGGCTGAGATTCTTCCTATATATAAAAAAAAGGAGACAGGTCTAATCCGGGCAACTATCGCCCGATTAGTTTAATCGACTGCCTCCAAAAAGTCATTGCCCGTATGATCTTGGCCAGAGTGCAAGGGTGGATGGACTCTGAAAACATACTGTCTCCCATGCAGGCAGGCTTCAGATCTGGTACGAGTACCATTGATCAGGTGCTACGATTTTGTATGATCTTTTGGAAGGTTGTTACGCTAGGCGGTGGTACCATCTTTGCCGCATTTATAGACCTGAAGTCAGCCTTCGATCTGGTACCTAGGGGTAAATTGTGGCAGGTATTGAGGGACCTGGGTATGCCTGGAGAATTACTTGAGATGATCATCAGATTACACGAAGAGAACTACGCTAGGGTAAGGTGGGGAGAACAAGGACAACACACGGATTCCTTCCCTGTAACCCGAGGAGTCCGACAGGGGTGCGTTCTCGCACCCACTCTCTTCCTACTCTTTATAGACCAAGTAGCAAAATTCTTCTCGGCCACCCATACTGATGCCCCATCCCTGGCAGGGACTAAATTCCCCATGCTAATCTTCGCCGACGACACCTTACTCCTATCCAAGACCCGGGGAGGCCTACAGCGGGCCTTGAATCGTTTCGAGGAGTTTTGTGTGAAAAATGATCTCCAGATAAATGTGGGCAAAACTAAGTTCATGGTTTTAACCAGGAATAACACCGTACGTAGTAACGTTCAAATGAGCGGGGTCAACTTGGAACAAGTTGAAACCATGACTTATCTGGGGGTCACTTTGGATCGCCGTCTGTCGTGGAAAGACCAAATAGCGACCCAGCAGTTAAAATTCGCCCAACTGACGGGATGTCTTTTGCGTGAGCAGAAGAGATCTATTACAAAACGGGTCATCCCTGCCTTGAGAATTTATGACACTAAAATAAACGCCGCCATACTTTATGGGGCCGAGTTATGGGGATTTATGGATCTTTCTAGTCTTTATAGAATCCAGTGCAAATTCCTTCGGAACCTGGTAGGGTTACCTCAATCCTCCCCATCGATACCCCTTTGTCATGATATGGGTTGCCCACCAATCATGGACATGGCTAGATTTAGAGTAGTGGCTACTTGGAGGCGCTTGTAGACCTCCGAGGATCTCACACTCTTTGCAAAGGAGTTAGAAGATGTGAGGTCCATGGGGGGTTCTGAACGAATCCCATGGCTTCGTTCGGTGAAAAAGAGCCTGCATGACATGGGTTTAATACATCTGTGGGTCTCCCCAGGTACCAATACTTTCCCATCTAATAAAGAATTCAAAGAACTATTTTGGGCCTCAACCCGTCTCTCCTTGGTAACCGCCTCCAGTTCTGGAAGTCTAACGGGAAGATTTCTAAGCTTTAAGCTAGATCCCTCCCGTGAGATTTACTGGGACACCATCACCAGACCATTGGATAAGAAACTTTATCATCAGTTTCGAGTGGGTGCCTTACCTTTGAATTCATTTACTTCATCCTGGGGTAAAACTTCTTCTAGTTCTTGTAGCTGGTGCCCAGATTATAAAGAAACAGAGGGTCATCTATTGTTTGCTTGTCCACAGTACTCAGAACCTCGTTCAACATGGCTAAAACCCCTGTTTAAACGCCTTTCTTGTAGAAAGTCTTCAGAGGCAATCTGGGTGTTGAAAACTAATACCTCGGAAACTTTTGTGATATGCTTGGCCAAATTGTTAGGCTGGGCATGGGCAATTAGGGCTAGAAGGAATTTATCTTTATCCTAATTGTATCAAGTAAGATCTTATCTTTTTAAATGTGCTAATTTTGCCCTTTTAGTTCCAGGTTTATATATGTCTTGTAAAACTAACAAAGTTTAATAATTAGTTTTAACCGTGATTTCAGTGTAAAGTTAATAATATGTTTATTGGTTCTCTATATAACCTAATGTATAGTGGTTGTTTTGTCTTGTAATGTTTTCATTTTGTCTTTTATGATTTTATTATCGAAATAAAGACACTAAAACCTGAAACCTGACTAGTCAGTCTTTCTTGCAGTTTTACTTTGAGTAAATTGAACAAATTCACTTTCCAAAAAGATCCCGTACGGGGTTCTGTGATGAAAAAATATTCTACTCTTGCTCCACAGCTGTGTGTTGCACATACAAAAAATGTTGCCTAATTTATGCACATGACCCGTTTGTGGTTCAAACGTTTTCTACTTCCCATACATTTTGTTGACACGTTTTTGCTAATTTGGGCTCTTAAATGAGCAAAATCAAACTAACCACCGAGTTTTCAAATCACTTGATTGACGTAATGAGGGAAAATTATAATTAAATGCTTCCCCAACTTATTTATTTTGATGTATTGTAAAAAACTTTGCAGGTTTATGGAATTCAAGAATGCAGAAGTTGTTTTGAAGTCAGTTCAGCTGGTCTTATAAGAAAGTGATCTGTGTTGTTGTTCTGAAATTTACAAGCTTAAATATCAGTTTGGGACAAGATAATCTGGTTTTCGGAGTGGATTGTTCTATAACTAGTGAACATAGTCTTGAAATTTTTGCAGGCAGAAAAGAAGATGCAGTGCACTTTTTAGGATTTGTTTATTTAGAAGTTTTGTAAGATGCCACAAATGGCCATTTAGTGACTTCAGAGAGACTAGGATGGTTCAGAAGGAACGTGTAGAAGAAAGAAACTTTAGAACCTAATCGGGTGGGTTAGTTCCCAAATGTGGTATTCTTTATCAACGCCCCCTGATTTGTAGAGTTCAACCAAGATGAAGTCTAAATGTTCAGTTTTCAGTAGTTTTCTGAACTCTTGTGATTGGTTTGAGACTTTAGATTAGAGGTGATGGCATCCCACATTCTTGGCCACTCACATCCCTGGTATCTGTCAACTTGTTGATCCTCTGGAAGGGTCATTGGTCAATCACATGAGTGGACGTTGAACGGAGCATACACCGACTGTAGTGCATGCATTATATCGCAGGACAAAATATAGGCACCTACTATGTCAAGCTAACCACAATATCACTCGGTGAGTTCAGGTAAGTAGTAGTGAGGGTAGGGAGAGTATTTACATATTTACCTTGACAATGCAATGGATGCGATATTATTGCAGGTTGACATCATACACCTCAATATAGTGGCATTTAACGCTGACTGATATATCAGATCGGTATCAGTTTCTGGCACATCACTGAGAGCCAAGACTATTTAAGAACCCTGAATCTGCTAGTGTTTTCAAATAAGAGCCAATGGATCTCATCCCTCACCCCGAATGTCATCTTCCTCACCTGACTGAACCCCGCCTCGACGCAGGACCTTGCCATCACTACCACCGAAGGCTACATGATGACACACCAGGACCGAACCAACAAACACGGAGGTGGAATTGCCATCATCTATAAGGACACTATTTGCTGCACGACCTCCCCAAATGACTCAACCCCGATAATGCAGCACCTCAACTTCCAACTCCATACAAAAACGGAAAAAGCACCTTCAGAGGCACCCTCATATATATATTCCACCAGGAACACACCCCAAGTTCTGCAATGCCATCCTAGACTCTATCACCCCAATCGCCATCAACTCCGAGCATTACATATTTCCAGGGGATCTCAACTTCCACCTTGATGACCCTAGCAACACCAACACAACCGACCTCCTGGAAAGTAATGGCAACATCGGCATCAAGCAACTGGTCACCAACGCTACCCGCATTGCAGGACACATGCTGAACCCCATTTTTAACTCCAGCGGCAGAGTCAAATACAACCACATCCCGCACCTCACCTGGACCAACCACTACAACATCCACTTCAGCATCTCAGGACCTACCAACAAAGGCACTATGCCCCCAGCTCCAGCAATAGAAACTGGAAAAAGATATCAGAAGACCAGTGGAACAACACTCTCAGCTCCCACTTCCCAGACAGAACATCAAACCCAGAAGAGGCTGTGAAGAACTTCTCCTAGTGCATTACAGAATGCACCGACACAATCACCCCCTCCAAGTCAGGCAACCCAAAGAACCTGCTAGAAGAGCCAGCTGGTTCACACTCGAACTAAAATCCACCAAACACAACTGTCGGCAATTAGAAAGGAAGTGGTGTACCAGCAAAGGGAGAGAAGACCATACCACCTTGAAGACAGCACTCAACCAGTACCACCTCCTCCTGAAAGAAACAAAGAATACCGAGCAGACCATAAAGAAGCCAGCTCAAACCACAGCTGGAGATTTTTGCCATTGTGAAGGAGTTCTCCAACCCAGCTGCCGCCAAGAACGACATCACCCGCTCCCAAGAACTGTGTGACACGTTGTCGGACTTCTTCCACTCTCCTGCCTCCTACATCATCAGTCTGCCCACACCTATGAGCACCTGCTCACAGAGTGGGATCCTTTCACAACTCAAGCCACAATCTCCATCACGAACTGCGTGTAACCGGGAGTACCCACGGATTCCTCTTCCCACCACGTCTTCAACCTCAGAACCAAGACAACTGGCGACAAACTCACGAAAGTCCAGACGACCTCCAACAACCTCTGCCACTTCCCTGAGGACTGTAAACCCACTGCAGTGAGGTATCTCCTGAAGAAACCTTCTGTCGACCCAGCAGAACCGAAGAACTTCCAGCCCTTCTCCCAGCTCCCTTTTCCGGCGAAGGTTCTCAAGAAGGTAATCAACCAGCAACACACCAAACACCTGTAAAACAACAACCTCCTGGATCCCTCTCAATCTGAGATCCGAGCCAACCACAGCACAGGGACAGCCCTGATTGGAGCAACCGACGACATCAGGGCTCTCCTGGATTCAATTTGTGAGAGTGTGGGTGGAGCTTTGCCCACCCACAGCTCCAACTTTTCAAATAGAATTGTGTCGTCAATGGTATCGTATCCACGGATTGGTGAATGAGTGCTCTTTGTTTTTCTTCATTCATGCAGAGAAGGAGATCATTTCTTGTGCGTGCTTTTGCTGATCTGGTGACTATCAAAAGTTTTTGGCATGGTTAACTCCCTACTTTTTGCTTGGAACATGATGTGGTTTTAATTGAAAGTGCACTGAGTCCCTGACAACCAGGTCCTTTGTGCCAGAACTCCTTTCCTAAAACTGTACCACGATTGGCACAACTTCAGACTGCCCTGTAAGTCCATAATAAATGGTACCCTTGGTACCTAGGGCATTGGGACTGAAAAGGGTCCCCTAGGCACCCCTCACCTAGGCCCTGCAGACTGCTAATGCAGTTTGCATGCCATGGTGCAGTGAAAAATGACACAGTCAACAAGGCACACTTCCTGTGTGCCATGCCAACCAGCACTGCCTAAGGTATAGATATGTCACCCCTCTAGCAGGCCTTATCAGCCCTAAGGCACTATATCATAGGTGAGTGCATATCTGAATGAGCAGACATGCCCCTACAATAGTTACATTCATTCTTAATACTGTAAGTGACGGGACTGCCTCAGAGAGGACATGGGCTGGAAATTCGACAACTCGAGTTCCTTAGCACCATGATGGCTTCACTGAACCCAGGCGTGTGTGGTACCAAACAACCCCTCTTAATAAACCCACACTGATGACAGTGTGAAATTTATTAGAACATATACCCAGAGGGCACCTTAGGTGTGTCTCCTGAAAACCTACCAATCATGGTCTGGTCTCAGACTATCTTTAGGCAGCACTAGACATATTTCTGGACTCCTAGGGTGAGAGCAATTGCTTTTGGAGGCCAGAAACAAAGCCCTTCCTGGGCAGAGGTGTCACACATCCTCCCCCAGGCAGGCAGAGTGCATGAGAGAGAAGATTCAAAGGTGTGGCCACCTTTTTAATGTGACCCCAGCCTCTGCTGCTAGCAGCAGATGGCAGCCCCTGACTCAAACCCCTTATTTTGGTGGGAGAATAGTAAGCCTGGGCGGTGAACTCCGCTCTGCTTGCGGAGTTTTACGCACTCCACAAAGTTTGCGGAGTTCCGAGAAACTCCAGTCCGCATAGCAGAGTTTTTGACTTGCTCGTGCTTTCCAATGGTAAGTTAGCGAGCGTGAGCAAATAAAATACAATGCTTGGCCACTTCCCTGCAAGATTTCTCAATGCAGGTGGTCATAGATGGTCGCTAGTACGCTACTGCTTGTGTTGAGAAACCTTCCGTTCGCGCTGAGGGAGCTGCTGCTTGAGTAGAACTTCTACTTGAACGGCAGAAAGAAGCAGCTCCCTCTTGCACTGTGCAAGATGTTTGTGCTTATTTTACAGTGCAGGAGAAACACCAGCACCAAAAATCAGTGTGTACAGTGTGCGGTAACTCACCCCGTCTCTCGTGGAACTCCGTGTAGTTTGGTGGAGTTTTGTTGTCACTTGGCGGAGTTCGCATTGCGAAACTCCACCGAGGCTTAGCGAACACGTGGGAAAACTTAGGAAGAATAAGAGGTGTGCTTCCCTTCGCCATCTCCACCCCTCAGGTGCAGGAGACGAAGTAAAGCACATTTTTCAGTGCCCACCGTGTTGAAAATAGCTGGACTTATCCAGTCAGGGCTAGGGCTATTCTTCCTTCCAGAGGAGGGTGGGGTAATTGTGGGTGTAGACACCCCAGGCAAGGAACCTATTGGTCCCTACCTGCAACTCCCCTGTTACATCCCTAAATCTAGTATTCATGTGGCTTCCCCAGACTCTGATATCCCGAAGACTGGATTTGTACATTCTTGTTTTCCTCCCATAGGTAAACATTGCTGAACTGAATATTGCACAAAGTGTCCACTTTTTAAAGTGAAAAGTATTTCGTCAGAAAAACATACTTACATTTCGAACGTAGATCTTAGTCTTAAAATAAACCTTGAAAGAAACGTGATTCAAGGTGACGGACCTGACAGATAGCACTACACTCTCTTACTGCTGTCTCATTGGAAATGGCCGTGCACAGTACTCCAGCACCTGTCACCTTTTGGTGCCTCTAGATACAAATTCGTACAACAAAATTAACAAAAGGAGGGCACCGAACAAAGTATATTAAGTCTGTTGTATTTTCTTTCATTTTGATATCAACATAAGTTCATAAAACAGCCAACGCGTTTCGTTCCTCAAACACACAAGCCTTTGGAACTTCATCAGGGCTTTAGCGGCATAATGTTCATATCTGGTATGATCCTGGATCAGAAAATAAAAGCGCTCCCGTGTAGTGGAGTGGTGCTGCAATTAATTCAATTTTCTCACCTTGTATGGGAGATTGCAAAAATAATTATGAGATCAGAGTCCTAGGAAGATATACTTCTGGTGGTATCGAAGTGCTCCAAGTATTAAGGTGTACCGCCATGATACGCGGTCCGAGTCCTTTCTTTGTGCTATCTGGAAGAGAACTCTTCCTTTCAAAAATTGGTGTTGACCTCCTTTTTGAGTCGTGTACCTTTATTAATCACTGTGTGCATAACAAATGTCTTACACTCCTCTGTGTTAGGCTTAAGGCTGCTTGAACACTCTACCACGAAAAGAGCCCTTTGGGTTTACATTGAGCCCTGCACACTTCTGGGGGATCTCTGGACTCTGTGAAAGGTATAACCACTAGTAGTATATCATTTAATGATCAGCTTCCTACACTTTCCATGATCTTGATAAAGAATGGGATATTGAAGATAGACTGGTTTTCCACGTGTCTCTACAGATCAGCATATGGCCTTCTCATATCTGGGTGATGATGGCATGTTTTAGGTATGCAGTACCTGCACTTCCTAAATTTCAAGGAGAGGGTGCCTGCACTTTGCAGTTTGGGTGCACTACTTTCAATGGAGAAGTACCAGCACTCCCAGTAGTAAACAGGCCCTGTGACAGTGAGTACCTGCTCTTCTGAATTTCCATTTCAAGTAACAGGGAGAGTGTTAAAGTCAAAAAGATTTATTGCATAATTAATTAAAATCATTACAATTTGCACATGGTAATTCTATGGCACAAAAAGACAAAATGCTTACTAAAAAGATTAGACTCTTCCTTTGTTAAAATGATGTAACACAGTTTAAAAAAAAAGTTTCTTCCGGGGATACTCCCACTGGCATTAGGAGGTCAAAATGTTATTACGTGTTTGTGCAAGGTTTACCCGTCATTGGGATCAAGGCAGCGTTGGTGACCCGCTTCTTTAACCCTGTCCTTGTTCCACAAGACTCAGGCGTTTTTTCACTTCTGGCAGGAATTTTATTCCCCGGCATGCCAAAATAATTGAGCTCCCTCCCAGCCAACAAGTTACCGCTTGCCTGCAGGTGCGGATTTTTAACTAGTTGCAGATCTGTTTTAATAATCGACGACGTTGTGCCAGGAGAACCGGACAGACACACAAAAAGTGAGCTAGTGATTCTGTTTTGTAGCCACAAAGTCTACAAATCTCGGTCTGGTAGTAACCTTTCCAGGATGGTGCTAGATCCTTCGAAATGTGCATACCCATCCTATAGTCTGTAAAGGCTCTTTTTATGTGCACGTTGAAGTGAGAGGATAAGTATGCATTCGGTCGTCCAGCTTTAAAGGAGTTGATTATGGTCCAACCATGTCGCCGTTTGAGAAGTGACGCTTTGTCATCTTGGAAAGATTTCATCCTTGCTGCCTTGTTGGCTAATCTTCTTATGGTTGCTTTATCCGTCACGGACTCCCATGCGCCTTCCAACCCCAGCTCTTTTACGCAGATTTTCAGATGTTTTCCCCAAGGGCACGGGGTTCCCTTCACTCCTTGATTTTTTATAGCTTCCCAGTTTAACCAATCCATTGAATCCGGATCTGCTGATCTTAACTTGTAACGAGAACGCTTGGTTGGTGGCAGCAACCTAGCCCTCTGGGAACTCTATAATTACTGATGGTAATAACGCTGTCACTGGCAGACACTGTAGCAGCTCTGGCGCGATCAAGGCGCTAGCGCGCTAGAATTATTTTATGTTTATTTTAAAATAGTAGAAATATTTTATTTCACCTACCAACTGTTGTGATAGCATCTTTGCTACCCGCCCTGTTCCATCGCGGCTTGTGCCGTTTGCGTGGAGGGTGAGGCGAGCCGCCATCTTAGGTGGGGCTTGACCGGATTTAGCGGTCTAGTCCTCCCGGGAGGCAGGCTTTCAAACTAATGTGCATACAGGAGCGCAGCGGGCGCGACGAATGCGCGCCGAAGTCGCGCATAAGTCAAGCCCGTCTGCGCCCGTCCGCGGCCGACCGGGGCTCGGGGCCACAACCCCTGGTCAAAAACACAAATACTCCTCTTCTGAGTTATTGTTACTTAGGCCCTCGAATAGTGCGGGACTCGCTCTTCCTGCTTATGTTTTAAAACGTGCTGCCACCCATGGTATTTTGAGGCCAGAGTTTACTATTGTTAAAACCCCAAGGCCAAGCCCTCAAGTTTCTCTTCCAACCTCTCCTAACCTAAATACCATTCTTAAATGTTCATATCTTAACACCAGGTCCATGGTTAAGCACCACCTGGACATTTTTCTTTTTCTTCAAACTGAGCAGCCAGACATTTTATTTCTTACGGAGACTTGGCTTAATGCAGACTCCCTACCCGACATTTTGGCAGTGGTTCCCTCCGACTACTACATCTTGCATGTGGACAGACCCGCTGATAAAAGGGGCGGGGGGGTCGCTGTGATTATTCGCAATTCCCACAAAGTCTCCCTTTTACCGTCCCTGGACCTTATATGCTCAGACAATTTGATTATTAAAATGGATAATAATAGCGGCACTCTACTCATGATCCTCATATATTGCCCCCCTCAAAATATGCCCAATTTTGCGGCAGCCTTAGCAGAGCAGCTTGCTCCCTTAATAATTTCGCATAAAAAAATTGTGCTGCTAGGCGATCTTAATTTCTGGCTGGATTCGGCTGAGTTAGATACTCAGGCAGCTGCACTGAAAGATGCTCTCCTAGACATGAACCTCATTCAACAGATTCACCTCCCTACCCATGCAAAAGGGTATAGCCTTGATCAAATCTGGTCTCAGAACATCCCTCTGGCTATTAACTCCATCATGCCATGCATCTGGTCAGATCACTTCATGATCAAATTCACCATGACCATCGAAAATAGCAGAAAGCCTCCGGCCCAGATAGGAGGCAAAACTAGAATCTGGAAGAATGTTGATATGCCTGCTTTCATTGGCACCCTAACATCATCCTTTCCTCCTTTAGATCAGGATATTGAAGAAATGGAAGCAGCATTCTCTAGGTGGCTACTTCAGGCAGCTGATGCCTATGCCCCTTGCACCAACTTTCCCCGCTCTCGCCCCAATGACGCTCATAGGTGGTTTACACCTCTCCTGAAAAATCTTAAACTTGAAGTTCGTCAAATGGAGCGTAAGTGGCGAACAGCCTACTCAGAAGTAGACAGAGTTAATTATTGTAAGACCCGTAAGGATTACCAAAAACTTATTCAGGAACATAAAACTGATTATTTCTCAAAAAAAATCCTTAATGCCCACAACAAATCCAAAGAACTGTTTAGCATCGTGGAGAATTTGAGTGCCAGTGACAGAACGTCTCTCCCGGTGGTTCCTACTCAGGAGCTTTGTAACTCTCTAAATTCATTTTTCTCTGACAAAATTAGTATTATCAAACAAAGTATCCCCATCACTCAGTCTCCGCTCTTACTGGCTGACACTTTCCACAATACTGCGACCCTGAGTATGCTCCCCCCTGTTGACAGCACCACGTTACTCAAACTTCTTACCAAAGTTAAATCAGGTTCTCCCGATGACATATGTCCCCCTTATATCCTGAAAGAAGTAGGAACTAGTATTCCTGAGGGTATACTTTCTTTATTGAATGGAACGCTCACCCAGGGCAAAGTCCCCGACAACTTTAAAAAAGCCCTTCTCATTCCCCTGATAAAAAAAGTAGGAGCCAACCCGCAGGACCTACAAAACTATAGGCCCATATCCCTGCTGCCTTATTGTGCCAAACTGCTGAAGGCCCATGTCTGCAACAGCATCTCCAAATTCTTGGAAGAATCAGAGTACCTTGCACCGAACCAGGCTGGTTTCCGCCCATGCCATTCTACCGAGGCGGTTATTCTTTCGGTGCAGAATACTCTGAGACGGAATGCGGACGAGGGAATCCATCAGGCTTTGGTGCTACTGGACCTCTCAGCTGCTTTCGACACGGTCGACTATAACATCTTGGTCGACCGTGTCGAGCAGGCAGGTCTCAGGGGCCCGGCGCTGAGTTGGATTCGCTCATTTATCACTGGGCGCACCCAGGCTGTCAGACTGGGACCTTTCACTGCCCCCACCATACCTTCCACTTGTGGAGTTCCTCAGGGCTCTTCGTTATCACCTCTGCTTTTTAATTTATATTTGCGTCCCCTTCTGTACTCCCTTAGAAGGGCCAAGGTGACAATTTTCAACTACGCAGATGACTTGCAGCTCATTTTCCCTTTAAACACCAAGGATTCTGTGGTTGAATTTCAAAATACTATGTCCCACATTTTGAATTGGATGAACTGCAGTCATCTGAAACTTAACCCCGGCAAGACCGAACTGGTCTTGCCGGGACAGAGCGCTCTCAGTTGGAACCCTAGCTTTTGGCCTTCTAGTATGGGAGTCCCTCCATCCAAGTCTTCCTCGGTCAAGAGCCTGGGCATATACATTAGCGAGGACCTTTCTCTTAAAAAACAAGTAGGAGCAGTTGTCTCAGCTAGCTTTTTCCAGCTGAAAAAAATCAAGAAAATCGCCTGCTTCTTTTCCCCAGCTGCCCTCACTCAGATTGTCATCTCCCTGGTTCTGTCCAGATTAGATTTTTCCAACAGTCTTTACTTCGGCATTCAAATTGGAGAGCTAAAACGCCTTCAGCTGGTTCAGAACCAGGCGGCCAGACTTCTCCTGAACCTCTCTAAGAGGCAGTCTGTTAGACCCGGCCTGAAACAGCTACATTGGCTGCCGGTGGAGCAGCGTGTGGCCTTTAAAACTGGGTGCATTTTATTTAAATCCCTGCATGACTCTGGCCCCCTTTTTATTAGAGACATGTTTAAGAGATACATCCCTCCCCGCAACCTCCGATCTATCCACAAATCCCTTCTGACTGTCCCATCCTACAAAAGGAAACGTCTTGGAGGCAGCTGTTTTGACCATCTTGCAGCTGGCTTCTGGAACTCTCTTCCCCTTCACCTGAAACTGAATGACAACATCCTCAGTTTTAGACACTCCCTGAAAACTTGGCTTTTCACTCAGGCGCATTGCTGAGCTGCTCCCCCTCTACTGTGACCTACGCGTTCATTCCTTCCTACAGCCCCATGAAGCCCCCGGGCGTACGAGCGCTTACAAATACATATTAACATTAACATTAACATTAACACAGTTTTATGAAGCCGCTCATGCTCCTATATTTCTGGTTTTGCAGACCAAATTCCAGCCTAGCTTGCGAGGCTGAAGCACACTTTGGAAGTTTAAAAACTGCTTTATAGATTTTGGTTTGGAGCTCATTTAGTAGGTCTATTTCCTTGCCACACCAGGTGACGAGACCGTAAGACAAGGATGGTAAAATTTGTGCCGACATGACCTTCAGGAGGTGATTGTAGTTCGGACAGTCCATTTTTGTTTTTAGCAAACGGTAAGCAAAAATTAGGCTTTGGGCTTTTGCGCGTATTGCAGTTATATGCTCCGTTTGTTTTGCTCCCTGGGATATCGTAACTCCAAGGTATTTATACGAACCGTGTTCGTTCACCTTCGTCCCGTTGAACGTCCATGTGAATCTAAGTTTTTTTGGGACCACTTTGGTTTTTTCTTTATTTAGATCCAGACCTTCTTGTTTTAAGTACGCCGATAGTATGTTTAAGGCTCTTTGTAGACCAACTGGGGTTTTGCTCAGCAGGACTATATCATCTGCGTATTTCAGGCAGGGAATTCGCAGGTTTGCCAATGAAGGTGGGTGCACTTCAACTGTGTCCAGCACTGTTGCAAGCTCGGAAAGGAAAAGGTTAAAAAGGGTGGGCGCTAACACACAGCCTTGTTTTAGGCCCTGGTGTGTTGGTATGTTCCTCGTTGTGTAAGCTCCATTTCCCAATTTAACCTTTGCCCATGTGTCTTCATATAAAACTTTTATTGCCTGTATTAGTTTTGTTGGCGTCCCCCAATGCTGCAGTTTACCCCATAGACGCTCTCGGTTAACTCTGTCAAAGGCAGATTTAATATCTATAAAACAGGCATACAATCGTGCGCCATTTGCTGCTGTTCTGTCCATTAATAGTGACAGGCAAGTTAAGTTGGTAATTGTCCCCATATTCCGCCTAAAGCCTGTCTGGAACCAGGGGATTCTGTGAGATTCTTCGATCCAGTCTTGCAGCTTTAGGAGGATACAAGAGGCGTAGAGCTTTGCTTCAACGTCTATCAGCGATATGAGTCTGTAATTTGTTGGATTGCCATGGTCGCCATGTTTAAATATTGGATGAATTACGTTGCCCTTCCAAGATGTAGGTACCTGTGTGTCATGATAGATTTGGTTAAAAAGAGGCGTTAGGATTTCTGCCCAGAATTCCGGATCGTGTTTAAAGATGGCGTTGGGCAGCATGTTCGGGCCTGGTGCTCCTTCAGCCTTTAGCCTTGTGATGATTTTACAGAGTTCCCCTCTGGTGGTTAGTTCTGGGACTGTCATCTCCTCTTTTGAGCAATCCTTTATCCCCGGTCCTACTGTACCTATGTTGTAAATTCCCAATTGGCCATTCTCTACTGGGTTTGTTACCCGTGTGTTGTTCGGGAGGCCTGCTGTTGGTATGCTGTAAAGGGATTGCACGTGTTGGGACCAAGAGTCGGCTCCTACTCCCACTTCCTGGTAGAGTTTTGGTCCTTTATTTAGGTCGTTAATGATGCCCCAAAATTCTCGACTGTTGGGGTGTTTTCCTGCACTTAGCAGTTTATTCCATAGCTTCTCCTTATAGGCAGATTTTGCGATGTTTAGTGACTTCCTATAAGCGCTTCTGGCTTCTATCAGGTCCCCCTTGTTTGTTTGTAACCCCAGTCTTTTTTGCCGAGCCAAAAGTCGGACCTCGTTCGCTACCCTCCTTTTTTTTGTTCTTAATTCGTTGGAAAACCAGGGCTCCTTTTTAAGGGTAGACTTGCTCGGTACACCTGAAATTGCTGGAAATTTGTGGAGAAGGTCCAGGACCAATTGCTCCCAATTTTTTACCAGGTCCTCCTTTTTTTGCAGCCCTAACTCGAGTTTTCGAGCTGTCGCGGCGAGCTGGATTTTTTCCAGCATTTCTCCTCGCCATTTTAGTTTCTTTAAATTGAATTTAGAGGCTTGGTGAAGTAAACTTGATATTAACAGGGAGAGTGATCGGGTGAGGCTGAGTTGGCGTCACAGGTTGTGGTCATTTTAGCTTCGCAGAAGTGAAAAAGTTAATCCCTGTGCTGTGTAGTTGCACCTACGTTCTTCTTCAAAGCGTCTTCATCATTAGTGCTTGGAAGTGGTGGCTTTGAGTGTGGGGAGGGAGGCACTGGTGAAACTGAGGTAGAAAGACAATAAACATTGAGGAACGGATATGGCGTTCGAGGAGGATACGGAGTCATCTGCTTGAGTTGTGGGTGTGAGTGGCTTGAGGACACTTTGCCTTCACAGTTAGTGATCTGTAGGTGTGTCAGGGTGCCACGTGGTTGACATTGCTGGTGTAGTGGTTTGGGAGGTCACTGTTGTGGCTTAGGGTGTTGATATACCAGTGAAGGGGAAACATTGTTTCCAACACGGTGTTTACACCGCACTACCTTTACCACGCTGCCATTACAATGCAAGTCGTTACTACGACTTGCGCTGGATGGCGCTGTTGGTTAAGGAATATTGTAATTTTATATTCCAACACCTTCCCTACTGTTACGTGGGCTGGTGTTGGAATATAAAATTATATTAATCCTCAATACGCGCCCTCCAACGCAAGTCGTAATGACTTGCGTTGTAGAAACCGCGTTGTAAAGTACCGCGATCTAAAAGATCGTGTTGTACTGACATACATCCCCAGTGAAGTATTGATTGATGTCTGTGGTTTTTGGAGGTGCATGTTGTTAGAAATGGGATTCCTGGCTGGCTGAGGTTGGCACCAAAGCCAGGCAGAAGTCACCACTCTGCTCAGGCCAAGGGAACTACTCCTCAGAATGACCCCTGCTCACCCTTTTAGGTAGTGTGGCGCGAGCAGACAGGGCTAAACTTCGGGGCGCTACAGTTAAGCATTTATGAATACACACAGCAAATCCAATGATCCCCTACAAATGGACACCAGGCTGAAAGTTGTATAAAAATACGTAACTTTATGAAAAATATGTATATATGAGGCAGTGACTTATCACAAGACCAATATAACGTGTTTCTTTACTTTTGGGGCCATCAGATCTCAGATGTGGACAACAGTTCTCTTTACTTAATCAAATAGTCTCTTCACTTCGTATTTAGGGTGTCCTGCACTCATGGACACTATTTTCCAGGCGTTGGTACTCGGTCTTGGGGGTGGTGCGCTTCTTAGCGCTCTCGTGCGTTGAAAATGGATGAAATCCCACGGCCCTATCAATGCTCACGCATCTCGCGTGAGACGCGTACACAGACGGCCCTACTAACTCTCACACATCTCGCGTGAGACGGCGTACGCGGCGTACAGCTTCAAGGCAATGCAAAACAATGGTACGAGCCGTACCCAGCTTGTGCGGCTCATACTGCGGGGGGGGGATTTCAGCGTACTGGGCACCAGCAGAGTACAGTGGGAGCGCACGATTCTTTTTAACGGCAGTCCAGCTTGGCAGAATGGTGCGCACAGGTTACGGGTGAGCTGCCAGGCGTACAGCTAGCTTCCCTGAGGCGCAGTCTTTTCGATGCGCACCGTACCGGCAAGATGCCACACACAGTTTGGGGCGCCTAGATCTTTACGGAGTGCGCACAGTTAGATTACTGGGAAATAAAACGTTGCAGGCCCCGAGCCCGGTGTGTGCACGTTCGTGCTTAGGCGCACTGACACCGCGAGTTGGCAGTTGTCCCTCGGTGCAGGGGGACGTGTCAGGGTCTTGGCGCGCTTCGTAGCGCAGACGTACCTTGGGGTCTGGAGAGTGGCAGGATGCTTCCGAAGGCGGGGCGCACCACGGGGGCCTCCAGTAGGGTCCGTACTGAGGGTGGATCCCTTGTTGTACGGCGCGGCCTCTCCACAGGTCAGAGGGCACAGCGGGGCGGCCGGGTGCGTTTGCAACGCACAGGCAGCCGTCCAGACTATAGAGGTGCGCTCAGGAGACCAGGATTCCGGCGGGAGGGGGGAAGACAAGTGCTCCAAGCGTTCCAATGGCGAGCGGTGGCAGAGGAGCTGGCGGCCTGACCCGAGGGGCAGAGAGCGTCTCTTGGCAGAGCGAGGCTCTCAACGGGTGAAAGGGCAGGCAAGCTCCCGAGTGACACAATTCTAGGAGGGGGTGAGGGGGGCGCAGTCTTGCCTCCGGCGGGAGGAAACACATGGCTCAGTTGCAGACGAGCCCAGGGACAGAGAACCCACTAGTCCTGGGGTTCAGTTCAGGGGGCAAGCTCAATCAAGCCCTTGGAGAAAGTTTCAGCACAAGTCAGCAAAGTCCTCTTTAGGTCTTCTCCTCTCCTTCCTCAGCAAGGCAGACAGCAGGCCAGTCCTTCCAGCTTCTTCTTAGTCCTTCTAGTTGGGCAGAGGTTCGTTGCGGGAAACAGGATCTAGTTTGCTAGGAGCAGGGCTCCTACTTTTATACAGCTTTTCTTTTGTTCTGACAGGCCAGGGGGGCCTCTGCATAACTTCTTTCAGTCCTGAAGCACTGTGTTGGGGAAACTTGAGTCTCTCCTTTCAGGGAGCATGGATGGCACATCAGACGCTCCAGAAGAGGTGGAGCCAGCATTGTGTGGACAGGGGCAGCCAGGAGTACTTTGTTGACAGGCTTCCCCCTTCCTGGGCTAGGTGTCGGGTAGAGTCATCAGTCGCTCCCCAGGAGGTGGAGCCAGCATTGTGGTGGCAGAGCACAGCCCTATTCAGAGTCCAGGGGCACTCCTACCTCCCACCAAGGTGTAATCCTTGCATTCACCACCTGTCATCTCCCAGGCCTGTTACTCACACAACCCAGACAGTCAGATACACATCCTAACAGAGGCGGGCTGAAATGGTTAGGCAAGCAAATGCTAGCTTTCTAAAAGTAGCATTTGCAAATACAGGATATTAAAATAAACTTTACTAAAATAAGTATTTTATTATTCTGAGTTCAGGCATACTAAACTTGACCTTCTACCATGTTCCCTGAGCCTGCTGGGATTATAGAGTGTAATAATTCCAGCAGCCCATCTTGGCCTAAGAGAACAGGTAACCTTACAATAGTGAAAAACGAAATTGGCTGTAATTCACTATTAGGACATGCCACACACATCAGGGCTTGTCCTACCTTACACTTACAATGCACCCTGCCCTAGGGCCTACCATAGGGGTGACTAATTTGAAGCAAAGGGAAGGTTTAGAGGCTGGCAAGTGTGTGCACTTGCCCAGCCAGCATGACAGTACCAGACTGCACGCAGGTTCTGCAATGGCAGACCCTAGACACATTTTACAAGGCTGCTTTGTGGGTGGCGCAACCAGCGCTGCAGGCCCACTAGCAGTGTTGGCATTTACAAGCCCTGGCACTCCTGGTGCACTTTACTGGGGACTGACAGTAAATCCAATGAACCAATCAGGAATACAAATCACAGTTACACTTTATATAGGGAGAGCATATGCACTTTAGCACTGGTCAGCGGTGGTAAAGTGCCCAGAGTCATTAAACCAACAAAAACAGGTCAGAGAGAATATTGGAGGAAGGCAAAAAGTTCAGGGATGACCCTGCCAAGAGGGCCAAGTCCAACACATGTGAATGGTGGTAGGACCTTGGTGCCTTGTCTGGCAGCTTGAAACTTGGAGTCTTTGAAGAGTGATCTCCCCTTGTTGTTGGATCGTGTGATGCGTTGGAGGTAGTGGCTAAATTTTGTCAAGAGGCGCGGCAAAGTCTTTTACGGTCATGACTCATGAGGTCTTCTGAGCGGGATTTTTTACACCATCATGTTTTTCTAATTAGTGTTTCTCCTTTTTGTTTGCACTCATTGCTTGTGAGTTCCATGGCACGGAAGGTTTAGGCAGGTCTTTTTTAATGCTGAGGTTAGAAAAGCTGTTTAGCGCTGTGCTGCGTGTGTCTGTGTGACACTCGAAGTCTGCGATGGCACTCACCGTCTCCAATCCTTTCTACAGGGGTGCAAGTCCTACGACCCTTGCACTCCTGCATTTCATTGGAGTTACAGCCAGGCACCGCTGCATGAGTTAAGGTAACCAATATATAACCAATCCAAGGGGCAGTATTTGGACTAGGAATGGTAACTCATGTGGAAACTTTTATGGCCCTAAAGCCAGCAGAAGGCCTTGACCTGCAACCACGTCTATTATCTGAGGATCTGAGCCATCTGAAAAAGCAAGCTTTGGCAAAACCAGTTGGTCTGGCTTTGGTTGAAAGTTTGTTACCTTTGTCAGTGCTTGTTTTGTTTTGCCATGGTTTTTGCAAAACTTCATTATTGGAAAAGTTGCTAGGCCCTCGTCAAGTTAAATAAAAATAAAAATGCATTAGCCAAAAAGCAAAAATATGTTTGGGTCTCCACAAGCTCACATTGCTATAGCAGTCCTTGTCACCGAAGGGAACTACTTTGTGCGTGAATACGCTCGTGGTGAAAGGGCAGACGTCTTTCACTCACTGTGAAGTGAGCCCTTGGCTGAAGTGGGCTGAACCACTGCCCCATGCTGTAGTGGGCTGAATACAAATATGAGTGACACAGCCATAGACCAATGGATGGAAAGGGCTGGCTTAACTCCTTCCGTGCTCATGACGAGCTCAGCTCATCATGACACGCGTGGCGCTCGCACGCAGGGCTAATTCCCCCGCTGTGATGAGCGTTCTAAGAAACGGGCGTGGTCATGACGAGCTCAGCTTGTCATGAGCTCATCGCCACCGTGCAGCGCTCGTCATGAGCTCATCGCCACCGTGCAGCGCTCGTCATGAGCACAGCGCCACCGTGCAGCGCTCGTCATGAGCACAGCGCCACCGTGCAGCGTGACGAGCCGAGCTCGTCACAAGCACCATGGCGCTGCGTGCGCCCCCTCTCCCCCAAGCACCGCAGGGGTAATTAGCCCCACGGCGAAGGTGTTAAAGCTCCCATAATTAAGTATACTACAGATATAATTTCATTAAAAATCAAAAAATCTTGGCTAACGCCAGCCCTAATGAGGCACTGGGTAAACTGCAGCCAGGAAGAAGGAAACCATGAAATATTCTCACATCTAAAGACTTTCTTCCTCCAAAATTGTTGATGCTCCTGTGTTTGCACTCATCTCAAGGTGCCATTCCCAGGTGTGTGCAAAAGTCTTTTTCAGTAAATGCAAAATCAAGACCGGTTTTCCAAATATTCAAATGCTTGCGCCAGGTGTATTTATAAGCAGTCCACCTCAGCAGGCTGCATTTGCATGTGTGTTCTTTGCTCTGAAACCGAGTGCCTTCAGCATTCTGTGAGCAGGGGTTGCACCCAGGGAAACCATGGCAGCGTGTGGGTGAGTGATTTATTTATGAAATACCTCTGGAGGCCGGAGGATAAAAATAAGTTGCTTTAGGATTCGGGGACATGCACCATTTCCTAAGAAGATGCTATGTGTCATTTTCCACAATGCCTGATGCCAGCGCTCATTGTATTATATTACATTATCAGGACTTATATAGTGCCTGTCTTACAATATCTGGCTTCGTAGCGCTCTATCAGTCTGGGGTGTTTTTTTCGTTGATTCTGAGACACTTTGGGTGAGATCTACTAAGATTTTATGCCGTGTTTGCGTCTCAAAAGTGATGCAAATCGGCACAAAATCTATTTTTCATGATTTACTTTCCAGCGCTAAACTTGCTTAGCGCTAGAGATAATGTGAAGGTAACGCAGAGCAGCGCTCATTACTTAGCGCCAAGGAGGTGTACCCTGGGTGGAGCATGGGCGTTCCCACCCAAGGTTTCTGACGCTAACCCATGGTATTTTTGACTTGTAGGGTACCCTTCCAGTACAAAACCTATGCTTGACTCACGCAGACCCCCCTGCACCCTGGTGCGAATGTGTCACCGTGAAGCACGGCAGCTGATCTCAGCGCCGGCGCTAGGGAGAGGGGAGGAGAGTGCCTTATTTTAGTAAACTGGGCTCTCTCCTGTTCTCTCCTTTTCTCACAGCGCAGCGTTTACGATTGCTGCACTGCGCTTTGTGAAAAAGGAGTAACCCCCCATATGTTTTACTTCTACTTCTTGTCAAGCCTTTACATAAGTGTCCTGCACCAAGAACCCGCTGCAGCGACTGCGCAGTGGAGGGTTCAATCGAAGGCTTGGAGGAGTGTGCAACTTTCTCTTTCAGGACTAAAGAATGATGGGGCATATTACCAACCAATAGAGATAATTTTTGTCTCTAACTTGTTTAGAGACAAAAATTATCGCCGCACATCGGCGATTTTTATCGCAGATAAACCTTGCTATTAGCAAGGTTTATCGCAAATGCGATAAAAAACGGCCGCAATGCATGAATATCGCTGAAAAGTCCGCGATATTCATGCATTATCGAGCAAATGCTCTTAGCCATGTTATCCACCTCCCATTGGTTAACATGGCTAAGAACTGCTCAGGGCAGGTGTTAGCTTTTGGAGATATTTGCGCTTAGCGCGAATATCTCCAAAAGTTGGTAATAGGAGATAGCGATGTTAGCGACTGTTTCCAGTCGCTAACATCTTGGCACGCCCACTTTGCATGTCATTAGTGATAAATATCACTGACATGCAAAGCGGGGCCCAAGATGGTCGCTATCTCCTATTAGCTGTCGCTAACTGGTGTTAGCGACAGCTTGGTAATAGGGAGATAATTTTATCTCCGCTTTCTTGGCTTTTAAAGCCAAAAAAGCGGAGATAAACCCCTTGATAATATGCCCCGATATTTGTTGTTTGTCATCAGGGCTTTTTGTGGAGTGTGGTGAGATAGTTTGTTCACTGGCTGTGCTTGTTCCAATGCATTCTTTTTTTGGGGGTTGGTCAATATGGGATCTTGTTTTGTTGATAAAATGTTTGGAGGGTACTGTCCTGTGTTGAGCTAATAGGGGCTAATTTAATCCCTGGTAGAGTTGGTTTGGCAACTGGAGAGGAACCAAGTTTGACACCTCTGCAGGTGCACTCATTTTGTGGCTTGCTAGGAGTCAGTTGTGCGACCTTTGGAGATGTGGGTCATGGGGGGGGGGGGAGGGCAGTCTACATTCATGTATTTGTAGCCTGTAAACCAAGCTGGAGAGCCAGGAACAGAAGAACTAGGCCAGGAACCCCGAGTTCAAATTCACAGTGAAACCGATGTTCCTGGACAGAGGCTCGTCTTAGGGAGATGACCCGAGGCGGTGGGTCTTCGACTCCGCTCTTGATAGCAGAATGGTCGGAGTCGGCTTGAGGTTGACGGGAATGTTGTTCTAGATCCTGCAGGGCTTAATTTGTGCTGGTGTTTGCTGGTGCCTGGGCCCGGCACTTATTCCTAAACACCAGCACTTACTCATAGTCCACCACATGGTGGCGCTGTCCACTCTTGAACCCAGGTCATAAATAAGAAAAAGTGTTCAGTATGCTTAAAAAAAATAATAAAACTACAGGGTCAAGCGTTCCCTGCAGTATGAGGTGACCTGGAAACATCTTGGGCCCCGGCACCTACATTTTTGACAAATTAAGCACTGATTCCTGGGATCATAGTTGGAGAGGATTGCATTTAGGATTTTACAGTTCTTTTGTTTCTAGTCTGTTCATCTGATGGCTTCTGTGGAGGCACTCTCCACCTTCTGGTGGTATTTTCTCTGCCAGGCCTTGAGGGGTGATGCTTCTGGGGCTCTTGTATGTGATGCGAGCTTGGAGGGGGAGCTGTGGAGTTGGAGTGATAAGTCCAAACTTTTCAAGGCTTCTGAGGTTGGCTTTCAAGGAAGCCACGGTGCTCTCAGGTAAACCGCAGAGCAGGGCTGCCTCCGTTTACATGTGAGTGGACTACGACCGGGAGAGTTTTTCTAAAGTTGACTACCAGAAGGTAAGCGCACAGATGCTTCAGGAGGGAGACTTCGTACCATGCTGTTTTGATTTACTTGCAATGTGTTCTTTGATGAGAGGTTTGTGTCAAGAGTGAAAAAAGTGATGTTGTATTCCCTATCAGCTGTGGGATTGAAGATACTAGGCCTGAGTGGTGAACTTCGCTCCGTTCGCGGAGTTTACAGAGTTTCCTGCACTCCACATTCCGCACTCCACGGAGCTCGCGGAGTGCAGAAAACTCCGATTTGTGATGTGCAGCAGAGTTTTTTTCCCGCTCGCAATCACAAATGGTAAGTTTGTGATTACGAACGGTAAGTTCGCGATCGCAAAGAGTAAGTTTGCGAACGCGAGCTGCCGCACTGGTAGAATTTCTACCCGAGCGGCAGAAATACCAGCACAAACTGCAGTTCGCACTGCACTCCGCCACTTGCTGAATTTTTTTGTAACTTCACGGAGTTCCACATAGCAAAACTCTGCGAACTACGCCCAGGCCTGGAAGATACCTGACTTTGCCCAACTTCTACATAGTAAAGTGGAAGTGCACTTTTCTTCCTACATTCAGATGTCCCATTCAACCTGCGGTGAACGCCTCCCTGGTTTCCCTGCTCCCATTCACAGATGTCCCTAGCCATGAGCAGGGCCACTGGACTTATGCAGCCGGGGAGGGCTAAATTATGTAGCACGGTAGAGTAAATTATGTTGCAAGAAAAGCCAAATTATGCGGTGCAATGCGGCACATTTTGTCATAGTATTACTTCATCATTTTGACAATTTTACACTAGTTGACACTGTGCATTGGTTGCACTTAATTAGTACCAGTTTAACACTAGCAATGAGCAACAGAAAGGTGACCAGTTAAGCTTTGCAACGGGCCTTCCACTGCGCGGCAACACGAGTCGCTGCATTTGTACTAACTTTTGAACAGTTCAAGCTAAAAAACATTTTTTTTTACAGTCTGCAGATTATGCACCAGATGACGGATTACGTGACAAATGTGGCAAATCTATAATTATGTGAAATGCAGTCGCACGTTTGCATAATCCTAGTGGCGCTGACCATGAGTGACCGCAAGCAGTTGTGCTTAATTTGTAGAAGTAGAAGTTCCATATTGTTGCAAAGGCCCTTTTAAGGGTCCACGAGCCTCCCTCCACCACTTCCCTTCTGTCTTGTAGGAACATATTTACACTTATTAAGCTGTGGCTTCATAATTTGCTTTCTGGAACTCTCACTTCTGTTTTTACGGTTATACATACAAAACTGTAAGCGGAGTCGCCCTGGCTTGGATAGCGCCCAACGCGGAAAGGCGTTTGGCGCCCTCTCTGGAGCAGGGGGTCAGTTTTGTGTTCAGAGGTCAGTCACTGGATGATGGCATCAAATCAGGGGCTGGACTCTGATCACAAACATCTGGGCACCTCTGCAACACGCCTGGTGCGCTCACAGCTTAGCGCCAAGACACTGGCGCCCAGTGGTTGGTAGGGCAGGTGGGCAGCAGGGGTGAGAGGGCCATGAAAGGGGAAGGGAGGGGCTAATGGGGTGTTAAAAACATCACCTTTGACAAATAATAATATTGATTAAAAATAGTTAAATCTTTTTCTTTGGAGCCAAGTGAGAGGGACGCAGCTGTTGTCAGGATCTTAATTCAGGCATCTCCGGGCACCCCTCTGAAGACCCGCCCCTTGGCCTGGCCCCAGCTCGACCATGCAAAAGGCCGGCCCTAACTACAACTCCCAGAATGCAACCAAACTGAAGATAGAGGCGGCCAACTCACTGAACGCTCGAGCCAGGGCCTGGGTCTGGCTCCTTTTGAGAGCTTCTGGGAACCTCGGCCCCAAAACCAGCCGAGCTTCCACGGGAGGCCACGTGACCTCGTGACGACAGCTTAAGGCCATGCAACATGAGGGTGCCTGGGAATCCTGGCCTCGGCTCCACATCCGGCCAACCTTGTATTATATTACATTATCAGGAGTTGTACAGTGCCCTTTTAACAAAATCTGGCTTCGTGGCGCTCCAGGCAGTGTGGGGGTGTTTTTATCGACGATTCTATGACAGTTTACGTTTTACCTCTACTTCTTGCCAAATGTAAATGTAGTATACTTGTAAAGCGCACAGCTGCCCCAGAAACGGGGCGTCCCGGCGCTGTATAACTCTGGGGAACCCGTCCTGGCTTTCCCTGAGGGATGGTCCCTTGCTGATCTCCCCAAGGTGGAGCCAGGCATCCCCGAAATTGGTGGGGCCGTTGTGGAGATTAGGCAAGCTAATGCCCAGAGTTGCCGAGTGGAACCCCTGATTAGAGTAAGCACCGAAGCGAGAATTATCGAGTCCGCTGACCAAGGTCCACGACCCTGCCGCGTCGGGAATTGAACCCTGGTCCCGGGCTGACTTCTGCTCTCAGGTCTGCCGCCTCTAACCAGTGAGCCACACCACTCCACAGTAGCCAAGCCAAGCCAGCCAAGCCTCAAAATAGTTAAAAGAGGCAGACCCAGCAATCATATGTTTATTTTTATGTTTCCATGCCTCCTTCAGGACTGCTAAATATTGTAATGCATGGATGCTATACTATCCCAGATTGTAACATCATAGCAGTATTTATACCTAACATTTTACCATCATAGTCTCAAACTGAATGGTCTTAAACAATTAAGTTCATTACTTTTGATGTGGACATTTGAAGAGCCACTTTAATTTACGAGAGTCTGGCAAATGTCACTGCACCGAATGAATATAACAGGTTTTGCAGTCTGTCTCTTGAGAGGAACTTTTGTGTCGTTGAGCAAGTTAATGGCAAGTAAATCTGTCCAAAATAAAATATGGATGCTGTCTGTCACTCTGATCTCATCCTATCAGAATTACAGCCTGAGCATTAACCTTCGATGACAGAAAGAGACGCCCGTCTATTGGCTGGATTGCAGAGTGTGAAACTGCTGAATCTGGGATTGGGGGGGATGCTTGCAGTTTGTCAAAGTGCCAATGGAACCAGGCTACACCTGGGTGACGAGCCCCAACCAGGGCGACACCGGTCTTGGGGGGCTTGGGTTCCAGTTCAGGGAGGGCCTGGCCTGGCAGTGAAGGCTGGACTGTTCTGATTGGAGCAGAGTGAAGACTAATTTGCATATAGCTGGGCTCAAGCTGAGGTGGCATAGTGGGTAAACAAGCACTGGACTGGAACGCCACCCTGAGTGACTGCCCGAGGTTAGACTTATTGCTCGCAAGGCTTCCATCACCTTTGGTGTGTTTGATCTGCGGGTCACACAACGAGGCCACCGTCATGACGCCCGCTGCTGCCCGAAGCCCTCTATCCTTTACTTGGACACCAGGGCTTTGCCCTCTCTTTGTGTGTTCACCCGCCTGCTGGCACACAGCTTCAACATGCCCTGTGCCATGGAGAAAGCTGTTTGCTGCCTGCTAGTTACTACCTGCTGGTTACTGCCTGTACTCCCACGCCACCCACTGGGTTGTCTAGTGCCCCAAGGCCTTTCCCGCTCAGCCCTGCCAAGTTTCCCAGCTCCATGCATCATGAGTAGGGCTCCCGGTTTTATGGTATTTATTTTTTGGCCATTTCTGTCTGTATTTATCCATATGTATTTTTGGGCCATTTTATTTGTATTTATCCATATGTATTTTGTGTTTTGCATATAAATGAAGTTATAAATGTGTGCATTTCCACATCCATTTAACGGATAGACGTAAACTTTTAAAATAAATAAATACTCTTACCTTGATGTCTGCCGTGTGTTAGCTATTTAAGCTGCCAAATATTACATAACAATACATACACTGGTAAATACTAGCATTATACCACAAATGTATGTTGACAAAGGCTGTTATTTAAAGAAATGTCATCCTGTTTTTTAAAAATTTCCCATGCTGTCCTTCTGCTCAGCGATGGCCTATAATTTAATTCATGAAAGACATCACATAGAGTCAATTGAATGAAGCACAATTTTCTGTATTCATCCACTTTTAAAAATAAATGCAGAAAGAAAACACAATGTTTTCTGTCTGTATTTATCTGCAAAAATCCGTAAAAACGGAAAACAGGGAGCTTTAATTATGAGCTGCTCCCGTTTAGGTTTTTTTGTTTGCATTCTGGGACTTGTAGTCTTGTTTATTCCATTGTGAAACCAATATTACAGTGAGTAACCATGTGCGCGCTTACATCGGATGAAGTTTAAACAGAGACATGAATGCCGCACCTGTTTAAACTCCACTCGATTTTCAGGGCTTCAATAGTATAGGACCTGCGATCCTGACAGCAATGGAGATGGGGTAGAGATGAGGCAAAAAAGGCCAAATTTTATTTAATCATTTCGCAGGAATTTGACTTACAGATATCTTGTTAATACAGTCTTATTTATCGACCTAGCTGACATTTAACTCCAATGTCAAAGTTCTGTCTTTTTCTTTATGAAATATTTAATAAATATATTCTGATTTAAAAATTGTAGTGCCTAAGCCCCACTAAAAACATTTTAATACCTTGAATTAATAATGAGCATTCCTTTCTTAAATTCTATATGGCTCTTTTCTGGCAGCGGCTTCCAGAGCTTTCTAAGCAAAATCCTTGATATCGCTACGACTCAGTTCTGTGCCAGGACTGCCCAGCTAGAGGTGGGCACGCGTGTGTAAATTCGCCCACTCACTGAAACGCAACACGCCTGAATGAGGCGCTACAAGGACTCTGCGTTGAAGCTTTACCACTTTGTTTCCTTTCACCAGCAGTTCTTCCTGTTCTCAATTTTCTTACATTTACTGTTAAATGATGAAATTTCCAGCTTTTCGATTTCATGACGGTCACATCAGACTGAGCAGAGCCCGTCTTAACAAGTGCTATTGTACTGTGTTAATAGAGCAAGCGTTCCCGGACACCCCGGCTCAAATTAAGGTGCCTCTTTTGTCCCTAACTCACTCCCTCCATCATTCCGTGCAGGCTCCCAGAGCTCTGTGCTCAGCCCCCTGCCCTCTTGCCCCTTAAATAAATCTCCCTCCAACAGTTGTGCTAATCGTTTGTACACATATGCATGGAAGAAGAAAATAATTTATTTGTTGATTAATAAAAATCATTACAAACAAGAATAAAAAATAAAAAAAACACATTGAGTTATGAGCATTATTATACCAAGTATCACCCGATTAAATGAACTAGTATCACATCTTTAGCCGACAGAGCACATATAATACATTTTGTAGAAAAATATTGTGGTACATTGGTACATCTAAATTGCAAGTATAAAAAAATAAATAAAACACATGTAACACAATCTAATACGAGTAATATCGAAGTACATTTTAAAATTGTTTCATATTTTGCACCAGTCGCAAAAAGCACTTCTCCAAATGGAAGATAAAAACCTTCTCAAGAGGACTGCCTGTCCTAACCCCAATTTTGGAATACATACGTTGGTGTTTCATAAATGAGATGAATGTGTGCATGGGTCAGCTTCTGACTAGTGCCTTGTCGAGAGGCTCCTGATGTGCAGGGTCACGGGAATAATGTGAGTCTGTGCTTGCCGCATTTTCCTCATAATTGTGGATTTGATGCACTCGGTCGCATAATCCTTCATCTGCTGCACAATTTTCAGACTTTAACAAAAATGTATTTTAGCTCAAATGGGTCAATAGTTATTTGAACTGCAGCGGCACGAAAAACCACGCAGTGGAAAGCCATTTGCAAGGTGCATTGTTAACTTTTCAGTGGCTTATTCCTGCATTAGGCTGTTAATTTAATACTAATGAGTTAAAACCTTTGCCCAGCATCAACATTTGTAAAAATGTAAAAATAATGAAGCAATGCCATCACAAAATGTGCCACATTTTACTGCATTATGCGCCTTTATTGCCGCATAATCTAGTGAACCCTACAACATAATTTGGGGGCATATTACAAAGCCTGGCGATATTAGATTATCGCTGCTTTAGCGGCCGTTTTCAGCCGCTAAGCGACGATAATTCTATCGCTCTATTAGCAAGCTGTCGTTAACTTTTGTTAGCGACAGCTTTGAGGCGATACCGAGCGGTTTGGGGCCCGCTTTGCATGTCAGCGATATTTATCGCTAATGACATGCAAAGTGGGCGTACCCAACCTGTTAGCGACTGAAAGCAGTCGCTAACATCGCTATTGCCTATTATCAACGCAGGAGTAGCGATGGAAATATTCGCACTAAGCACGAATATCTCCAAAACCTAACGCCTGCTCAGACCAGCTCTTAGCCTGTATATCCAATGGGAGGTGGATATTCAGGTTAAGACTCTATTGGCGATGATGCCTGAATACCGCTGGATTTCCAGCGATTTTCACGCATTTTGCCGCTACCGCCGGATATTTTATCGCTTTAGAGATAAACGCTGCTAATAGCACGTTATCTCTGCGATAATATCTGGCGATGCGTGGCGATAAAAAAAAACTCGCTAAGCCCATTTAGCGATAAATATCGCTAGTTGTTGGTAATATGCCCCATAGTCCTCACACCACATAACGCCAGTGGTTTTGAGTGGGGGCGATAACTGTACGTAAAGTATAATTCAGACACATTAAGTGAAAAATACATGCAGGATAAATAAATGTGTCGGACATGTGTTGTGATGGTAGGAAAGCTTAGTTGATTCAAATGAGCACTTCGGAAAACTGTGTGTGTAACTAGCTGGTTGATGCACTGGGGAGCTAGGTGCTACTTTGCGGCAAGGGGAAGGTTCATAGGTTGTAAATGCACTCAAACTCAACCAGCCATAGATTTGGATGCAAAGCCCTATCTAGTAAAAATACATAGACAGGACTTGGTGCAAAAAATTACTCTTTTGAGGAGGCCATAAAGTTTGAGAAAAGTTTCTATCCAAACTTTGCATCTGTACTACACTTTACTGAATACACAAAAAGTGGTAATCGTGTTATTGGGTACCCTTCATCTCCAAAACCTATGACTGACGTGACATGTTCACCCTTGCATTTCTGAAGAATATAAATAACAATAAATAATATTTGCAAACTCTCAGCACAGGCCTGACTTTCTATTTCACTTCAGAGCTATGTGATTGTTCACGTTTATCGGAGCCTGAGCTTGACGTCCACTGACTTTGTTCAGGGCAATGGAAAGGGCCCAGGCTGTCCCTGTTCCCTGTCTCTTCTCTCTCTTTTAATGTTTCCCCCTCCCCTGCCCTAGTTTTGATTATTAATGACCAGGCATGACTGTAACCCACACGTATGTGTTGCATCATTGGTCTGTGCACTGCGGATGGCGGTGCAGTGGTTGTTTAAACAGCTCCTGCAGCAGCAAAGGTCAGTTCCTGCAGGTGACCCTCTGACGCACCGTCTGCCCCTCGGCATTGTGTTCATATTTGCTCTCTCCAGGACGAGTGTGCTGACGTTTGCTCGTGAGCCAGAGAGCAGGAACCTGCCTGGTGAGCTGTGCTGAGGCACGCAAACACCCGCGTGCGTCAGTTCACGCTTCTGTGTTCGGAGCTCACGGAAACCCACGACAGCTCTTTTTATACACAACGGGGCAGATTTACAAGCTCCTTGCGCCACTTTTGCGTCACTTTTCCCATGTTAAAAGTGGCGCAAAAGTGGCACAAGGGGCTTGTAAATCTGCCCCAAAATGCTTAAACTGACGCTTTCCACGGCACAGAATTGCATTATAGGAGTTTTATTAAATCCACTCTTGCGAAGGCGAAGATCAAAGTAATATAGGAAGAGACAAGAGGCTGTCTGTGCAGGGCAGGCAGATACCTCCATGCTGCCTGCGCTCACGTTCCAACAGTGCTTTCCTTTGCTCAGGGCTTTAAGTGGGCCAGGTCTCACTGGGTCTGAGCACCGGCAGTTTTTAGGTCTCGTGGCGTTTACAGCGCGAAGCGCTGTCTCGCCAGAGACCTATTGTTAGCGACTCAGTTTTCCAGGAGACAGGACCTGGCCGCGCGTATCTCCTCTCCAAGAAAGCGATTGGAATGGGCCACGCGCACCAGAACGCGCGCTCCATTGAGCAGGCCACAATTCCCTTGCAATGCGCACACATACAGACCCCCCCGCCGCCACACACATACACACACGCGCGTGCAGACACACACACGAGTGAACCGAGCCCCCCCGGCCGTCGCACACATACACACACACGCGCCCACGCACACACGAGCGCACCGAGCCCCCCCCCGCCGTCGCACACATACACACACTCGCACACACTTACAAGCGCTCCTAGACTACAGCATCCCGCCCTCAAGAGGTACATGAGTCTGTCTCCTAGACTACAGCATCCCGCCCTCACGAGGTACATGAGTCTGTCTCCTAGACTACAGCATCCCGCCCTCACGAGGTACATGAGTCTGTCTCCTAGACTACAGCACCCTACCCTCAAGAGGTACATGAGTTTGTCTCCTAGACTACAGCATCCCGCCCTCAAGAGGAACATGAGTCTGTCTCCTAGACTACAGCATCCCGCCCTCATGAGGTACATGAGTCTGTCTCCTAGACTACAGCATCCCGCCCTCACGAGGTACACGAGTCTGTATCCTAGACTACAGCATCCAGCCCTCAAGAGGTACATGAGTCTGTCTCCTAGACTACAGCATCCCTCCCTCAAGAGGTAAATGAGTCTGTCTCCTAGACTACAGCATCCCGCCCTCATGAGGTACATGAGTCTGTCTCCTAGACCACAGCATCCCGCCCTCACGAGGTACACAAGTCTGTATCCTAGACTACAGCATCCAGCCCTCAAGAGGTACATGAGTCTGTCTCCTAGACTACAGCATCCCTCCCTCAAGAGGTAAATGAGTCTGTCTCCTAGACTACAGCATCCCGCCCTCATGAGGTACATGAGTCTGTCTCCTAGACTACAGCATCCCGCCCTCAGGAGGTACATGAGTCTGTCTCCTAGACTACAGCATCCCACCCTCACGAGGTACATGAGTCTGTCTCCTAGACTACAGCATCCCGCCCTCAAGAGGTACATGAGTCTGTCTCCTAGACTAAATCATCCCACCCTCAAGAGGTGCATGAGTCTGTCTCCTAGACTACAGCATCCCTCCCTCAAGAGGTACATGAGTCTGTCTCCTAGACTACAGCCTCCCGCCCTCATGAGGTACATGAGTCAGTCTCCTAGACTACAGCATCCCGCCCTCAAGAGGTACATGAGTCTGTCTCCTAGACTACAGCATCCCGCCCTCAAGAGGTACATGAGTCTGTCTCCAAGACTACAGCCTCCCGCCCTCATGAGGTACACAAGTCTGTCTCCTAGACTACAGCATCCCACCCTCACGAGGTACGTGAGTCTGTCTCCTAGACTACAGCATCCTGCCCTCAAGAGGTACATGAGTCTGTCTCCCTAGACTACAGCATCCCGCCCTCAAGAGGTACATGAGTCTGTCTCCTAGACTACAGCATCCCGCCCTCAAGAGGTACATGAGTCTGTCTCCTAGACTACAGCATCCTGCCCTCACGAGGTACATGAGTCTGTCTCCTAGACTACAGCATCCTACCCTCACGAGGTACATGAGTCTGTCTCCTAGACTACAGCACCCCGCCCTCAAGAGGTACACAATTCTGTCTCCTAGACTACAGCATCCCACCCTCAAGAGGTACACAAGTCTGCCTCCTAGACTACAGCATCCCACCCTCAAGAGGTACAGGAGTCTGTCTCCTAGACGACAGCATCCCGCCCTCACGAGGTACATGAGTCTGTCTCCAAGACTACAGCATCCCGCCCTCAAGAGGTACATGAGTCTGTCTCCAAGACTACAGCATCCCTCCCTCAAGAGGTACACAAGTCTGCCTCCTAGACTACAGCATCCCACCCTCAAGAGGTACAGGAGTCTGTCTCCTAGACGACAGCATCCCGCCCTCACGAGGTACATGAGTCTGTCTCCAAGACTACAGCATCCCGCCCTCAAGAGGTACATGAGTCTGTCTCCAAGACTACAGCATCCCGCCCTCAAGAAGTACAGGAGTCTGTCTCCTAGACTATAGCATCCCGCCCTCACGAGGTACACGAGTCTGTGTTGGAGACCACATCACCGTACCCTAAATATGTCTCAGACTCTATCATATTAACGCACCCCACTCTGATACTGTGCTATCTATAGCACTCATCTCACGTGATGCACACGATAGTGCATGCAACGTCACAGGTCCGTCTGACGTCATCGGAGTGTCATCCGGTGTATGACAATCCGATGCGGGGGGTTGGGGGCGAGTAGAGGGGGGGCTCTTCCTCGCTCCGGATCACACAAACTTAGGGTGACCAACCGTCCGTAAATTTCACGGACTGCTCGTTATTTGGCCCCTTGTCCGTTGTCCGTGAGCATTTCTTTCACGGACGCCATTCGTCCATAATTTTGGGGATGGCAGCCAGCTGTGCTGTTCCCCTGGGACAATCAGAGCCCGCTTGCACTTCTCAGAGGCTGCAGTAGCCCCTCCCCGACCGCGCTCAGTCTTTGTACGGGCCCATTGTCATTCTGATGTGAATGATTATCAACTAAAGAATGACAATGGGCTAAAGGTGTGGAGAAGCAGGGGGGGTGTAGGGGGGTCAGATCAGTGTTCCATGGCCCTTCCTAACTTTGATCTGTGACTCGACTCGCAGAGCCAAGGGAGATTTTCCAAATAGTAAAAAATCTCACCAAGCTACCACCCAGTTTGCCTGAAATCACATCCTCAGAGCACTGCAACAAGGTGGCAGCCTTCTTCCATCACAAGGTTGACAAAATCTACGCCTCCTTCCCCCCCTTGGCCGCACCCGTCACAGCCTCGACTAACACAGCCTTGGCACACCTTTCCCCACAGACTCCCTCCACACTAGATCACTCCCCCCCCCTAGATCTGGTATCTCTGGAAACTGTAGCCCGGAAAGTCAAATCTGGCTCCCCCAATGACCCAGCGCCATCTGACATTATAATGTCGGCATCTCAGGTCACCCTGCACATCATTATGGACCTCTTGAATGCCTCCATCTCCTCCGGCACGGTCCCGTCTGGATGGAAACGGGCCATGGTTAAAGAGCTGCTGAAGAAACCCAGTTTGGACCCTTCAGCAACTATCGGCCAATCTCCCTACTTCCCTGGCTGAGCAAGGTTTTGGAGAAATACATCAACAGCCATCTGGTCACCTTCCTAGAAACCAACCAACTACTAGATCCCACCCAGACAGGCTTCCGACCCAAGCACGGAACCGAGACCGCCCTCCTCATGGTCACCGAGGAATCCAGAAAAATCTTGGACCAAGGAGGATCAGTGGCAGTGATCCTCCTTGACCTTAGCGCGGCCTTTGACACGGTCAGCCATGACATCTTGCTGAACCGTCTAGCTAATGTTGGTGTCAAGCACAAGGCTTGGCTATGGTTTGAGTCCTTCCTGAAAGACAGATCGTTTCAGGTATTCGACGGGGAATCAGTGTCCACCAGCAGACCTTTAAGGTGCGGGGTCCCACAAGGCTCCTCTTTATGTCCGGCGCTATTCAACATTTATATGAGGCCACTGGCTGAGGTTGTTCGTCCGTATGGAGTTAAGATCATCTCCTATGCGGACGACACCCAGCTGGTGGTCTCACTGGCGCAGGAGGCCAACATTCCCATACGCGGAGGACTCTATAAGTGCCTTGAGGAGGTAAAGAGCTGGATGTCTGCCTCATCACTCAAGCTAAACGGGGACAAGACGGAGCTGATGCTTCTAGGTTCCGCGAACCCAAGCTCCTTCAATTCCCTGTGGCCACCCTGTTTGGGTACCCCTCCAACACTCAAGGACAACATCAGGAGTCTTGGGGTGTGGCTCGACAAAACCCTGTCATTCGACACACAAGCTACCAAACTTTCGGCCACCTGCTTTGGCCTGCTTAAAATGCTCAAAAAAATTCTTCATCTTTTACCCATGGAAGCTAAACAGGTGGCCATCCAGGGTCTGATCCAGTCCCGCCTGGACTTCAATAACGTCCTGTATCACGCAGCACCAGACTACACACTGCGGAGACTTCAAACAGTGCAGAACTGTGCAGCCCGGACACTGCTCCAGCTCCCACGCCGACAATCCATCAGAGCTGGCCTGACCAGTCTACACTGGCTGCCAGTCCGCCAAAGAATCCACTTCAAAGCCTTGTGTATCGCCCACCAGGCCTTCTGGGACACAGGCCCCATATCACCCGCGACCTAATCTCTCACTACCATCCAAGTAGAAACCTACGGTCAACCCAGACCTTCATTGCCACCACACCCAGAATAAAAAGAGCCAGATCAGGTGGAAGCACCTTCGCCCATAACGCCTCCAAGCTGTGGAACGCCCTTCCCCTCCATCTGAGAGCTAACTCCAATCTTACCTCATTCCGGAAACAGCTCAAGACTCTTCTTTTCAACTCCCCACAGTAATTCCTGGTACTATCCCCGCCTCTGCCTAACCATCTGTTGGTCCCTTAGCGCTTGGACGTCCCCGGGCATCAATCGCGCTCTATAAATCCACTTACAATTACAATTACAGAGCAGCACAGGACAGAATAATAAACAAATAAATAAAAGCAGGAATGATCACTGTGATGCAGCTTTGTGTGGGGGGGGGGGGTCAGAGGGTGCAGAAGTAGCCAAAATCAGCGACAGAAAGAGAAATAATGATAACGTGTGGTATCTGGTTCTTGGTAAATCAAAAAGAAGCACAAGACAGATGGAGTGAGAAAGCGAAGGAAGAATAGAAGCAAATAATGAAAGAAAGCTGGAAAGATAGAGAAAGAATTAGATTTAACAATAGAAGGATGATGAAATGGAAAAAAAGGAACACAAATTAAGGTTAATGTGGAATATGGACATATGAAAAGAAAATGAAATATGAATTTAAAGAATAGAGAGAGTGAGACGAAATGAAAGGATGCACAGACAGAAAGATGTAAAGAAAAAGAAATGGAGGATGTAAAGATGAAAGTAGAGAACAAGGGTGGATAGAAAGGACATAAGGAAAGAAAGAAAATAAAAGATGGACAGAATAAAAGACAAACTTCAATATAGGTAAATGCAGTTTTTTGCTAAGTTTCTTTCCTGCTGTAAAAAGCATACTTCTGTTTTATTTTTGCAAATTTTCATCAGGGGAACAATTTTCACAGACTTCGAAAGGAAAGACCGGGATAGCTCACTTTGCTCCTTTATTTAGTGCCATATAAAGCGGGGGTATTTTAGTTTTTTGGCCTCTCCTTCCAATGGGCCTTGTGTAGTCACAGCATGTGGCGTGCCGTCCTCTGCATAGGCCTAGGGCACTGCATGCTGCTTTTGTAGAGGAGCCGTGCTGGAGGGCCTAGCTACATTTTGAAATATCCGTCAGGATGAAAGGTAACGCCTTGTGAATGCTTTACGCGACTGCAATTTTTGGGCCATAACAAAAATGTCTACTTAATTCTGGTGATTAATGTATCTCTTGGTGAGATCTGAGGTTTCACTAATCCCGGTTTTGACTCATCATAAAGAAGCAACGAGGCATAGAGGCATAGAAGGCATAGAGGCATAGAGGCATAGAAGGCATAGAAGGCATAGAAGGCATAGAGGCATAGAAGGCATAGAAGGCATAGAGGCATAGAGGCATAGAGGCATAGGGGCATAGAGGCATAGAGGCATAGAGGCATAGAAGGCATAGAGGCATAGAGGCATAGAGGCATAGAAGGCATAGAGGCATAGAGGCATAGAGGCATAGAGGCATAGAGGCATAGAGGCATAGAAGGCATAGAAGGGTATACAACTGTTACAACGCAATTTTTACTCCGCACTACCACTACAACGCGACCATTACTCCGCATACCATTACAACGCATTGCGCTGGGGGGCGCTCTAGGATAGGGAATAAGTTTAATTTTCTATCCAACACCTTCCCTAGTGTCCACGGGGACTGGAGTTGGAATAGAAAATTATACTTACCACTATCCAGCACCTCTAAGCGCTATGCGTTGTAACGGTATTCGTTGTAAATACCGCGTTGTAATGGTATGCGGAGTAAAAGTATGCGTTGTAACGTCATACATCCCATAGAAGGCATAGAAGGCATAGAAGGCATAGAAGGCATAGAGGCATAGGGGCATAGAGGTATAATGCGCCTCTTGTAAAGCACATAGTGTAACACGCAGAGCAAAGTATTTATTTGTATAATAATTGTAAAGACAACCCCAACCACTATGTTATGTGCTATACCCACCGTTTGTATTTCGGGGTCACTGGAATTATGTGATTGTGCGGCTTCAACTGTTTCCGCATGATTATGGATTTGCCGCATGTGCCACATAATCCATCATTAGCTGAATATAGCTGAAGAGTCTAATTTAAAAAGTTTCTTCCTCAAAAGGCTAAAAAATAACTAAAAAGGCGGTGATGTGTTGCAAAGGCCCTATATAAACGTTGACTGGTCACCTTCCTTTGCCTATTGCTATATTTGGGTGTTATACGGGTACTAATGAGGTGCAATCTATGACCAGAAGGATGTATGTCGTTTCAACGCATGCTTTTACCACGCATGCTTTTACAACGCGGGGATTACAACGCAAGACGTTACAACGACTTGCGTTGGGGGGCGCTGGATAGTGGAATAATTTAATTTTCTATTCCAACTCCAGTCCCCATGGATAGTAAGGAAGGTGTTGGATAGAAAATTAAACTATTTCTTATCTAACAGCGCCCTCCAGCGAAAGTCGTTGTAACGACTTTCGTTGTAATTCCTGCGTTGTAATGGTAGTGTGGGTTAAAA
The DNA here is from genome assembly GCF_964261635.1 of Lissotriton helveticus. Lineage (NCBI taxonomy): Eukaryota > Metazoa > Chordata > Amphibia > Caudata > Salamandridae > Lissotriton > Lissotriton helveticus. The sequence continues at coordinate 478,145,711 of NC_136062.1, forward strand.
GTTTCGTTGTAAACGATGTTCCCCGACCAGAAAGTGTTGAGAAATTAATATGGTAATACTAAGACAAAATGTCCAGCATTCCATTGCATAAATTCCCTTTTCTTGCCAAATAATTTAGTCAACCCTGCAGCATAATTTGGCCCTCCCTGCCGCATAACTGCAGTGGCCCTGCATATAGTACCTACCAGTATGGATGCCATGTGGTTCATACACCTTGTAGCCCTCCTTGTCTTAAGTAACACTTTCCTATACATTGATTTACATACTTATATGAGTCATTGTCTCCGAACAATATGTGTGTGATCTAAGGCGCATAAAACCCTACATTGGGCTGAGCATCACCGTAAAATAAATGACATATTCAAGAGGGCAGGTCTATATAGAGATGAGGGCACCATGGGAGGTAGTTAGTGACAGAATCTGTGCAGAGGGAGGTCTTTGGTGAAGGGGTGTCATGAAGGCTGAAGGCCTCTGCCTCCCCTGCAGTGCGGGTGGGACAACACTTCAAAGTAACTCCAAACTGTAAACAAAATATATGAAATACCACGAAAGACCTGCACAGTTGCTCAAAGCTGTGCTCATATCAAAACGGTGAGGTGCACGATTGTCTCAACTTAATATAAACTTATTTTGACGTGTATTTATGTTGCTTGTCTACTTACTTACTTATGCATTATTGTACGACCTCCTCTGATGTGTCTGAAACGTACCTTTTGTCCGAAATTTCTGTCCTGAATCTGTCCTGAGTGTTTGTCCTGAATTTGCAACTCTGCCAGTTGGTCACCCTACACAAGCTGCCAGTCCTGACGCCGAGCAGGCCTGTGTCAGTACCAGAACTGCTATCCACCCAGCTCACCACACACACCTCTGAGCATCTTCCTCACATACAGTGCATGTTGCCCAGGTGCACACTGATCATGTCCAGTGATGGGCAGCGCCGGGACACTGGCCCTCCAACGTCATCAGCCCCTCCCCGAGCCCCCCCCACCCCTCGTCACCTCTCTCGGGGGCACAACCACTGAGGTCTAAAATGACTTCACAATTACTTTAAAAAAAAACTTCCAGGAAGTTAAGAAAGGGGAAGAAACAGAAAGAGAGAAGCTGGCGAGACGAACGTGGGCCGAGTGGAAGGGGGCGAACCCGCGGGGCTATGCTTGGTCGTACGAAGGGGCTAGCGGCGAGAAGCGGGGTCTGAGGGTCGGTCCCAATGTGGCGACACCGCTCCTGGGACGTGCCCCACTCCCCCAGCGAGAAGAAAGGCAGAAGGTAAGTGCCCCTGTGGGTGCCAGGCAGCGTGCTGCGGGGTGTAGCGCCATGAAGGGTGTAGCGCCTGCAGTGGCTCCCCGCGGTGTTGGTGTCCCCCTCACAGCCCAGCGCCCCCTCCTTGTGTGTACTGGGCGGGGTCACTCCCATATCTCACGACTTTTCAGATTGTCACTCTAACTCCCGCCCGCGGGTGTCACTCAGCGGCAGAGTCGAGGATGCAGTCTCGGCCCTCGCCATGGGGACATGTTTGAATGAACTTGATTTATTTCTCGTGCTTCCGGCCGCTAATGCTGATTAATAGGACAGATATGTATGACGTGGCGGCTGAGAGGGGAGAGCACAGAAGGAACTTTCCATATAAATCCTTCACCTCTGGTCTGAAAATAAATCAGTCAGCAGCCGACCGGGCAGGTCACGTCTCTCAAAGGAAGGATGCTGTGTTTATTGATAAACAAGAACAGAGCTGCAGAACAGAGCAGCAGAACAGAGCTGCAGAGCAGAGCTGCAGTGCAGAGCTGCAGAACAGATGTGCAGAACAGATGTGCAGAACAGAGCTGCAGAACAGAGCTGCAGAACAGAGCAGCAGAACAGAGCTGCAGAACAGAGCAGAACAGATGTGCAGAACAGATGTGCAGAACAGAGCTGCATAACAGAGCTGCAGAACAGAGCAGCAGAACAGAGCTGCAGAACAGAGCAGAACAGATGTGCAGAACAGATGTGCAGAACAGAGCTGCATAACAGAGCTGCAGAACAGAGCAGCAGAACAGAGCTGCAGAACAGAGCAGCAGAACAGACGTGCAGAACAGATGTGCAGAACAGAGCTGCAGAACAGAGCAGCAGAACAGAGCAGCAGAACAGAGCTGCAGAGCAGAGCTGCAGTGCAGAGCTGCAGAACAGATGTGCAGAACAGATGTGCAGAACAGAGCTGCAGAACAGAGCTGCAGAACAGAGCAGCAGAACAGAGCTGCAGAACAGAGCAGAACAGATGTGCAGAACAGATGTGCAGAACAGAGCTGCATAACAGAGCTGCAGAACAGAGCAGCAGAACAGAGCTGCAGAACAGAGCAGCAGAACAGACGTGCAGAACAGATGTGCAGAACAGAGCTGCAGAACAGAGCAGCAGAACAGAGCAGCAGAACAGAGCTGCAGAGCATCTAAGGTTGAGAAACAACCCCTGTCACTGGAGAGCTGCAGTGAAGACCTCTGATAGGCCAGACACGACAAGGGCTGAGATAAAGTCCCTGTCATTGAAGAGCTGTAGTGAAGGGCAACAAGTCATACAAGAAAAGAACTAGGATTCAACTCCTGTCCATGGCGAGCTGTATCCGTGAACGCCGACTTGTCCTACAAGACAAGGGCTGACATACAACTCCTGTCCATGGTGAGCTGTATCAATGGGCTTTGACGTGTCGTACAAGACAAGGGCTGACATACAACTCCTGTCCATGGCAAGCTGTATCGATGGGCGTTGACTTGTCATATAAGATAAGGATTGATGGCGAGCTGTATCAATGAGGTCTGACTTGTCCTGCAAGACAAGGGCCGACAACCCCTGTCCATCACAAGCTGTATTGATGGGCACTGACTTGTCATATAAGATAAGGGCCGACCTACAACTCCTGTCCATGGCGAGCTGTATTGATGGGCTCTGTCTTGTCATATAAGACAAGGGCCGAAATACAACTTCTGTCCATGGTGAGCTGTATGGATGGACGCTGACTTGTACTACAAGATAATGTCTGACATACAACTCCTGTCAATGTTGAGCTGTATCGATAATCGTTGACTTGTCCTCATGACAAGGGCTGATATACAACTCCCTTCCATGGTGAGCTGTATCGATAGGCATTGACTTGTCCTCAAGACAAGGGCTGATATACAACTCCCGTCCATGGTGAGCTGTATCGATGGGCATTGACCTGTCCTACAAGACAAGGGCTGACATACAACTCCTGTCCATGGTGAGCTGTATGGATGAGCGTTGACTTTTCCTATAAGACGAGGGCTGACATACATCTCTTGTCCATGGTGAGCTGTATCGATAGGAGTTGACTTGTCCTACAAGACAAGGGCTGAAATACAACTCCCGTCCATGGTGAGCTGTATCGATAGGCGTTGACTTGTCCTCAAGACAAGGGCTGATATACAACACCCGTCCATGGTGAGCTGTATCGATGGGGGTTGACGTGTCCTACAAAACAAAATAAACACCTGACCACACGAGAAGATATAGGCAAATTATTGCATTTTAACCTTCTCCACGGTTTGAATCAGTTGCAGCTGTCCAGAACATACAATAAGTAAACAACGTATACAATTAAGCAGTGAGTCGTGACTGGTGACTGGGTGCTCAACGGAATATTAGACAGAAAACACATTTATGAACATACATATAGATATACAATGTTTAAATCATGTGTATCCACAATTCCATACACTTTTTTCAAAATGGATCAATTATTTCTTTTGTTTGTTGAAACTTTGTGTGGACCGATACACAAACAGAACGTTGACGTTTCGACCCTAAATGTGATGCGCTGATTTGTTTGCATCTGAAGGCGGGCCTTCCTCAGGACTGCGAAAGGTTGGACAGCCTATAAATGTAAAATGGGAATGGTAAGGGTCTAAAGTGTAGCAGAAAATAAAAAATACGTTTCCTTGTGACGCCAGACCGGCTTACCTTAGACAGGAGTAATTTAATTGGTGGCTTTAACTGTAATGGGGAGATTGTCAGCCGACAAAACTCCCACTTTTGGTGGGTCAAGTTCCTGATTCAAAGACACTCTGCCGGCAGACCACATTAGAACTGTAATGCATTTATATCAATTGAGCCAACATAGCTCGGCTCACCATGGACAGGAGTCCAGTCTGTCCTAAATGTGATTATTCAAAAAGTGGCCATGTGAGATTGTGAGGTTGCACCGTACGTGGCCTTAATTAGTACAAGAAACATTCATTCATTATTAACTGTACGCGACTAGAGAGAGAAACGTTATTGAAGGGCTTGTACTACTTAAGATCACGTACCGTGCGACCTCACGATCTCACACGCCCACTTTTTGAATAATGATTGCCCTTCATTAATGTTTCTCTTTCAAGTCGCATTCAGTCGCGCCCACACTATTAAGCCGTCTTAGTAATTACTTCTCACATTCCGTTCTAATTCACCGACACACTGTCGTACTTATAGCCCTGGGTGTATGCCCAACCCGTCCACACACTTATGAGGCGCGCTCTTTGGTTCAACCAGTACAGGTCCTACTATCCTTAAAAATCACAATTAGGACAGACTGTAACACCCATTGTCATCATAGGCCCCCGGGTGTTTTGTTATAGTCGCTCCCCAATGCTCAGTATTTTAGGAGAACCTAGGATTGAGAATTGCACTCTCTCCTTACAGATGATCGCTACAGCGACAAAGAAATACTAGGATCTTTGCACCAGCTGGTGTTAAAGACCATTGAAAACCAAAGAAGGTATGCACAGCCCTCACTACATTTCCTTCAAGTCATGAGTCATGGCGTAATTGAGAAGCTATAATAGCTTCTCTAATTTATCCCCTTCCACAGGAACTTGACCCACCAAAAGTGGGAGTTTTGTCGGCTGACAATCTCCCCATTACAGTTAAAGCCACCAATTAAATTACTCCTGCCTAAGGTAAGCCGGTCTGGCGTCACAAGGAAACGTATTTTCAATTTTCTGCTACACTTTAGACCCTGACCATTCCAATTTTACATTTATAGGCTGTCCAACCTTTCGCAGTCCTGAGGAAGGCCCGCCTTCAGATGCAAACAAATCAGCGCATCACATTTAGGGTCGAAATGTCGACGTTCTGTTTGTGTATCGGTCCACATAATGTTTCAACGAACAAAAGAAATAATTGAACCGTTTTGAAACAACTGTAATGAATTGTGGACACACGTGATTTAAACATTGTATATCTATATGTGGAATGGAATGGAATGGAATATGTTTTTGTTGAGCGCGATAGCTACCCGCAGGCCTCCCAGCGCTGTAACTGAATATGGTGTGGATAGGCGGGTCTGGAATTATTTCCTGAAGAAAAAAGTTTTTAGTTTTTTACGGAATAGCAGGATGTTTGGTTCTGACCGGATGGGAAGGGGAAGGGAGTTCCAAAGCCTTGCTGCGTTAGTAGAGAACATTCTGCCTTCACTTCTTTCTCTTTTGTATCTGGGGATGATGACCTGGAAGGCGAGGGATGATCTCAGCTGCCTGTTAGGGTTGTAGGGAGTGATCAGGGTGTGATTAAGGACTGCTCCTTTCTTCCAGTAGGCACGGTGGGCAATGCACAAGCTTTTAAAGTTAACCCTATCTTTTACCGGCAGCCAGTGAAGTGCTCTTAGTTCAGATCTCACTGATTGCCGGCGGGGAATGCGCAGGAGGGTACGGGCCGCGCAGTTTTGAATCACCTGCAATCTTCTCAGGGTAGATTCAGGGGAGCCTAGGTAAAGAGCATTGCCGAAGTCAAGCCGGGAGAGGATGAGACCCTGGACCATGATCTGTCTGGCCTTGAGAGGAAGGAGAGGTAAGATCTTCCGAGTGAGTCTGATGAGGCCCATGCAGGATGCTGCTAGTTTTGTTGCCTGTTGGCCGAAGTTCAGAGCAGAGTCCAGCCAGATGCCCAGGCTCTTGATGGAGTCCCTGGGTGGGGGGGCCGGGCCAAGTGAAGGGGGCCACAGAGAGTCGATGGATTTTAGGGGGGAGTTGCCTAGCACCATTAGCTCAGTTTTCTCTCCGTTAAGTTTTAGGTAGGACCGACTCATCCAGGTGCAGACTGCTTCCATGCAGTTTCTAAGTTCACTGGGGTGGGAGGAGGGATGAGTAAGAGTGACCACCAGTTGCGTGTCGTCGGCGTAGGACACGACTTGAATGCCGAAAGGACGGATTATGTCTGCGAGGGGGAGCATGTAAATATTAAACAGTGTGGGGCTCAGGGACGAGCCCTGAGGCACTCCACAACTGAGGGGTTTGCTGGGTGAGGTGGTATTGCCCTCGCAGACTCTGAAGGAGCGGTCCGAGAGAAAGGAATGGAGCCAGGCTGCTGCAGTAGATGTTATTCCTAGCTCTGACATTCTGTGACGTAAGATGTCGTGGTTCACAGTGTCGAAGGCGGCACTCATGAATGTGTTGTCTGTCTAATATTCTGTTGAGCACCCAGTCACCAGTCACGACTCACTTCTTAATTGTATACATTGTTTATTTATTGTATGTTCTGGACAGCTGCAACTGATTCAAACCATGTAGAAGGTTAAAATACAATAATTTGCCTATATCTTCTCGTGTGGTCAGGTGTTTGTTTTGTTTTTCACGATTTCTCCTTAGAATCATGTCTCTTAATTGTATATACAGTATATCGCCAATGTAATTGTGTTTTCCCGACAGAACAATTTTTCTTTTTTAGTGTAACTACCCAGGTTCTGAGGGTTACTGGGTTACCCCATTACGTTTAATGACTTGTCCTACAAGACAAGGGCTGACATACAACTCCTGTCCATGGTGAGCCGAGCTATGTTGGCTCAATTGATATAAATGCATTACAGTTCTAATGTGGTCTGTCAGCAGAGTGTCTTTGAATCAGCTGCATTCCTCACTGCAAGTACGACATCCCTGCAGGTGCGTGGCTATGCTGCGTAGACCCCAGACCGAGAGCATGCAATGCCTACTTTAACAATAACATGGTATTAATGGCACAGTTTTATGTTCCCACGGTTTGCTTAAATAATACTCTAAAAAGAAATGCATTGTGTGTAGTTTTTTTACATTTGATTTACAAGATAAAGGTGGACGTTAGCGATCAATTCTGTCTGAACCACGGCCCTCCAGCCCGCATTACGGCAGTCTCGCACGCCAGTGACATGCCCTGAACAACATTAATGCCAGAAACATGAATGAATGTACAAACAATGAGTGTTAAAAACATAAAGGCATTGCATGTCAGCTATTTAGTTCCTCTCTTATTTCAAGTTTTGCTTAATCAAGCCTTCCTCAAGAGTTAGCTATTTAATCAAGTGTTTCTTTCTGTATTTTCTTCCGTGCATACTTTGAGCCGTGCCAGTTGTTTATGAGGGGCTTCGATTGAGCGCTCTGATGCTGAAGCCAAAGCACAGGGCCTGTCAGTGGGTTGGCCTCTCTGCACAGTACACAGAACAACGGCCATGTATTCCAGCTGTGAATTGTAATTTTGTGAAAATGTGTGTGACGGGGAAGCACAGATTGCAACATATTTACAGGACAAAAGCAAAAGGAAATAAATTGCTTAAATGCCAATGAGTAAAATGTAAATTAAAATGTAAATTGATACTTGTATAGCTCACTACTCACCCGCAAGGGTCTCAAGGCGCTTGTACGCATACCGCTGTGGAACCCATCCTGGCTTTCCCTGTGAGGTGTCCACTCCTGGGCACCCCCAAGGTGGAGGCCAGGCATCCAAGCGCTGCTGGGGCCGTTGTGGAGATTAAGCAAGATATTGCCCAGAGTCACACAGTGGGACCCATGATTGGAATAGGCACCGAGGCGAGAATTATCAGGTCCGTGGAATTTTGAGCCCAAAGACCCGCCGAGGCGGGGAATTGAACCCTGGTCCCGGGCTAGACCTCTGCATCAGGGTCTGCCGCTCTAATCATTGAGCCACACTTCTCAATGAGTGCAGTGTATGTTTGGAAGTGGTGAAGTGAGGAAGATGCGAGGGAGTGCTTTCGGGAAAGAGTGAAATGAGGACGCGGAAGAGGTAAGAGAAGTGGTTGAAGATGTGCAGATGGACGAGATGTGCAAAAAAAAAGGACACACACCTAACATAAAGCACACATAACTGAGGCCAAAACCCCTTCCACATACCACAATACTATTGAAATATCAGAATTGAAACATTTTGAAGGTTAATTATTTATAACAAATCGTTGTTGTTACTCATTTATATTAAACAGCTAACAACCATTGACAAAGCCAATCGCACTGACAGGTTTTACGTGTAGGTCAGTTGTCGAGTTATATATCTAGCTGCAATAACATCTCAGAGAGAAACCAAAATACTGGTTGGGTGGCACACGACGGGAATCACAGAAATGTATTTTACGTTTTCCCCTTTGGAGAGTCAACACATTTTTCATCCCACTTGAAGACCTGTCTTCACATATTTCTATATGACTGATTGCAATCAGCAGCTGTGGGTGCGTTCCGAAGCCTGGGTAGAACATTTTCTTCCTAAGTTGACGCAACATGCACTGCAAGACACTGGGAAGCACACGCACTAAAAAGGCTGAAGTTGTCGCGTTGTACAATTTGCACATTACAGTAACTGCTGAACATATTGCAGGAAGATATAAGGCAGTTTTTTATGTGTTTAATATTTCAGAACGATATGTTCTCACTGCTTTATAAGTCTTGCTTTATTACTAAATTAATTTGCTTTAAAATGCATCATTTGCCAATCTTTCTTTCATTTTTTTTTTCTGGAGGAGGACCCAGCCTGGACCCCGCGTTTGTCCATTAAGCTTACCCGCGTCGCTCACTACATAAAAGTCATACCAAACTTTTACGACTCACCACTTTCAAATGTCACCAGCTGCCACTGGACCGAGGCTTCAATATATCTGGCAAAAAAACTAAAAATGTGAGGTGGCGCTTCACTTCAAAATGCATCATTTTAATTTCCTACGTCTCAAAATGTTACATTCTGGAGAACCCACATGCGTGTCCGCTTATGTTACAAGGCTTTCTAGAGCTTTACTTGGACACGTCAGTGCTCACATAAGTGAAACATTTTAATATAACCAACACATGAAGTCTTCACCCTTCTGGTGGTTTTCGTTTGTACTTTGCAACGTCCTCGGTATGCATGAGATTGTCTGCATGTTTTGTGGTTTACTTGTTTTAAATATTATTTTGTCCAATACTCTGATGTCATTGGTTATATTTGATTTCTGGAGATGGTCGGTGAAGGGCTCCTGGGGGGTTTGTGTGCGGGGGCGGCTGTTCCCTCAGTGGCTCTGTCCTCTGAGGGTGTCATTGATGGAGAAGGGTCCAGGTTTGGTTGCTGGCGGGGTCTGTTGCCTTGTAGACATGCCCTCTTCATCAATAGGGTGGCATGCATATGTTTGCATTCTAAGTTCTTGTTGGTGTAGTGTCTGCTGTGACCTTAGAACAGATAAGTGTTTCCGTTGAGTTATACTCATGTGTGTTAGTGCCAGCCGTGAATCTAACAGACCGGACAGGTTTCAACGGCTGTTCACTTACTTGCTCTGTATTTTTGTAATTAGAATGTGTGTTCTTTCTTACCACTTCTGCCCACGGTGCTGAAGAAGAACGGGGTCTTTGTTTCTGCCGAACAGACACCGAGGCTGTTGTGTTAAATATATCCTCGGGTGCAACGTTTGCCCAGTTACGCCGACCTGTGTGATCAGGCCTGCTCACGCCTTTTTACTAGAGCGTGTATTGGTTCTGAAGTGCGTGCGTGCAATACATCACCACAGGCCATGGGTTAGAAGAGACATGTGCATCACAAGCCTTCCGCCCATGGCACTTCTTTCTGTTGGGAGGACGCTAGGGCGTGGGTACAGATTGGAGGGTTCAGGGGGTGATCAGGAATTACTGGGGTCCAAATGAGACCTGAGCATTTTAACCCCTGGTGCTCGGTCACTATTGGATGCACAGCTGAGCACGTGACCCTCGGATTGAGAGGCAGTGACTCGGGACCGTGTGTTCACTTCTACAATCTTCCCTTTGGGTTCAAGTGAAGTAGACCAGCTCATTGTAATTGTAATTGTATTTATAGAGAGAGCACTTGCTACCTCTGATGAGGTGTTGAAGAGCTTTTCGGCGAGAAGGACACTACTCCGCAACCCAAAAAGGATTAGTGGTGAGTTAGTACAGGGAAATATGAAATTAATTTGAGCGGTGGACATGAGTTTGTTATTTGGTTTGACAAAGGATAGTGGAGGGATTGAAAAGGGAAGGGTTTGTATTTATATAGCACTTGCTACCCCTGATAAGGTGTTAAAGCGCTTTTCGATTGGTAGCACGCTACTCCAGTACCCAAACAGGATTAGAGGGGATTTAGTATAAGGGAATATGAAATTGATTTGAGCGGTGCACATGTAAGTCTGTTATTTGGATTGAAAAGGAATAGTGGAGGGATAGAAGAGGGAAGAGTCTTGAAAGGATTTCTTTGTTTGAGAGGGGTAGCTGTAGGAGGAGGTTTGGATGAGTAAATGGGAGGTGGAGGGGGAAGGGTCAGAGGGAAGGTTTTAGAAATGCTTGTTTTTATCAGACAGATACATTTTTCAAAGCATCATGAACCTCCCACCCATCAGAAAAATATCACTTTCAATCATTCATACTACTACATCATTCATACTCTGTTGTTGCACACGGCCATTCATACTATAAAAACCATACATACATGAAGCCTTTACATGGGATGTCCATACATACATTCTTCCAAATTGATATCATGAAAGCAGACTGGCAGAACAAAACATGTATCAATAATTCAACAGTTATGAAAATTCGATATATAATATACAAACATTTGTTATAGTTCTGTCTTTACATATATTGTTTCTTTAAATTGGATTTATTTTGATTGGTGTCCTCAAGGTTTACAAGCTAGTGCCGACATACGTTTCGGTACTGGTGGACTGGCGACCACCCACCTTCTTCAGGGCATGGCACGCACTGATGGTTATAAAATAAACACCACAATAAAACAAGGATAGGAGGGAGGAGAATGAGGTGGCCTTGGAAATTATTCAATCTTGTAGGTCACAGATACGGTGTAGGGCAATATGCAGCCTATGTATACTACCGAGCAGTGAAACTACTGCTGACCAATTGTTTGAGGATTATCTGAAAAGAGGGATTTGATAAGGTGAGTCCTCAGGCGCGTGCGTGAATTAGGTTGAACACACGGTGATATGGGCAAGAATTTCTCTGTACCCCGAAGGCCTAAAGGTTCAAGAAAAGCATGACTTAGGGTGGGGACTGAATGACCTGGCGCCTCATTTCATGGCGATGGTACATGCTGTACTGGGAACCCAACTAGGCATTTTTAGAAAATTTCTCTCTCTTCAAGGCCTTCTCTTTAAGGCCAGGTGAAACTCAGCTGTAAGGCCAGGTGGCACCTCATCTGCTGCTTGGGGTTGTTGGGGGGAGGGGTTGGGACTGAGGTAAGAGTGTGGGTGGTACAAGCTACATAAAGACTCACTCATTTTGGGATTGACCAGAGTCGCAGAGGAACGTGAGCTCAGCTTGTCACCTGGCTCGACACTTCAAGACCTTGTCCACCACCAGTATTCCTGGCATTTCTATGGGAAACATCCTTTATGACGCAACTTTTACCATGCAGTTCCTTTACAACGCAGGTTTTTCAACGCAAGTCATTACAACGAATTGCGCTGGGGGGCGCTCTAGGATAGGTAATAGTTTAATTTACTATCCAACACCTTCCCTACTATCCACGGGGACTGGAGTTGGAATACTAAATTAAACTATTCACTATCCAGCACCCCCCAACGCAAGTCGTTGTAACGACTTGCGTTGAAAAACCTGCATTGTAAAGGCATGCGTAGTAAACGCATGTGTTGTAACAACGTACATCCCATTTCTATCACTTATCACTGTATTGGCTGATAGGTGATTGAGACACAGGAAGGAAAAAAGGTAATATCGACCTGAAACTCACACCTTGTTAGGTCGGGCCTGGGCAGTGCTTGCGCTGCTCTGCAAGGCATGCTCTATTTGAGTATGCAGTTAAAACTCAACTCAATCGCCACCCGTATTTTTAATTGGCTTGTGTCATTGTCCTTTGTAAATACTGGCTACTGATTTGTTAATAGTCTTCTTTGTCCCTTCTTAGTACCGCTTTGAACTGGCGCTTTTACTTCTGTTGTTACACCATATGTCTTATTTAGTCTGCAAGCACTATTTTCTTTAATGCGTTTCTCCTACTGCACGAGTCAATTTAAAGCAATGGGGTAGCCCAGTTATGTGCAGAACCTGTGGATTCGTACATTAAGTGAACAGTGGTTTCTCCTACTGCAGGCACGACATGCTTTCCCGTAACATTCAGGGCGCCATGCGTGCTTTCACTTTCCAAGCAGAACGGGACAATGGAGGTCGCTTGTTTGAAATGAAATAGGTCTCGCATTTACAAGAGTTTCAGCTATTGGCATTGTAAATGACAATGCATTTTATTTGTGTGTTAATTATCAAAACATATTAAATAAAAGGAATTATCATTTAGAAAGGCAATAGCTTAAAATCTTGCAAATGTGACACCTATTTAGGGTGACCAAATGGCATGGGTGCAAATTCAGGATGGTGAGTGTAAAAATTCAAGACAAATGGTCAAAATTCAGGACAAAAGTTCAGGACAGAAGGTCAAAATTCTGGATGAAACTCCGGGACAGTAGGTACTTTTTACAGACACATCTGAGGAGGTTGCACAATAGTATATCAGTAAATAAACAGACAACCAACATAAGTACAAGTCAAAATAAGTTTATATTAGGTTGAGATAATTGTGCACTTTGCATTTTTTTGGTATGTGTGCAGCTTTGAGCATTTGTGCAGGTCTTTTTGTGGTATTTCATATGCTCATAATCTATCATATGGTTACTGCACTGGGTTGTCCAGTTTGATATTTTTTTTACAGTTCATGGTCCTGAGCAGGCATGTTTAGTGGGAGAGGTTGTCAGAAGGTATGCTTGGATACATCTCATATCCGAATGACATTCTGAGTTGTAAAGCGATACGCTTAGGATGTAGCTAATTGGTGAGAGCAGAGGAAGCAAGAGGGCGGCGAAGGCAGCCTCCGTGTGCAACTTTACTGTGTGGGTACAGTCCCAGTATTACACTCTGTGGGCAATGGGCACGCTGGGATGGTGAACACCACAGTCCTTGCTGTACACTCTGCCTTTTCACACCCTGGCTGTGGGATCGTACGGCTGGCAGCCACTGGCTGATGTCCCGGCTATGCACGCTGCCTTATACTCTCTGTCTGTGGTCATGCTGGGCTGGTGGACGCTATCCTCAGTCCTAGCTATGCACGCTGCCTTATACTCTCAGTCTGTGGTCATGCTGGGCTGGTGGGCGCTATCCTCAGTCCCAGCTATGCACGCTGCCTTATACTCTCTGTCTGTGGTCATGCTGGGCTGGTGGGTGCTATCCTAAGTCCTAGCTATGCACGCTGCCTTATACTCTCTGTTTGTGGTCATGTTGGGCTGGTGGATGCTATCCTCAGTCCTAGCTATGCACGCTGCCTTATACTGTCTGTCTGTGTTCATGCTGGGCTGGTGGACGCTATCCTAAGTCCTAGCTATGCACGCTGCCTTATACTCTCTGTCTGTGGTCATGCTGGGCTGGTGGGCGCTATCCTAAGTCCTAGCTATGCACGCTGCCTTATACTCTCTGTCTGTGGTCATGCTGGGCTGGTGGACGCTATCCTCCGTCCTAGCTATGCACGCTGCCTTATACTCTCAGTCTGTGGTCATGTTGGGCTGGTGGACGCTATCCTCAGTCCTAGCTATGCACGCTGCCTTATACTCTCTGTCTGTGGTCATGCTGGGCTGGTGGGCGCTATCCTCAGTCCTAGCTATGCACTCTGCCTTATACTCTCTGTCTGTGGTCATGCTGGGCTGGTGGACGCTATCCTCCGTCCTAGCTATGCACGCTGCCTTATACGATGTCTGTGGTCATGCTGGGCTGGTGGACGCTATCCTCAGTCCTAGCTTTGCACGCTGCCTTATACGATGTCTGTGGTCATGCTGGGCTGGTGGACGCTATCCTCAGTCCTAGCTATGCACGCTGCCTTATACTCTCTGTCTGTGGTCATGCTGGGCTGGTGGGCGCTATCCTCAGTCCTAGCTATGCACGCTGCCTTATACTCTCTGTCTGTGGTCATGCTGGGCTGGTGGACGCTATCCTCAGTCCTAGCTATGCACGCTGCCTTATACGATGTCTGTGGTCATGCTGGGCTGGTGGACGCTATCCTCAGTCCTAGCTATGCACGCTGCCTTATACTCTCTGTCTGTGATCATGCTGGGCTGGTGGACGCTATCCTCAGTCCTAGCTATGCACGCTGCCTTATACTCTCTGTCTGTGGTCATGCTGGGCTGGTGGGTGCTATCCTCCGTCCTAGCTATGCACGCTGCCTTATACTCTCTGTCTGTGGTCATGCTGAGCTGGTGGACGCTATCCTCAGTCCTATCTATGCACGCTGCCTTATACACTATGTCTCTGGTCATGCTGGGCGCTATAGGCAGTCCTAGCTATGCACGCTGCCTTATACTCTCTGTCTGTGGTCATGCTGGGCTGGTGGACGCTATCCTCAGTCCTAGCTATGCACGCTGTCTTATACTCTCTGTCTGTGGTCATGCTGGGCTGGTGGACGCTATCCTCCGTCCTAGCTATGCACGCTGCCTTATACGATGTCTGTGGTCATGCTGGGCTGGTGGACGCTATCCTCCGTCCTAGCTATGCACGCTGCCTTATACGATGTCTGTGGTCATGCTGGGCTGGTGGACGCTATCCTCAGTCCTAGCTATGCACGCTGCCTTATACTCTCTGTCTGTGGTCATGCTGGGCTGGTGGACGCTATCCTCAGTCCGAGCTATGCACGCTGCCTTATACTCTCTATCTGTGGTCATGCTGGGCTGGTGGACGCTATCCTCCGTCCTAGCTATGCACGCTGCCTTATACGATGTCTGTGGTCATGCTGGGCTGGTGGACGCTATCCTCAGTCCTAGCTTTGCACGCTGCCTTATACGATGTCTGTGGTCATGCTGGGCTGGTGGACGCTATCCTCAGTCCTAGCTATGCACGCTGCCTTATACTCTCTGTCTGTGGTCATGCTGGGCTGGTGGACGCTATCCTCAGTCCTAGCTATGCACGCTGCCTTATACTGTCTGTGGTCATGCTGGGCTGGTGGACGCTATCCTCAGTCCTAGCTATGCACGCTGCCTTATACTCTCTATCTGTGGTCTTGCTGGGCTGTGGACGCTATCCTCAGTCCTAGCTATGCACGCTGCCTTATACTCTCTGCCTGTGGTCATGCTGGGCTGGTGGACGCTATCCACAGTCCTGGCTATGCACGCTGCCTTATACTCTCTGTCTGTGGTCATGCTGGGCTGGTGGACGCTATCCACAGTCCTAGCTATGCACGCTGCCTTATACTGTCTGTCTGTGTTCATGCTGGGCTGGTGGAAGCTATCCTCAGTCCTAGCTATGCACGCTGCCTTATACTGTCTGTCTGTGTTCATGCTGGGCTGGTGGACGCTATCCACAGTCCTAGCTATGCACGCTGCCTTATACTATCTGCCTGTGGTCATGCTGGGCTGGTGGACGCTATCCTCAGTCCTAGCTATGCACGCTGCCTTATACTCTCTGTCTGTGGTCATGCTGGGCTGGTGGGCGCTATCCTCAGTCCTAGCTATGCACTCTGCCTTATACTGTCTGTCTGTGGTCATGCTGGGCTGGTGGATGCTATCCTCAGTCCTAGCTATGCACGCTGCCTTATGCTGTCTGTCTGTGTTCATGCTGGGCTGGTGGACGCTATCCACAGTCCTAGCTATGCACGCTGCCTTATACTATCTGCCTGTGGTCATGCTGGGCTGGTGGACGCTATCCTCAGTCCTAGCTATGCACGCTGCCTTATACTCTCTGTCTGTGGTCATGCTGGGCTGGTGGGCGCTATCCTCAGTCCTAGCTATGCACACTGCCTTATACTCTCTGTCTGTGGTCATACTGGGCTGGTGGGCGCTATCCACAGTCCTAGCTATGCACTCTGCCTTATACTGTCTGTCTGTGTTCATGCTGGGCTGGTGGAAGCTATCCTCAGTCCTAGCTATGCACGCTGCCTTATACTGTCTGTCTGTGTTCATGCTGGGCTGGTGGACGCTATCCACAGTCCTAGCTATGCACGCTGCCTTATACTATCTGCCTGTGGTCATGCTGGGCTGGTGGACGCTATCCTCAGTCCT
Organism: Lissotriton helveticus; assembly: GCF_964261635.1. Lineage (NCBI taxonomy): Eukaryota > Metazoa > Chordata > Amphibia > Caudata > Salamandridae > Lissotriton > Lissotriton helveticus. The sequence continues at coordinate 478,161,973 of NC_136062.1, forward strand.
AGCTATGCACGCTGCCTTATACTCTCAGTCTGTGGTCATGCTGGGCTGGTGGACGCTATCCTTAGTTCTAGCTATGCACGCTGCCTTATACTGTCTGTCTGTGGTCATGCTGGGCTGGTGGGCGCTATCCTCAGTCATAGCTATGCACGCTGCCTTATACTGTCTGTCTGTGGTCATGCTGGGCTGGTGGACGCTACCCTCAGTCCTAGCTATGCACGCTGCCTTATACTCTCTGTCTGTGGTCATGCTGGGCTGGTGGGCGCTATCCTCAGTCCTAGCTATGCACGCTGCCTTATACTCTCTGTCTGTGGTCATGCTGGGCTGGTGGACGCTATCCTCAGTCCTAGCTATGCACGCTGCCTTATACGATGTCTGTGGTCATGCTGGGCTGGTGGACGCTATCCTCAGTCCTAGCTATGCACGCTGCCTTATACTCTCTGTCTGTGATCATGCTGGGCTGGTGGACGCTATCCTCAGTCCTAGCTATGCACGCTGCCTTATACTCTCTGTCTGTGGTCATGCTGGGCTGGTGGGTGCTATCCTCCGTCCTAGCTATGCACGCTGCCTTATACTCTCTGTCTGTGGTCATGCTGAGCTGGTGGACGCTATCCTCAGTCCTATCTATGCACGCTGCCTTATACACTATGTCTCTGGTCATGCTGGGCGCTATAGGCAGTCCTAGCTATGCACGCTGCCTTATACTCTCTGTCTGTGGTCATGCTGGGCTGGTGGACGCTATCCTCAGTCCTAGCTATGCACGCTGTCTTATACTCTCTGTCTGTGGTCATGCTGGGCTGGTGGACGCTATCCTCCGTCCTAGCTATGCACGCTGCCTTATACGATGTCTGTGGTCATGCTGGGCTGGTGGACGCTATCCTCCGTCCTAGCTATGCACGCTGCCTTATACGATGTCTGTGGTCATGCTGGGCTGGTGGACGCTATCCTCAGTCCTAGCTATGCACGCTGCCTTATACTCTCTGTCTGTGGTCATGCTGGGCTGGTGGACGCTATCCTCAGTCCGAGCTATGCACGCTGCCTTATACTCTCTATCTGTGGTCATGCTGGGCTGGTGGACGCTATCCTCCGTCCTAGCTATGCACGCTGCCTTATACGATGTCTGTGGTCATGCTGGGCTGGTGGACGCTATCCTCAGTCCTAGCTTTGCACGCTGCCTTATACGATGTCTGTGGTCATGCTGGGCTGGTGGACGCTATCCTCAGTCCTAGCTATGCACGCTGCCTTATACTCTCTGTCTGTGGTCATGCTGGGCTGGTGGACGCTATCCTCAGTCCTAGCTATGCACGCTGCCTTATACTGTCTGTGGTCATGCTGGGCTGGTGGACGCTATCTTCAGTCCTAGCTATGCACGCTGCCTTATACTCTCTATCTGTGGTCTTGCTGGGCTGTGGACGCTATCCTCAGTCCTAGCTATGCACGCTGCCTTATACTCTCTGCCTGTGGTCATGCTGGGCTGGTGGACGCTATCCACAGTCCTGGCTATGCACGCTGCCTTATACTCTCTGTCTGTGGTCATGCTGGGCTGGTGGACGCTATCCACAGTCCTAGCTATGCACGCTGCCTTATACTGTCTGTCTGTGTTCATGCTGGGCTGGTGGAAGCTATCCTCAGTCCTAGCTATGCACGCTGCCTTATACTGTCTGTCTGTGTTCATGCTGGGCTGGTGGACGCTATCCACAGTCCTAGCTATGCACGCTGCCTTATACTATCTGCCTGTGGTCATGCTGGGCTGGTGGACGCTATCCTCAGTCCTAGCTATGCACGCTGCCTTATACTCTCTGTCTGTGGTCATGCTGGGCTGGTGGGCGCTATCCTCAGTCCTAGCTATGCACTCTGCCTTATACTGTCTGTCTGTGGTCATGCTGGGCTGGTGGATGCTATCCTCAGTCCTAGCTATGCACGCTGCCTTATACTGTCTGTCTGTGTTCATGCTGGGCTGGTGGACGCTATCCACAGTCCTAGCTATGCACGCTGCCTTATACTATCTGCCTGTGGTCATGCTGGGCTGGTGGACGCTATCCTCAGTCCTAGCTATGCACGCTGCCTTATACTCTCTGTCTGTGGTCATGCTGGGCTGGTGGGCGCTATCCTCAGTCCTAGCTATGCACACTGCCTTATACTCTCTGTCTGTGGTCATACTGGGCTGGTGGGCGCTATCCACAGTCCTAGCTATGCACTCTGCCTTATACTGTCTGTCTGTGTTCATGCTGGGCTGGTGGAAGCTATCCTCAGTCCTAGCTATGCACGCTGCCTTATACTGTCTGTCTGTGTTCATGCTGGGCTGGTGGACGCTATCCACAGTCCTAGCTATGCACGCTGCCTTATACTATCTGCCTGTGGTCATGCTGGGCTGGTGGACGCTATCCTCAGTCCTAGCTATGCACGCTGCCTTATACTCTCAGTCTGTGGTCATGCTGGGCTGGTGGACGCTATCCTTAGTTCTAGCTATGCACGCTGCCTTATACTGTCTGTCTGTGGTCATGCTGGGCTGGTGGGCGCTATCCTCAGTCATAGCTATGCACGCTGCCTTATACTGTCTGTCTGTGGTCATGCTGGGCTGGTGGACGCTAAACTCAGTCCTAGCTATGCACGCTGCCTTATACTCTCTGTCTGTGGTCATGCTGGGCTGGTGGACGCTATCCTCAGTCCTAGCTATGCACTCTGCCTTATACTCTCAGTCTGTGGTCATGCTGGGCTGGTGGACGCTATCCTCAGTCCTAGCTATGCACGCTGCCTTATACTCTCTGTCTGTGGTCATGCTGGGCTGGTGGACGCTATCCTCAGTCCTAACTATGCACGCTGCCTTATACTGTCAGTCTGTGGTCATGCTGGGCTGGTGGACGCTATCCTCAGTCCTAACTATGCACGCTGCCTTATACTGTCAGTCTGTGGTCATGCTGGGCTGGTGGACGCTATCCTCAGTCCTAACTATGCACGCTGCCTTACACTGTCTGTCTGTGGTCATGCTGGGCTGGTGGACGCTATCCTCAGACCTAGCTATGCGCGCTGCCTTATACTGTCTGTCTGTGGTCATGCTGGGCTGGTGGACGCTATCCACAGACCTGGCCATGCGCTCTTACAGTCTATGGGCATGCGGGCGGCAGACACACTGTCTAATGGGTTCTGGCAGCTGTCACCATCTTATATGTCATAGTGTATAATAAATATATTAAATATAGTACTTGTGGTTTACAAAATATATTTTTATGGTGTTTGAATCAGTATTTAACCAAATGTATTTTTTGTTCATCTTCTATCTTTTTATCAAATTTATTTTGCGGTCTGTGAATAAATTCAAATGCAACGAGTGAATTCCAGACTTCCTTAACGGATGAACATAGGAGTTTGTTTGAATTCTTTCTAGGTTTACTGATAAAAGCAGTCACATACAATATGAAAACACTAATGCTGATGTATAAAACGTGCGCTTGTCTGAAGCTACTTTAAGCATTGTAAGTTAGTCTTTAACTTTTTTCAACTCTTCCTGTTCTGAATCTGTACAACTATTAGCCAGACAGGTGAAAAGCAGCAGGAGTCCATCAAAAGCAGACTTACTTTCATTTTCTTTCCATTTAAAAAATAAATACAGATGGTCAGTCAGATTTTCATCCTGCTTTTGGAGAAGCATAAGTGAAAATGGGTAACTGTGAACCTTGTATTTATATCACCAATTATTCCTGTTTTAGAGAATGTGTAGTATCTGCAAATATTAAAGGGGCACTCAGTAATATATTTAAGAACTAAAAGCAGTTTGTCCCCATACATCACGTTTAATGATTGAATTGTTCCTGCCAAGTTTCGAATCTGAGACTTGTTCAAGCCCTTGCATTGTGCACAAAACCCACTGAGAGACTCCCGCTTCATGAGGGCGCTTCCTCTTTAGCATATGGTGTAACTTTGAAGACATCTGGTAATCTCTTCCTCGGAGCCCGACTGGCCCATTGTTATTCTGTATGTGACAACCAGCCGCAGACAGAACGACACTGGACAGGTGGGGCTGCTATTGGCCCAGGAGGAGGAGTGCGAGGCGGCCTCATCAGGGAGTTAAGGCCTCTCACAAGGGAACAGCTCTGCTCCCTGCAAGGCCCGAAATTACAGACAAAAGGCGTCCGCAAAAGGGATCCTCATGGACAATGGACGTCAGGTCCAAATTATGGACGGTCCGTGAAATTTACGGGCGGTTGTTCACCCTAGACCTATTGCATTGCAAATGCTTGTTATGTATGTACGTTTACCACCAGGTCCTACACACGTGTAATAATAACACGTGGAAAACAAGTGGAATTATCATTTGCACAAGTTATTCCCTATTGTTTTACACACAGATAAATAGAGTGCTACAAAGTCTCGGTATAAATGTAGTGGCACAGAAGCACACAATTCAGCTTTGTGGGGACGCCGGGATTCTTCCGGCTACAGTCCAAAGTGTGAATCCCGCCAGCAGACCATAGATGGACCGGTGAAGAAACAAGTGCCCTGCAATGCCAAGCAAGTCTCTGCAGTACCTGATGTGGTCACACGAGGGCAGCTTTGCATCGCACAGAAGTGCAGCCCATACTCTTGTATTGTGACTGCCAGAAACTAGGGTTTTAGTATTTAGGAGATGAAGTCGCTCTGCAAATTCACGTTGGATAAATCTAATGTAAGCTATTTCGTTACAGTGCTTACAGGAAAGGGGCGACCCTACTAACCCCTTACTTTGTGGTGGAAAAACTAACCGCACACAACATTAGCAACAGTCCTGTGCACATGTATAGAGTAGAATTGCACAGTGTAGAGGTAATTGTAACAACACTTAGAACAAAAATTCCACGTTGATTTCTTGGGTTCTTTAATATGTAAAATCACAACAAACAACCAGCCGACTCGTGTTTCGTCAGAGAAACAGTGTACTCCGACTCTTCGGGGCCCGGCACCGGTGATAATTCCAACCCGGTCGAGGGTCAGAGAAAAGGTCGTATCCGTAGACCAATAAATAAAGTGACAGAGGCTGTAAGTAGATGCTTTGGAGAGTGTAAATGGGGTAGCGGTGTTAATTCACTCCGGCACCCACGCAGGAGAAGTAAAGTAGGTTGATAGGTGTTTATAACTCTAGTGTGTATATCATAGCTCAACCGCCAATACGTTTAAAAGGGAATAATCCTCCCCGCTGTAGGAATACGGTGAAGGACAGCAATGGAATCAATGCTGCCCCAAGGAGACACGTGTGTGCGTGTCCTATCACAATTTCTAGTCCCGGAGGTCCTTCCGTCTTGGCGGTGGTAGAAACAATCAATATATGTATTGTGACCCCAACAGCTCAATAGGAGGGGGTTTCTGCAACCTTCCATCCTAAAACTTAGAAGCTCAAGCAGGGCACAAGTCGCAAAAAAAAAAGTGGGGGGACACTGTCACCGGAAGTGATGTCACGACAGGAAGTGACGTCACAAAAGGTGCCGAGCTCCTCGTCCCAGAGAGGCCAAAGAGTTAAGTCCAGTTGTTTTGGCAGGGGGGATGGCATCCCCCGGTAAAATAAGTGAGGGGACGCCGACCACCCGCGTGGTACCCCGACTCGAGCCCTGAGCTCAAGAAATACGAACTGTCTTCTGCCACCCCCCCTCCAACCCCCACCGCAAATGGTCGGCTGAGCATAAGGTCTCCTTAGAAGAGGTGTGAATACAAACTGCAGTCTTGGAAAACAGAAGAAACTAAAAAGAACGAAAAGAGATATTTCGGCAAATTCTGATCAGAAAAAAGAAGAATGTTGGTCTCTGCACAGAGGGAGCCGGGGAGATCCCGGCAGGCCCTGCTCTGCTAGCCGGAAGTGACGTCCACATCCGTTCACACTTGTCAGCTGCCCCTCATCATGAAAAGGATATATTCTCATGCCAGGAGCGGACATTGATATGGGTTTCACTTCCTTATAATGTTTTAAAACGAGTTGAAATGCCCAGGGACCCAGAGCGGTGCCAGCTGACAGCTTGAGAGCCAGGGGGCATCCTGAGAGCACCACGACCACCGGTGCCCGGATCCCAGGAGGGGTCACTAGAGTTCTGGAATGGATCTGACCGATAAAGTGCTTCTGGGCAGGTCTCCATAGAGCAGACAAAAGGGTGTCTGGGACCCTAATGCCAACACGAAACATGTAGCCTTGCCCATTTCATAGTAACAAATACCACTACCTGGGGTGCAATGGCCCCCTCGCGCCCTGGGCGCTGGTGCAGTTGCACCTGCTGCACAAATGTTAGCTAGGCCTCTGAAAGATCTTGAATGAATGTGGCACAAACCAGCCCCACAGATGTGTCAGATGTAAGTGACACCCCACAGCAGACGGGGAGCAGGAGTCCCCCACCTGAGGACAGGGGTCAGCGATGGCTGGACTGGCCCAGGGTTGGACTGGCCACACTGGAGCCGACCCCCGGGACCCGCCAGGTGTACCTGTAGGGCGTGTAGGTGCCTCTTATCCCTGAGGACTGTGCCTAAGGGGGTTCCTACAGCCATAGAGCCCGCTCTCCTGGCGAGGGAAATATAACTTTAGACACTGCTCAAGAACAGGGCCGGACAGGCTCTTTATCCCATTTGTATTTGTGACACTCTGCACCTATTGTGTATCTTATACCCATTTTTCTAGTGCACTCTTTGTATATATGAAACTAGCATACCCGTCGTGCGTTGCTGCGATCTCAGAAGAAAGGAAATTCAAGGAAACTTGTTATGATAACATTCAATTTACATTGTGTCATTTTTATTGAAACTTATTCATCTTAATATGGAAAACATTTCAAAGTGTTGTTTTAATTGTATTTATTTATTCGAGTGCTTGTGGATACATAAATGGAAAAATTCAGTATTCGAAAGATTATGAGGGCCCTGGGGGGCCGATATTAAAAAAAAAATTATGCCAGAAACCTTTGCGGGAGTGTACTCAACAACTTCCCAAAGCTTCATGGCGATCGGATGAATGGTGTAGTAATGTATAAAGGACAAACAGACAGACAGACATACATTCGTTTTTATATATATAGATCGATCAATGGCCCTGTGGGCTAGTGTAGGCACTCATTCTATATGAATATTAATATACCTTCTCATTCTCTAATGGTGTCTGGTGTCAATATCTTGTGATATACTAACATTTGTGGATTCCTTTATCTTTTTTTTTTTATTTGCCAAAGAGTTGGCGAGTTCAAATTATTTAAGGAATGAAGTGTACGAGAAAGAAATACCCTACTGAGAGTAACTGCAACAGGCAGGGGAGGCTTTAAAGGAGAGAAAAAGAGAGAAAGGGACGGAAAAAGTAGAGAGAAAGTGATCGGAGAGGAAGAAGAGAAAGTAGAGAGAATGGATGGATGGAAAGGGAGAGATTGCATGCAGAGACAAAAGCAGTGGGCTGGTTCGAGCATCTTTGCCCGGGCTGCCTTTGGTTCCCATGTCCGGCCCTGCACCAGGACGCCCACTGGGTTCTGAATCCTTCGAGACGTCATGAGAGGTGATTTCAGTCGGTTCATGTTGAACGCGAGGTTGACAGGGGTCTGCAGCAGTTCGACCCCCGACAGCTCACTGGTGAATGCCCCTCCACCGTGGTCTTCCAGGGCAAGGTTCCACTGGAGCTTCTGTGGCTGCAGAAAGGCCATCCTCAGACCTGAGGCCTTTGCTGCATTGAGGTCAAAGGGCAGTGCCAGGTACTGGTCATGCTGATCCCACAAGGTGTGTCCTGGCAGCGAAGGGGCGTGAAACGACACATCCTGCAGGAGTCACCTTGAAGCATAGAGCACTAGTCCTGCGTCCAACCAGAGGTGCGACTGGCCCTGTACCCTCAGGGGGAGAATTCTTAAAACCACCACTAGGTACCTCTGAGATAGCAGCAGAAGTGGTTGTTGCCTTGAGGTGCAGCCGGAGGACCTGTCGCGATGGTGGACCCAAGGAGAACCGAGCAGTTGCCTAATGATACTCCAGATGGGAGACAGGCAGCTAAATTCAAGCCGGCGTTTTGTTTCTTTGACCTACCTTGAGTCCTCGTCTCTTTACCCATCGGCTGGGTCATGCCTTGGACATTTTCTGCCCCAGCACCTTATACTGCCAATCCCATCATCTCTTTTGGAGTCCCTGCTCTGACCATTTTGACTTTCCTTTTTCTTACTTCCTCCAGAAGCAACTTAAGAATACACCGTGCTGGATTACAACGTCAGGACCTACCATCACATTTGACCTGTGCTGGGACACTCCTCAGAGTAGCTGTGACCGATACAAGTCATCTTCGTCATCATCATCACTGCGCCCCTCCCCATGCATGAGTTTGGCAACGGGAATAATGTTTCTGTAGATGCTTCGGCTCGTCTTCTCCCAGGGACCTCTTTCCCCTTAGACTCGGATCCTCGAGGCTCTAGTCTCCTGTGATCCTCGCTCAACAGCGACTTTAGGCCAGACTGCGCCATTAAAAAAGAACTTGGACACATTGTCTCGCTCATCTGGCAGCGGGTTCTCTGCAGGTTTAGCTGACATTAAGCGTTAACTATGCGCTGAAGAGCACCACTGGCGCCAGGCATAGTACCCAACGGCAAAAATTGAGTGCTTGAAACCACTTTGGGGCAGATTTACAAGGACTGGCGCATCCCTGCACATTAGCAGGGATGTGCCAGTAAAGATGCGACATGCAGGAATACCCTTGTGCCACCACGGATGCGTCACATTTACAATACGGTGCACCGTGCACAGGGATAGACAGATGCGTGTTGCATCTTCTGGCGTAAGGGCAGCGCATTACTGGAGTCGTGTCGCGAGCGCGATGCAACTCCAGCAATGCTCAGGGGTGCCCTATACCTTACATGCTGCGTCACTCCTTACACCTGCTACAAGCAGGCGTAAGGATTTGACGCAGCCTGGACGTAAAAGTGATTCCGTGAAATCTTGTAGATTTCACTGCGTCACTTTACGGGGGTTCCTTGCGATGGAACGCACACCCTGCATACATTATACCAGACGCAGGTATAATGTAGCGCAGTGCTTTACAACGTGATGCATCTCCCTAGATGCGTCACGGTGTAAATCTGTTGCATAGTGGCGCATTGTTTACGACGACGCTGCGTCACAGAAGTGACGCAACGGTGTCGTAAAGATTTCGCAAGGGGCTTGTAAATCTGCCCCTTTATATTTATAAATGATCAATGAAAAGCCAATGCTACGCCTTGTTCTAAAAATATTCCTAATGCTCTGAATTAGCCAGCAGCCATCGTTTCGGTAATCGAGAACAACCTAAAAAACCGGACCCCTCTCCGTCAGATGAAGGTCAACGTATAGCGACCTGTTTCATGAAATAAACTGCTGCAATCAAAGCCTCATTGGACAGACCCCTTCCCTTCCTCCTCAAACTCTGCTTCTAGAGCCTGCTAACTATCTAGCTAACTTTTACCACATCCAGGGACATCTTAAGGATTTGGGGACCCAGTTAGTGCCCACTTTGCCCATTTCTTAAAACCTCCCTTCTCGCATCGCTGCTGATGGGTTTGGCGATTTAGCCTGGCACAGAAAGCGCTCTGGAACTCTGGCTGATTCAGGTCCTGTGAAATAACCCAAGAGTTTGCTATAATCTGAATATTTCCTTCCAATTGTATGTGAAATGCTTTCTTAGCGCCAGGCTGGTTCCTAGCAGGCTGAAGCGTGCTTACATCACAACCCTGCTGAAAAAACCCTTCTTTGGGTTCTGATTATTTTGGCAAACATTCAACCAATTTCCCACCTGCCTTGCTTGGCTAAACTTCTAGAGAAATCTGCCTTTATTCAATTGCCAGAGGTTGGAAAAGTTAATTAACCCCTACATCCTCCTCAAATGGGTTTCGGTGGCCGTTGGACAGAGCTGGTCCTGGTGACAGCTCTGCGTGATCTTTGCCAGTGTCCAGACAATAATCTTCTGGCTACACTGGTTTTCCTGGACCTGCCGAAGCCCATTGACGATCTGAGCCACCTCATTCTACTAAGTCGACAGAAAGAGCTGGGAAAAAACCATCACAACGCAACTTTCACAACTCACTACCATTACAACAAAACTTTTACAATGCAAGATCCATTACAACTCATGCTATTACAATGCATGCCATTACAACGCAGATGCTACTACAACGCATGCGATTACAACGTAAGTATGGGTAAGTATTTAATTTAAATAATTTTAATTTTAATATAATTTTAATTAAATTTTCTGAAATTAATTTAATTACTTTTAATTTTAATTTATTTTTATTTATTTTTTAAATATAAATGAATTTACCTAAAATCATTATATTTACATTTAATATTTGTTTAATTGTAATTTAATTTACTTAAATAATTTTTAATATTTTAATTAAATTTAAATTTAATTTATAGAATTTATAGAATAGTAATTTTAACACCTACACTATCCAACACTTACCCTACTATTAAACCCTCTGGAGTTAGAATAGTAATTTTAACCCCTACACTATCCAAAACTTACCCTACTATTACACCCCCCTGGAGTTAGAATAGTAATTTTAACCCCTACACTACCCAACACTTACCCTACTATTACACCCCCCTGGAGTTAGAATAGTAATTTTAACCCCTACACTATCCAACACTTACCCTACTATTACACCCCCCAGTAGATAGAATAGTAATTTTAACCCCTACACTATCCAACACTTACCCTACTATTACACCCCCCAGGAGATAGAATAGTCATTTTTACCCCTACACTATCCAACACTTACCCTACTATTACACCCCCTGGAGTTAGAATAGTAATTTTAACCCCTACACTATCCAACACTTACCCTACTATTACACCCCCCTGGAGTTAGAATAGTAATTTTAACCCCTACTCTATCCAACACTTACCCTACTATTACACCCCCAGGAGATAGAATAGTAATTTTAACCCCTACACTATCCAACACTTACCCTACTATTACACCCCCCTGGAGTTAGAATAGTAATTTTAACCCCTACACTATCCAACACTTACCCTACTATTACACCCCCCTGAAGTTAGAATAGTAAATTAAAATATATTAAATAAAATAAATTTAAATAAATTAATAAACATTTTTGTAATTAAATTAAAATTAATATTAATACAATTAAATACTTACCTATACTTACGTTGCAATGGCATGCGTTGTAATAGCATCTGCGTTGTAATGGTATGCGTTGTAATGACAGGCGTTGTAATGGATCTTGCTTTGTAAAAGTTGCGTTGTGATGGTATGAGTTGTGAATGTATGCGTTGTAACGTCATACATTCGAAAGAGCTAGATTTCAGGAGCTCCTCACCCACGCTCACAAAGCACTCCACAACGCAGGACCAGCATACCTCAACAAGCGATTCACCTTCTACACCCCCAACCACCAGCTCCGCTGACCTCGCCCTCGCCACCGTCCCACGCATCTGCCTAACAACCACTGGCAGCAGATCCTTCTCCCACCTCTCCGCCAAGACATAGAACACCCTCTCCATCCATTTGCCCCAGACCCAGGACCTGCTGGCCTTCCGGGGATTCCTCAAGACTTAGCTGTTCAAGCAGTAGCAGCTCTCTTCTCCCCTTAGCGCCTTGAGACCCTCGCGGGTGAGTAGTGCACTCTACAAATGTTTGATTGATTGATTGATTGTTGGTTTGCCAATTAATGCTTGCATCTTTTACCACCTCTGTAAGAACATAGGGCCAGATGTACTAAGAATAGAGTCCGTAAAAGTGGTCACAAATTGTGCCCCGACCTTTCCTGAGTCCATTCTATTTTTGCAAAGTGACCTATGTACTAGTGCGTCGATTCACAAAAAGCTGATTTGTAGAGAGTTACATTTTGACCTGCCTCCTGCATATTAATGAGGTAGGTTGCAAATTGAGATTCACTATGAATGGCAGCCATCACAGGAGCGGTAGCTTGCTGAGCTCAGTAGACCTCCAATACAGTGATTGATTAAAACAAAAGCAATTGTTTTTGTTTAAAAGCAATTAATTTTTCTTAAATAAAATCTGGATTTGTTTAAAAAATATGAAAAGTGTAAGTTGCATTTGTTAATAGTAGGCGGTGGTCTACGCACCACTGCTACCTACTATGAATCAAGGCTTATCATTAAAACAACCGTAATTTGCGTAACTTGGGAAATTTTGCATTACAGAGTTACGAGAAATTCCCAAATTTACACATTGTGCCACTTTGCATAAGTATGCTCTATTCGCAGTAAAAGTGGAATTTGTGGTGTAAATTTACCAGAAGCGCATGGGAACAACCCGCGTGCAGCAGCTCTTGTTCGCAGTGCCGTCATTCAAATGCATACTTGCGCCAGAAAATGACATTAGGATGCATTTCGTCCTAAAATATAGTGCAAAATGACAAAGTTGCATTTTGCATAATTTTTCATAATTATGCAAAAACATATGGCATAGATTTTGCACACCCTTACTTATCATATGGCAAAAACGAGTAAAGGCTGTAACACGCCTTGGGGAGCCCTGGTTTCTGCCTTACTTTATTTGCCAGCGTCACAGGGAGCTGTACTCTCTCTCGATTAATCTTTCAATTCTAGGAAACAAAAATATCCTCTCACTAAATGAAGCGTTATCATGACAAGGATGTAAGGCTTTCATTGTAAGTCTACAGATTTCATTGGGACAACAATCGTTCTTTGATAGTTGATCTACTCACAGATGCAGTTGCTGAAGGGTTACTCCATCACAAAGATGTTTAAAAAGCCAACAGCTGTTGACAACCCAATAATAGTGTGAGCAATTATATGACCTGGTTTTCTCAGAAAGGGCTTCTGTTGCCTGGAGAAAGCATCTGTTCTACCATTGTACATCCAGTGTTATCGTAGGCACTCAGAAGGAACCACTTCATTGCTCTCTGAAAGTGTCTTAGGGCCTTATTTATGAGGCCCTCTGCCGCCGTTGTGTCACTTTGTGTGACGCTGCAGCAGTGTAAAAAGTGCAACACACTGAGCCGTATTTACACGGTGACGCATCTAGGCAGACGCATCAATTTGTAAACCCCTGCGCTAATTTATACCTGCGACATGTATAATGTATGTAGGGGGGGCGTTCCAGCACAGAAAAGGCTCGTAGAAGTGTTACAATGAAATCTATGACTTCTACAGCCTCACTGCATCAATTCCTTATGCCTGCTTGAAGGAGCCGTAAGGGGTGATGCAGGCCTTTTCACATGGGGCTTGCTCCATGTGAAATGGAACATTGCTGGAGTTGCATCTGTTTCCAGACACACTAATTTTTGCGCTGACAGATACGTCGGATTCCTGATGTATCTGTCAATCCCTGCAACATGGAACGCCGTACAGTAAATACGGCACATCCATGGTGTTGCAAGACGGCCAAACTGAAAAGTGTTGCATCGCTGTTTTCCTCCACTGATGCAAACACAAGGAGATGATGGATGGAGCGCTGAAACTTTTCAGACACTCACGCCCAGTCACTGATCTGAGTTGCATCCATCATCATTCTTTAGCTCACTTCGGCACCTCAGTTCAGACCCACCTATATGCAAATCAGTCTTGACCCTGTGCCTCATGGGAACAGTTCAGCCCGAATTGCCAAGTCAGGTCTTCCATGAACCAGAAATAAGCATCCTGGGACCGCTTTCTGTGTAACACCCTCATCAGCCAAGCTAGCTTGAATCCAGTGGCAAAGTGAGTAAGGGACCCACTTCTGGGCATACCCTGCTAACTTAGGGCGAACAAAGCAAACACAAAGAGATGATGGACTGAGCGATGAATCTTTTCAGACACTCACCGCCAGTCACAGATCTGGTTGAATCCATCATCATTCTTTAGCTCACTTCGCCACCTCAGTTCAGACCCAGCGATATGCAAATTAGTCTTGACCCTATAGCGCTTGCTCGCGACCGCAAGGTAACTGAGCGCTTTACATATTTAGAGATTACGAAGTAAAAATAGGAGCACATGGTATTCAAAACATACAGCTCACTTCGGCACCTCAGTTCAGACCCACCTATATGCAAATCAGTCTTGACCCTGTGCCTCATGGGAACAGTTCAGCCCGAATTGCCAAGTCAGGTCTTCCATGAACCAGAAATAAGCATCCTGGGACCGCTTTCTGGGTAACACCCTTCATCAGCCAGGCTAGCTTGAATCCAGTGGCAAAGTGAGTAAGGGACCCACTTCTGGGCATACCCTGCTAACTTAGGGCGAACAAAACAAACACAAAGAGATGATGGACTGAGCGATGAATCTTTTCAGACACTCACCGCCAGTCACAGATCTGGTTGAATCCATCATCATTCTTTAGCTCACTTCGCCACCTCAGTTCAGACCCAGCGATATGCAAATCAGTCTAGACCCTATAGCGCTTGCTCGCGACCGCAAGGTAACTGAGCGCTTTACATATTTAGAGATTACGAAGTAAAAATAGGAGCACATGGTATTCAAAACATACATAGTGAAAGTCAATAAAGTCATTTGGTCCTGGGGAGGAGGATAGAGTTTGAGCGCGCCTGGTAAGGAGTCTGCCTAGAAATTGACTAGGAGAGTCGGGTCTATGGGAGGTAAAAGCAATTTCATGCTCTACTTGAGGTACTTGGTGAGCAGTAGAGACTTGAGGTCTTGCTTGAAACAGGAGAAGGGGGGGTTGCAGCGTAGCTCTTTAGGGAGAGAGTTCCAGATTTTAGGGGCATTTCCTGAGAATTATCTTGTCTGGGATAAATTCTATTTTTAGTTTAGGGGGTAGGAGGAGTAGCAAGTTGGAGCATCTCAGGACCAGTTTTTTCCCTGCTCGCCCTAGTGTAGAATTAAGATATTTGAGGGTTGCAGAGTGGAGAGCTTTGTGGGTGATACATGCAGTGTTGTAGATGCACCTTCCTTCAACTGTGAGTCAAGAGAGACTTTTGGGAGCTCGGGAGATGTGGCCGAAGCGTTGGGTTCCTGTGATGAGTCTGGCAGCCGCATATGCTTTTTTTTGTTGATTTTTTTATAGCGCGAACTAGAACCGCGACATCGGGTATCAGAGCGCTTTACATAGCACCAGTTTCGTTACAGAAAGACACATTCATTTTTGTTAGACACGGGGAGATTAAGTGATTTGCCTGGAATCACAGGATGTTGAGCGTAGTTGCCGGGGATACAAACCCGCTTCCCCAGCTTCGAGGGCAACCGCTCTAGCCGTAAGGCTACATCCTCTCCCCCATCTTGAGGAATAAGGTTATTGATGGAGGTGGCATTTGGGGGTTCCTTTTAGGGTGGCATTTCCGTAGTCCAGTTTCGAGAGGGCTAGAGATTGAACCACTGTTTTAAAGTCTTCAGGTGGGATAAATTGTTTGATTTTTAAGATGCCTTAGCGTGTAGCATGCACCTTTTGGCAGTGTTTTTGATGTGATCAATCATTGATAGGTTTGCCTCTAGGGTGATACCGAGGGATTTAGCAGAGTTGGATAGTGATATAGGGTTGCTTAGTGAATCCAAGTTTTTGAGCCAATCAGGGATGGGTGGTGGATTGTCCTTTGGGGAGATGAGTAGGAGATCAGTCTTGTTAGGGTTTAGTTTCAGGTGATTTGTTAAAAGGCAGATTTGAATCTTGGTTAGTGTAGCATTAAGATGATGTATATCGCTGAGGGATTTTATTCTGTAGTAGAGTTGAGTGTCATCTGCTTATAGGTGATATCTGATACCCGTTTGGTTTAGGATGGCTGTGAGGGCTTCCATGAAGAGATTGAAAAGGGCTGGTGAGAGCATGGAACCGTGAGGTACTCATTGAGTTACTGGTGTAGGGGCCGAGAAACATCTGTCCATTTTTATTTGTTGGGAGCGATGTTGAAGATATGATGTGAACCATCTCAGGAATGTGCTATTGATACCATTGCGTTTCTCGGAGTGTCTCCAGTAAGGCTGGGTGTTGTACTGTATCAAATGCTGCTGAGAGGTCAAGTATTATTACTAGGCAAGAGTCACCTTCATCAAGGGCCTTGTGTACGTTGTCTTTTACATTGAGTATAGCCGTTTCGGTGCTGCAGCCTTTCCTGAAACCTGATTGGAAGGTGTCCTGGAGGAGGAATTTTTCTATGTGCTGATTAAGTTGAAGTAGGATGCATTTATCCAGTGTTTTGGTAAGGAAAGGGAGATTGGTGACGGATCTGAGATTGTTAGGATCATTTGAGTCGGCTCTGTGTATTTTTAGTATGGGGTGACTTGTCCGAGTTGAAGGGAGTCACAAACAAGGCCTGATGATAGAGAGGCATTTATGATTTTGGTCCATATTGGGGAGATGATGTGGTTGAGTTTCTGAACAAAGGTTGAGGGGAGGGGTTCTGCAAAGTGGATGTGGGTTTCAGTTTGGAAATAATTTTGAACATTTCATCATCTGTCAAGAGTTTGAAATCAGACCAATTAGTGTTATTCTGTGGTTGAAGGGGTTCGGTGTTGGTGGAGTCTGTGGATTGGGCTGTGGAGGAAATCTCTAAGGACAAGGAGAGATCAATTTTGGCTATTTTGTCAACGAAGAAGCTAGATGTAGTTTGTCATCATTCAGTGATGGGTAGTGGTTCTTGTTGGGAGGTAAGCGTGGTTTGATGTATTATTTTACTGAAGAGTTCCTTGGGTCGGTTTTTGATCGGTCAAATTGATTACGAAAGAAAGTGGCTTTTTCCTTGAAAATGTGTTTCTTATAGGAGAGTTGTTTGGCTCTTAAAAGTACGAGGTTGGTCATTGAGGGGTTCTGTCTCCATAACAGTTCGGTCTGTCTCAGTTGCCTTCTTTCCATGTTTAGGTCTAGACTGAACCAGGATCTGGATTGGATTTTTCTCGATCTCTTTAGCTTGAGTGGAGTAACCTGGTTTAGAGCATCGGTTATCGATGGGTTTTAGTGGGCAGTAAGTTTGTACACGGTTTGGGGGAGGGGTTGTGATTGTAAATTGTCTTTGATCCTGGACTCTAGTTCCAAACGTGGGACATGTTTGATCTTTCTAGCCCAGTGTAAGGGTTTGCAGGATGTTGTCGGAATATATATGCGCTGTAGGTTGAAGGGAATTAGATGGTGGTCTGACCAGTCTGTCGGCAAGATGGATCAGATGGAAACACGTTTATCTTTGGTGATGATTGCTTCCAGGGTTGAAACTTTTTTGTGGGTTGGTTCGTTACAGAGTCGCTTGAGATCGTTTATTTCTAGGAGGTTATTCAGGTTGGATATTGTGGTTTTCATTTGTGTCATTGAAGTGTAGGTTGTATTCGGCAGGAGAATGATGTTGGAGTCAGTAAGTGAGAGTTGGATTATTAGGTCAATGTAGGATGTGCGGTTACCTGGTGGGTGATAAATGATGTGAAATTTGATCGTTGAGTTGTCCTTCGTTTTGGTTTCTAATCCAAGGTATTCGAAGGTGGTGTCGTTCATGGTCTCATGGTGGTTAAGTTGTATTTCCTTTTTGCGGATGACCCCCAGTCCACCCCCTATTTGAGCAGTTCGGTCTTTTTTGGTGATGGAGTAACCAGTAGGAGTGAGTAGGTCTAGTACTGAGTTTGAGTGATCATTAAGCCAGGATTCAGTATGGAACGCAATGTTGATTTCTTCCGCTAGTAAGGTCTCGGCAATATCTGTGGAATGCTTAGCAGCAGATCTACAGTTTTTGAGCATACAGTTTAGGTAGGGAGGGTTCTTTTTTTCCGAGTGTCGTGTGTGGATAGTGGTGTATTGAGGAGGAGGTCTGGGGCTTCAGTTGGGTTGAGGGATTATATTTGTGCAAATGATTACTGGGATTTTGGAGGGTGATATTTATGTAGCACAAACTCGGCCTAAAGGTATTGGAGCACTTTATGTGAGCACCAGTTACGTTACACTACGTCACATTAATTTTTTGTCGCCACAGGCAGATTTAGGGCCCGATTTAGATCTTGGCAGATGGGTTACTTCATCACAATGGTGACAGATATCCCATTTGCCGAAATATAAAATCACAGGATATAATGGGATTTATACTTCAGCGTATAGGATATCCGTCCCGTTGTAATGCAGTAACCCGTCTGCCAAGATCTAAATAAAGCCCGAAGTGATTTTCCCAGAATGACAGGAAGTTGAGCCTACGCCAAGACTCGAATATGGTTCCCCAGCTCCAAAGTTGGAAGCTCTGGTTGTTATGCCACATCCTGTCTCCTAAATATTCTCGCGTCCTAGACTGCACTGGTGTTTCTTATGGGGAGTTCCACAAGCAGCGTGGGGCATCAGGCAAGGAGGATGGAGGTAGACCTGCGTAGTCCAGGGCCGGGCAAATGATGTCACATTTGAGCCTTTTCTTAGTGTGACAGTCAGAGCTAAGCATTTCAGGAAAGGAGTGTGGCCAAGCCTCGTGAACTGCCCTTTCTAAGATGGTGGTCTGTCCAGAGAACTCTATCTGAAGTTCCCAATCCAAGGTGACTATGACTCTTTCCCCGTGTGTCCACTCATTTTTAAATCCTATATAAAGAGGCATTAACCTTCATCTCCAGTCAAGAGTGCCACATTACCAAGGAAACTGTTGGCCTCTGTGATTTTCTCTCAGTGGGACCCTCGTAAGGAGCACCTTTCACGTGTACTTAGGTGCAGGGTGGCACCGTAGCAGCTGGCAGGAGTCACGTTTCTTCAGGAACTCAAAAAGGAAACTCAGTTGACCATCTCAGCATCCAGTCCATGACAAAAACCATGACAACAGCATAAACAATGACAGGTGTAAAACTGAGGTGCTGCTGTCATTCTGTAATCTTTCACAGAACACATATTTGCAGATGTCAGAGCTTAATTTGAACTGGTGTGTTCCAGGGCTCGGCCCTGGCACTTAATTGTCAACACCTGCACTTAAGACAGTCAGCCACATGGTAGTGCTGTTTGCCTAATTTTGTGTTGAAGACAACAACATTTGTTTAATAATTCAAAACACATTAAAAAAGACAAATATCTGTCACCCAAAGCTCAAAAGAATCGCTTGGGCGGCAGGCATTACTCATTTTTTAATGTATAGAAAGTCTGAATTGGCATGGTAGCGCTGATACTGGCAATGGGTGATGCCAGCTGCAGTGGTGTCCTGACAAGGACCCTGACACACGTTTGTTTTACAAATTAAGTCCTGGCACAAAAGGACTAACAACACGTTTGTGCGTCAAATCTTTGTGCATTGGCAGTGCGATGCGATTCTGCACCCGCCGCATTTGCTCCGGTCTTTTTTTGTGTTTCTGATGCTGTTTGCTGTTTATATTTAAAGTTGTTGCTGCTCGAGCCTGTTCTGTGCAGTCGCTGCCCTCGGTGTGAAAATAAACGCTGCACTGTCAGAAGTGAGACCCTGGCCACGCCCCCTCCCACTCGTGACTCTCAGAAGTGAGACCCTGGCCACGCCCCCTCCCACTCGTGACTCCACGGACAGCCCTGAGCAGGGCGCGTGTATTTTAATCTCGATCTCCTCGGCTGAAAATAGGATTTATACTCAGCGCGTGCCCACGTGCCAAGGATTTCCAAAGATACCCCCGTGGGAAAGTGGGGTTCTCGAAGTTTCAATCACACTCACTGCAAGAGGTTGCTTCCTGCTGTGTCTCCACTGAATGCAGGCATCACACTGTCCATGCAGCATATGGGCCTCATTTACGAGGCCTTGCGTCAGTTTTGCGCTGCTGTTGCGTCACTTTTTGTGACGCATCGGCGGCGTAAAACATGCCTCCTGTTGCGTGCTATTTACAAAGTGACGCACCTAAGCAGATGCGTCACTTTGTAAACCCCTGCGCTACATTATACCTGCGTCAGGTATAATGTAAGCAGAGGGGGCGTTCTGACGCAAGAAAGGGTCATAGAAGTGACGCAGTGAAATCTAAGAGATTTCACTGCGTCACTTCTAGGACGCTGTTGCGTCAAAATCTTGCGCGTGCCTCACAGCAGGCGTAAGACTGAACAGGCCCTTTCACATGGGACTTGCCCCACGTGAAAGGACACATTGCTGGAGTTGCGTCACTTTTGTGACACACTCCAGCAATGCGTGACTTTTGCGCATACAGATACGTTTGAAATACTGACGCATCTGTAACTCCTGGCGCCATGATGCGTCATACTGTAAATATGACGCATCAGGTATGTCACAAGGAACGCGCACTGAGAAATTACGCATCGCTGCTTTCACGCAGTGATGCGCCATTTCTCATAAATTAGGCCCCTAGTGTTTAGACAGGAGGCTCGAGTGTGAGAATGCTTCTAGGCGCTATGCACATGCTGTTACAAACCGTTCAAAGGAAATATGGTCGCGAAAAAAGTTTTCTTTGCCCCATCCATCTGACAGTGGCAGTTACAACTGTGAGGGGTTGGAACTATAGCCCTGGAAGCCATGTTTTATGGATTATTGTTGGGGACCGTTCCAAAGCACGTGTACAGCGCCATCGAGGGGAGGTGTCTTGTGAGGCGCCCAGGATGTTTGGGGCCCAGCCCCTGATCCTGGGGCCCAATCCCCAATAGAAAGAGTGACTCCCACAGACCCCACAGCATGCAAAAACACCCTTTTATTCTTTATACCCTCCCAGTTCATCACCGAGCACCCAAACGTACCCTCCAGCAAACCCCAGAAGAGGGAAGCAAACCCTAAAAAAGCATTGGTAAAGTCAATAGGTATGGGTTTAATGTGCTAAAGCATGCTGTGTAAGCACACTAAAGCCAGAGGGACAATAGTTACAGCCCTGTTGCATTCACTACTGTCCTGCTTTTGCTTTGATTCAAAATATATGTTGCATGGCGATCTATAGCATAACACTAAAAGTAAGGACTATAAAACGGCTGTATTGTCACCCAAACTTCTTTTGATTTAGAAATAAAGAAGGGAGGTGCTGGAGGTAAGGGAACAGGGCCCGACAGGCCATTCATTCTACCGGGCATCTCCCTGGTGGGTCGGTGGAGGCGGGCTTTGAAAGCTCAGGGCCGCCCTGGCCCCGCTGTCATTGTCTGTGCTCCTGGAGGGTCACTGCACTAGGCAAGGTGGCTTCAGGAGCGAGAGAAGGAGAGAGGGGGAGGATGGATGGGTGGAAAGAGAGAGATTCTCTTGAGGAGGTGAAGGGAGCCTTCGGTATAATCCACCTTTTGAGTCTAGGAAACAGGAACAAAACCGTCCCCAGCGGTGCGAATGAAAAGCCTCTGGGAGGGAAGAGTGCACGAGGTAAAGAGGGATGGGGCGGGGGTGAGTGAGGTGGACGTAAGATGACCACGAGCTCATGGGTCAAGAGGGAGGGGATGGATGGAGGAACCAGGAGTGTGGCGAGCTGGAGGGGTGTGAGTGACAAACAAGAGTGGGTGGGGGACTTTGCGGTCACATGGGAAGGCGGAAGGGACGGGCGCAAGATACGAGAGGCGGAGGTAGGGTAACGAGGTGTGTACGGGGCATGGAAGAAGGACAGACAGAGCGAGGACAGAGTGACTGCATTAATGGACCAAAGCAAAGCACAAGGGATGAAGCCAACAGGAGCAGCCAATCAATCAATCATATCATTTGTAAAGCGCACTACTTACCCGTGCGGCTCTCAAGGCGCTGGGGGTGGGGGGTGCTGCTACTGCTCGAAGAGCCAGGTCTTGAGAAGTCAGAGAGGGCTGCAGATGTAAAGTAGTCCCTCATGCAGTTCACAGCAAGCACTCAAGTGGAGGTGGAAGGATACACCCATATGGCCAATAGCATTGGGCGAGAGATGAATACTCCACAGGGCTGAGCCAAGCTGTGATTGAGAAGCGACAAGGCAGCGGCTGAAAGAGGCTGGTGGAAGAGATCCAGGGATAGAAAGGGATGGACCTGGGGCCCACCTCACATCTTTACTGTAAACAGTTTGTATGGGTTGTTACAATCCAGATCTCAAAAGAGGAGGGGCACTCATTTGCATAGGCAGTGTGAAATGATATCACTCAGGAAGTGATGTCATAAGGCCGTCAGACCCCTCAGTTCAATGAAAAGGGTCAATTTTCCAATTAAAGTTGAGGTCACATTTTGCTTTATCTACAAATCTAAATCTATACATCTATACATTTGCTAATCTATAATATATATATAACATACATGACCTCACGAGAGATGGACATAAATTTACATCTATCAACTCAGTTTCCGTCACTGCAAAGCATCAGCGGATGTTTGACGTGATGCAGGGGACGATGTTTTGAATATATACGCGTCCATTCATACCATTTCTAGAATAAAACAGGCATTAAGGAATGCAAAGAACCTATGGACACATATTATATGTGGAAATTATCCATTTAATATCAGGGATTATATGTAATGGGAAATCCAAGTATTGGTGATAAGCTGAAGAAAGTGTGCTCGGGGTATAAAACTGTGCTTTTTACCCGGGGGGTGGGGGGAAGGTGTCTTTCACTCAATGCTCCTCTTACACAACGCGTCCTTCATGACTCCACGCTGGCAGTTACTCCTATAACCGCTGCGGTGCGCCTCTTGGGCCAATGTCCTGTGGTTTCTGGTGGATTCTAGTATCTGTCACAATGGTGAACTGGGCATGGGGATTGTGCAAAGAGCGGAAGCGCCTTGTGATCCTGGCCCCCTGTGGCCGCAGGTCATCAGCTCACCTCTGTTACCACTTCTTAGAGCAAAATCTTCCTTTCTCACTCTTTGTAACCATCTTAAACTTGACGAGCCCGGTTCACAGAACTAACTTAAGACAAAATCCTAAACTTACTACTTTTGGTATTCACAGAAGGCATTTAGTAGTAGTAAAGTTAGGATTTAGGCTTAAGTTTGACTTAAGACAAACTTAAGACAGACTTAAGACAGACTTAAGTTAGGATTCTGTCTTAAGTTTGACTTAAGATAAACTTAAGTCTGTCTTAAGTCTGTTTTAAGTTTGTCTTAAGTCAAACTTGAGACAAAATTCTAACTTCACTACTACTAAATGCCTGCTGTGAATACCAAAAGTAGCAAGTTTAGGATTTTGTCTTAAGTTAGTTCTGTGAATCGGCCCGCCTTTTCCGCCTCTTCTCGAACAAAAGCCCCTTTTTAAGTCCCAAAGCTGTAAAAGCTATCCATCTATACTTGCAGCAGTGTGCTGCTGTCTAAACAGTTCTTCTAAAATGTAATTCTCAGCCTGTACTTGTATTTTCTTACTGCAGAGTTATCACCTCTGGTCCTCGGGGTATCGCTGTAAAGCAGCGCTTTGGCGAAAGAGCGTCATACAAGCTAGTTCTGTGGCGACAGAGCGCTATATAAGATGGGGCATTAAGCTGTGGTTTAGACCCGGGTCTCCAAGCCATGGGAGTGAGACACCTGGGTCACCTGCCAGGAAATCTGAAAACATCCCTCAATGCACTGAGCCGAGAGGGTGGGGGAGGGGTCCTGTTGTGTTGGACTGGCCTTTGGGCAGTCTGGCCCTGCCGATGTGCCATCTTGAAAGGCCCCTGTGCGGGACATTGTGTTTTTGGTCCGTGCTTGCCGGCCCTTTAAGAAGTGCTGCGGTGCCCACCTCGGTCATACCCACCTGTGCCCAGACTTGTCAGAAGCTTTTGTGTGGCCGTAGAGATGCTCCTCACACCACTAATGTCTTCCTAAATAGATGTATTCAGCCCCACCCTGCCACACAGACGCCGGAGTCCGGCTGCAGCTTTCCTGTCACTGCGGGTCCCCATCTTGAACCATTTCGCTGCTAGGCCTTCCCCCATGCCCCCCCCCGTCTTTTTGGGGCGATTTGGGGTAGTTCATGCTGAGGCCCCTGTAACTTTTTGTCCACATAAGGTATCCACGCCAAATGTGCGCCCTTTTCTTCCAACATCCTGAAGATTCTAAAGGTACTCAGGGTTTGTGGATTCCGCTGCAGGGGACCCATAAATTAGCCATTCTACAGCTACATTTTGTATTTTTGGAAAAATTAGGAAAAAATGGTGCAGAAGAAAGCGTCTTTATTCCGTGCAAATGATATCAACAAAGGGTTTGTGGTGCTGAAATCACCATCTTTTCAACTTTCAGGAACAGGCAGACTTTTGTCAGAAAACCCACATTTTCTACACAGTTTTGGCATTTTACTGGAACATTGCCTATTTTTGCTACTTGTGCTTTCATCCTCCTCCCATTTAGTGGTAGAATTGAGTATGAAAGCAATTATGGATCCACGAAAGCTATACATTTCTGGAAAGTTGACAAAATTCTGAATTCAGAAAGGGGTCATTTGTGTAGATCACCTGTAACTTCTTCTAAGTATGACAGATTTTTGAAAGCAATGTACTGATACATCCGCTGAACCCTTCTGGTTGTAAGGATATATAGGACTTGTAGGTTCACTAAGAACCAGAGAAACCCAGAGCTAATAACTGAGATGCATCTTGCAATGGTTTTTCATTGTATACCAGGTATATAGCAATTAATTTGGTAAAATATAAAGAGTGGAAAATAGGTATCAAGGACACCTATGTATTTCCGAAATGGGAACAAAATATATAGTTTAGAAACAGTAGCTGTTTGCACATCTCCGAAATTGTGGGTATGCAGACAAGCATGTGATAGGACATTTTTCAAAGTGACTTCTTTTTTACACATTGTCTTACATTTGTAAGGCAGAAATGCATTGAAAGGCAATAGGTAATAACAGGTGCTCTACAATTCTGTGATCCCCTAAATCTCCCAATAAACATGGTACCTTACTTGTATGGGTAGGCCTAGTGACTGTGACAGGAAACAGCTCAAAGCGCAACGTGGACACATCTAATTTTTCTAGTGAAAACAGACTCTTTTCCGCAACGTGCCTAGCTGTGGAATTTGGAACCTAGCTCAGCTCGGGAAAACTAGCAAACCTATACATTTTTGAAAACTAAACACCAAGGGGAATCCAAGATGGGTTGACTTGTCTACCTCTCACCACGTTCTGTTACCTAGAATCCCTTGCAAACCTCAAGCTTTGAAAAAAAAAAAACACAATTCCTCACATTTCTGTGATGGAAAGTTCTGGAATCTGTTTGGATCCACAAACTTCCACCTATCCCATATTCCCCAATGTATCCAGACAAAAATTGTCCTCACTTGCATGGTGGCCACAACAGTAAATGGCCCAAAATGCAACATGGACACATCACATTTTTACAGTGAAAACAGACCCTTTTTTTTAGCAAAGTGCCTAGTGGATTTTGAACCCTAGCTCTGCCGGCACCTAGGGAAACCTATCAAACGTATACATTTTTGAAGACTAGATACTCAGGGGAATCCAGGATCGGGTGACTTATGTGGCTCTCACCAGGTTCTGTTACCCAGAATCCATTACAAACCTCAAACTTTCAACAAAAAAACACATTTTCCTCACAATTCTGTGGGCGTCCGCAGGGGAGGGCAAGGGGGATCGCCAGTCCCATTCCTTTTGGTCCGTAATGTTCAAGGTTACAGCAGGCTGTTCCCCTGCCAGAAGACCCAGGAGTTTAAATGTTCTCTCACTTGGGGCCTCTCTGTTAGAAGGGGCGATCTCCAGAGGGCCAGGATGTGTTCACCCGACCACCCCAGGACCCACCTCTCCCCCAGATCTTGCCGAGTCTTATCGTGAGGTCCTCACCGGGGAGGACTTCGAGTCTAGGATCGTACACACTGAGCTCACACCACACTTACGAACGGACACCACACCGTTGGATTTCAGTAACAAGTTCTTTATAAGTCGTAAAAGAAAGAAGCACTCTTATATACACACTGATCGAGGGATCACAAAGTCTTTGAGGATTCGGGAAGGGGGAAGCGGGACAGTCTTTAGCCTTTGGGATAGTACGAGGCGTATCCTACGCACAGCTCTCAATCCTCGAGCCGGGGGATACGGGAGATGACAGTCGTACTGGGTGCTTCACTCACGTCGAGTCGGCTCAGGTCGTGATGGGGGTCTCGATGGTCCAGCCGGACCAGAGTACTCCTCGAGCCGCGACGAGGTCAGCAGGGCTCGATCCGGAGAAGTTCTTGAGGAGCCGCGACAGCGTCAGCAGGGCTAAGATGGTTACAGGTTCAAGCTCGAGCCGCGACAGCGTCAGCAGGGCTCTGAGGTCTTGGAGATGGCGAGCCGCGACAGCGTCAGCAGGGCTCCGATGGTTACGAGTTCAGCTCGAGCCGCGACAGCGTCAGCAGGGCTCAGGGGGTTCAGTTCCTTGTTGCGAAGAGGGAGCCGCGACAGCGTCAGCAGGGCTCAGCGATGCGAGGTTGAGTTCTTCTCAGGGTTAGCCGCGATCAGATCAGCAGGCTTCAGGTCCAAGATACAACTGCCCGCTAGTTGTCGGGCGGGCCCTGATATAGTACATTGGCCCTTTGATGTCCGGACCCTCGCAGGCGGAGGTCTCATGCCTTGGGGGCTGGTCGTTGGCGAGGTCCAGCGGTTGGCTCTTTGATCTCTTTGGAAGATGCGTCCGGGGATTCCCAGACGCCCAGCAGGTCTGGAGCCAGCACTCGGCGGGGCCAGAGGTGCGATCGAAACTGGCCCACAGGGGGAGGCCAAAGGTGTGACAGAAACCAGTCTCACAGGGGAGGCCAGAGGTGCCATCGAAACTCCCTGGCTTATCTCACTCAGGGAGCCCTTTACCCCCCAGCCGGGACAGGCGCGTCTTTGGAGTCTGGGTTTTGCTGGGGCCGGGGTCACGCTAGGCCCAGGGAGACAGGGATCTCAGGAAGGGAAAATGGCTGCCGGGCCTTATGGGGCATGCAGGTTGTAGGCGCTCGGAGCTGGGAGTGGGACGGGATAACCGGGGCTGGTCGTCGGTTACAGGGTCTGGGTGTACAGGGAGCAGGACGACCAGGGCTCGGGGTGCAGGCTACGCTAACGGGGTGTTGCGCAGGGGAACTCAGGGCACAGGGCTACGCTAACAGGGTGCGGAGGAGCAGGGGCGAACCACGCCACGAGGCCGGGTCCAACACGTGTCCCCCCCCAGCTGAAGGCGGGGCGAACTACCCATCCTCTTGGGGGTTCTCTTTGCTGAGGCGTAAGAATCGGGACAGGCCGTCTGCGTTGGCATGGTCAACACCAGGCCGGTGCTCAACTGTGAAATCCATCCCCTGGAGGGAGATGGACCAGCGCAACAGTTTGGGGTTCTCCCCTCTCATCTGCATTAGCCACCGGAGGGGTCGGTGGTCGGTCTGGACCCGGAAGTGAGTACCGAACAGGTAGGGCCTCAGCTTCTTCAGGGCCCAAACCACCGCGAAGGCCTCCCGCTCGATGGTGCTCCACCTTTGTTCTCGAGGGAATAACCTCCGGCTAATGAACGCCACTGGTTGGTCTAGGCCGTTCTCGTTCATCTGGGACAGAACTGCTCCGATGCCATGCTCGGACGCGTCCGTCTGGACTACAAACTCTTGGGAGTAGTCGGGGGCCTGTAGAACGTGGGCAGTACACATGGCGTCTTTCAAGGTTTCGAAGGCCTCTTGGCAGGCGGGGGTCCAGCTGACTTTCTTCGGCTGGTTTTTGGAGGTTAACTCCGTGAGGGGGACTACGATGCTGCCATATCTTTTGATAAATCTTCGGTAGTACCCCGTGAGCCCTAGGAACGCCCGCACTTCCGTCTGGGTCGTGGGGGCCTCCCAGGCCACGATTGCATCTATCTTGGGCTTGAGGGGGGCTACGAGGCCGCTTCCGACCTGGTGCCCGAGGTAGACTATGGACCCTTGTCCGATCTGGCACTTGCTTGCCTTAATGGTGAGACCGGCCCTCCGCAGGGCCGTCAGCACCGCCCAGAGATGCTGGAGGTGCTCGGGCCAGTGGGAACTGAACACTGCGATATCGTCCAGATACGCAGCGCTGAACTCTTCCAACCCCGCCAGTACCTGGTTAACCAGCCTCTGGAAGGTGGCGGGGGCGTTTTTCATCCCGAAGGGCATCACCCGGAAATGGTAGTGACCATCTGGGGTGGAAAAAGCGGATCTCTCTCTGGCCCCTTCTGTGAGGGCGATCTGCCAGTATCCGCTGGTCAGGTCGAACATACTGAGGAAGCGAGCCGCGCCTAGATGATCGATAAGCTCGTCTGCTTGGGGAATGGGGTGAGCGTCGGTCCGGGTGACTGCGTTGAGCCTGCGGTAGTCAACGCAGAACCTTAGCTCGGGAACAGCACCGGGGGCGGCTGCCTTCGGAACCAGGACCACGGGGCTAGCCCATGGGCTGTCAGAGGCTTCGACCACTCCTAAAGCTAGCATCTTGGAGACCTCGGCCTTGATGCAGGCCCGGACTCAGTCAGGGACGCGGTAGGCTCTGTGCCGTACCGGTGGACTGTCCCCGGTGTCCACGTCGTGGACGCACCAGCTGGTGACGCCGGGGATGAGGGAGAAACGGTCCGAGAATTGTCCCAGTAACTGGCGACAGTCCTCGCGCTGCTCGGGAGAGAGGGAGGAGGAGAGGCTCACTCCCTCTACGGAGCCATCTTTGTCCTTGGCGCACAGGAGATCGGGGAGAGGCTCCGTTTCCTCTTCCTCTCCATCATCCATGGCGAGGAGCAAGCTCAACTCGGACCGGGCGAAGTGGGGTTTGAGGCGGTTCACGTGGAGAACCCTCATGGGGTTCCTGGGGGACTGTACATCAATGAGATAGGTCACCTGGCACTTACGCTCCACCACTTTGAAGGGCCCTGTCCACTTGTCTTGCAGGGCACAGGGCTCCACGGGGGCCATCACCCAGACCTGCTGTCCGGGCTGAAACTCGACCAGAGTGGCATTCTGGTCATACCACCGTTTCATCTCTTCTTGACTGGCCTCGAGGTTTGCCTCGGCCAGTTCTCGGAACTTCCTAGTTTGGTTCCGGAGGGCCAGGATGTATCGAAACACATCCGGAGGGGGCTCGGGGGCTGCCGTTTCCCATCCTTCCTTGACCAGGCTGAGGGGCCCCCTGACGGGGTGCCCGTAGAGCAGCTCGAAGGGGCTAAACCCCAAGGATTTCTGGGGCACTTCGCGGTACGGGAAGAGGAGACAGGGAAGGAGAACGTCCCACTTACGCCTCAGGGGCTCTTCGAGACCCATGATCATTCCCTTGAGGGTCCGGTTGAATCGCTCCACCAGACCGTTACCCTGGGGGTGGTATGGGGTGGTGAATTTGTACGTCACCCCACATTGTTGCCAGAGGGACTTCATGTATTTCGAGATGAAGTTGGTCCCTCGGTCGCTTACGACTTCTCGGGGGAATCCCACCCGAAAGAAGATCCCCATGAGGGCCCGCCCCACTACGGGGGCCGTCACCGTTCGGAGGGGAATGGCTTCAGGGTAGCGGGTGGCATGGTCCACCAAGACAAGGATAAATCGGTGACCTAAGGAGGTCCGGGGGTCGAGAGGGCCCACGATATCGATCCCCACCCGCTCAAAGGGGGTGCTGACCACGGGGAAGGGTTGGAGGGGGGCCTTGCGCTTCCCTCCGCTCTTTCCGCTGGACTGACACGTGGGGCAGGACTTACAGTAGGCCTCTACATCGGAGCGCATGCCCGGCCAGTAGAAGTGCGTAACCAGGCGGTGATACATCTTGTCTTGCCCTAAGTGTCCCGCCAAGGGTACATCATGGGCCAGGTTCAGGAGGAAGCCGCGGAAGCGTAGGGGTACCACCAGCACTCGGGCTGACCCTAGCTCAGCAGTCTTTTGTTCGCTGTAGAGGAGGCCGTTTTCCCAATACACAAAGTGGGAGCCGGACTGGTCACCGGCGGCCTGGGCGGCGGCCTGTTGCCACGGCCCCACCAAGGACGGACAAGAGGTCTGTTCGAGGCAAAACTCTTCTCGGGACGGTCCTCCTTCCTGGCGCCACTGGGCCAGCTCAGGAAGGTCGTCCAGGCTCGGGGTCTGTTCGACGTCAGGGCCGAGGGGACCTGCGTCGGAGGGAGGGCTCTCTCCGGGGAACAGCTTGGGGGTTTCAGGGGACTCGAGGGCCTCGGGGTCCTCGGGGGCTGGCTGTGCGCTCTCAGGGGTCACTCTCTCGGGGCTGGCCACCCGGGCGGTCATGGACCGGGTGCTCACACAGGCCCATTCGGGTAGGCCCACCATCTGCAGGTGGGTCCTTCGCTCAACCCGCTTCCATGGAGAGCTCTACAGATCGTTGCCGAGCAGGCAGTCCACGGGCATGTCGGTGCGGACCGCTACTCGTAACTCCCCGGAGACGCTCCCCCACTCGACCGGGACCTGAGCGATCCGGCAGGTGCGGACGGAGTTGTCAGCTGCGATCACTCTGCACGTAAGCATGGGCGTAAAATCCGCTCCGCTCGCGGATTTTTCGGATTTTCGGCAAATCCGCAATCCGCGAACGCTCGCGAATTTGTCGAAAATCCGTGAATCCGCTCGCGGCGGATTTTTTGCTTGGTTGCGGCGCGCGGCGTGGTGCACGGCGTTCACTTTCCGTCATTTTAGCGTTTGCCGAGTTGTTTTTCTTTGCGAGTGACGCGCCATTTTAGATCTTGCTGCGTGTTCCCGCGGGAGTTTGTCGCCCGCGAATACGTACTCGCGGCTTGCCACCTTGCACAGCACACCTCGCGAGAGTTCGCAATTGCGAACATGTAGTTGCGGCGGAAAGGAACAATCTCGCACTTGCGAAATAGAGATTTTGCAATTTCGCACAAGAAAATCACCAGCAAACAGGATAAACCTTCAGAAAATTATGATTTTTATCAGAATCACTCCTCAGGTTGACATTTGCATGGCCTTTTTTTTTGCAAGGAGTCCATTTTGGGGGGGGGGGGGAGGAAGGAAGTGCCCCACAGTCTCCAACTTCCTGTTCCTGTCCAGCAGGCTCCTCCCAGTGCTTTGTCCATCTCCTGGTCACTTTCATTTGGATCTGGAGCTGGAAGGATTACTTTTTGTGGGTGCTGCTGGATATTTGGATTTGAGGCCTTTTTGACTGTCTTTGGATCACTTTTGGATTAGAAATCAACTTTCACAAGTAAGTTTGTTTGGGGCATTACAGTTGCTGCAAGTACAATTTTGGAACTTTTTCAGAAAATTAAATAAATTATATTGTGGGTAGCCACAGTATCCAGTAGGACCAGGGTTGGTTATGGGTGCATGATACAACTGTTTTGTTGAATTTAAACACCATTGAGGCCATGGATGGGCTGGGATTGTGCAGATTTTATTGTTTTTTGTCGTTTTTTTGGGCCTGCTGGTGTGGCCCTTTGCCCAGGGGTGGTGAGTGTTGCATGGGCCTAGTCTTTCTGTGGGGTGTCTTCTTGAATTTAAACATAATTGAGGCCATGGATGGGCTGGGATTGTGCTTATTTTATTGTTTTTTGTCGTTTTTGGGGGGCTGCTGGTGTGGCCTTTTGCTTGCCCAGGGGTGGTGGTGGTGCATGGACTGAGTGTGCCTGTGGTGTTGTCTCACTCTCTTTGATGTAAACATCATGGATGGCATTGGATTGTGGTGATTTCTGGCTGTTTTTCTGTTTTTTGGGGGTGTACTGTTGATGTGGTCTGGCCATGTGGGTGGTGGTGGTGGCCATCTTGAGTGCTGGCTGGTACAGGCAACATGTGCTTGGGGTGTAAGGGGGCCATTTTGAGGAGAGGCAGTGTCTGAGGCCTGCACTTATTTTGCCTACTTTTCATCCCTTATGCCCAGGGGTAGTGAGTGTTGCATGGGCCTAGTGTTTCTGTGGGGTGTCTTCTTGAATTTAAACATAATTGAGGCCATGGATGGGCTGGGATTGTGCTTATTTTATTGTTTTTTGTCGTTTTTGGGGGGCTGCTGGTGTGGCCTTTTGCTTGCCCAGGGGTAGTGGTGGTGCATGGACTGAGTGTGCCTGTGGTGTTGTCTCACTCTCTTTGATGTAAACATCATGGATGGCATTGGATTGTGGTGATTTCTGGCTGTTTTTCTGTTTTTTGGGGGTGTACTGTTGATGTGGTCTGGCCATGTGGGTGGTGGTGGTGGCCATCTTGAGTGCTGGCTGGTACAGGCAACATGTGCTTGGGGTGTAAGGGGGCCATTTTGAGGAGAGGCAGTGTCTGAGGCCTGCACTTATTTTGCCTACTTTTCATCCCTTATGCCCAGGGGTAGTGAGTGTTGCATGGGCCTAGTGTTTCTGAGGGGTGTCTTCTTGAATTTAAACACCATTGAGGCCATGGATGGGCTGGGATTGTGCAGATTTTATTGTTTTTTGTCGTTTTTTTGGGCCTGCTGGTGTGGCCCTTTGCCCAGGGGTGGTGAGTGTTGCATGGGCCTAGTCTTTCTGTGGGGTGTCTTCTTGAATTTAAACACCATTGAGGCCATGGATGGGCTGGGATTGTGCAGATTTTATTGTTTTTTGTCGTTTTTTTGGGCCTGCTGGTGTGGCCCTTTGCCCAGGGGTGGTGAGTGTTGCATGGACTGAGTGTGCCTGTGGTGTTGTCTCACTCTTTTTGATGTAAACATCATGGATGGCATTGGATTGTGGTGATTTCTGGCTGTTTTTCTGTTTTTTGGGGGTGTACTGTTGATGTGGACTGGCCATGTGGGTGGTGGTGGTGGCCATCTTGAGTGCTGGCTGGTACAGGCAACATGTGCTTGGGGTGTAAGGGGGCCATTTTGAGGAGAGGCAGTGTCTGAGGCCTGCACTTATTTTGCCTACTTTTCATCCCTTATGCCCAGGGGTAGTGAGTGTTGCATGGGCCTAGTGTTTCTGAGGGGTGTCTTCTTGAATTTAAACACCATTGAGGTCATGGATGGACTGGGAATGTGCAGATTTTATTGGTTTTTGTCGTTTTTTTGGGCCTGCTGGTGTGGCCCTTTGCCCAGGGGTGGTGAGTGTTGCATGGGCCTAGTCTTTCTGTGGGGTGTCTTCTTGAATTTAAACACCATTGAGGCCATGGATGGGCTGGGATTGTGCAGATTTTATTGTTTTTTGTCGTTTTTTTGGGCCTGCTGGTGTGGCCCTTTGCCCAGGGGTGGTGAGTGTTGCATGGGCCTAGTCTTTCTGTGGGGTGTCTTCTTGAATTTAAACATAATTGAGGCCATGGATGGGCTGGGATTGTGCTTATTTTATTGTTTTTTGTCGTTTTTGGGGGGCTGCTGGTGTGGCCTTTTGCTTGCCCAGGGGTGGTGGTGGTGCATGGACTGAGTGTGCCTGTGGTGTTGTCTCACTCTCTTTGATGTAAACATCATGGATGGCATTGGATTGTGGTGATTTCTGGCTGTTTTTCTGTTTTTTGGGGGTGTACTGTTGATGTGGACGGGCCATGTGGGTGGTGGTGGTGGCCATCTTGAGTGCTGGCTGGTACAGGCAGCAACATGTGCTTGGGGTGTAAGGGGGCCATTTTGAGGAGAGGCAGTGTCTGAGGCCTGCACTTATTTTGCCTACTTTTCATCCCTTATGCCCAGGGGTAGTGAGTGTTGCATGGGCCTAGTGTTTCTGAGGGGTGTCTTCTTGAATTTAAACACCATTGAGGTCATGGATGGACTGGGAATGTGCAGATTTTATTGGTTTTTGTCGTTTTTTTGGGCCTGCTGGTGTGGCCCTTTGCCCAGGGGTGGTGAGTGTTGCATGGGCCTAGTCTTTCTGTGGGGTGTCTTCTTGAATTTAAACACCATTGAGGCCATGGATGGGCTGGGATTGTGCAGATTTTATTGTTTTTTGTCGTTTTTTTGGGCCTGCTGGTGTGGCCCTTTGCCCAGGGGTGGTGAGTGTTGCATGGGCCTAGTCTTTCTGTGGGGTGTCTTCTTGAATTTAAACATAATTGAGGCCATGGATGGGCTGGGATTGTGCTTATTTTATTTTTTTTTTGTCGTTTTTGGGGGGCTGCTGGTGTGGCCTTTTGCTTGCCCAGGGGTGGTGGTGGTGCATGGACTGAGTGTGCCTGTGGTGTTGTCTCACTCTCTTTGATGTAAACATCATGGATGGCATTGGATTGTGGTGATTTCTGGCTGTTTTTCTGTTTTTTGGGGGTGTACTGTTGATGTGGACTGGCCATGTGGGTGGTGGTGGTGGCCATCTTGAGTGCTGGCTGGTACAGGCAGCAACATGTGCTTGGGGTGTAAGGGGGCCATTTTGAGGAGAGGCAGTGTCTGAGGCCTGCACTTATTTTGCCTACTTTTCATCCCTTATGCCCAGGGGTAGTGAGTGTTGCATACTTGCATGTCCCTAGTCTTTCTGTGGGGTGTCTTCAATGTAAACATCATGGATGGCATGGGATTGTGCTCATTTTTCTGTGTTTTGTCGATTTTTTGGGGTGTATAACTGAGCTGATGTTCCTCTGTCTTCCATTGCTTTTAGGTGCACAAGAAGACTCAATAGAACCACCAGTGCCAGGAAGAAGTCCTGCAGCGGTGTGTGCAGCATAACGTCACGCGACGTCACGTCTGGACACAGAACCCTCTGCAACTCGTGCAACTGCTGCCTGCTGACCTGCTCTGAAGAAGATGGCCCCAAAAAAAGTAACCCGTAGCTCCTCTAGCAAGAAAGGTGCCAGTAAGGAGCAGAAGAAGCAAGTTACCAAGGACACTGGTGTGCCGCCCGCCCCTTTTTTTGTGAGTAAAAAAAAAAGTATGCCTGCAGCAGCTGCAGCGGGATCTGCTGGGGACCAAGCTGGCAGCAGCACCCCCGCTCCATTGGGCTCAGTGCCACCACCACCACCACGCCAACTTAAGTCCAAGCCCTTGAGTGCTGCAGAGGCAGCCAGTATACTTCTTCAATCACCATCGACCAGTGATGTTGGCTCATCGCAAGAAAGCAGCAGCAATGTCCCTCAATCAACACAGGTTGTTGTAGCTCATCTGACGAGTGTTGAACAACCACAGCGGCAACAACAATCACATGTGCAAGTACAAGCCCAAGTACATGTGGAAGGAGAGGCAGCGCAAGGAGATGCGCATGCAGAGGTGCATGGAGGGTCACAACAAGTGCCCACAATAGTTGTTCCTCCCGAAGTAGGGGCACATCAGGAAATCGACAATCAAGGCGAGGTATCATTTGAGGAAGCCACTCCTCCTGATGATCCTTCATTGTCTTCCACAACCCTAGCAAGGAAGAGATCAAGGGTGGTGTCTACATCCTCTTCAAGCACACCTCCTTCTGATGATACGGATCAAACTTGGGAACCAGCACCACAGCCGTCTGAGAGTGAGGCACACCATGATCCAACAAAGGTACTTAAGCGTAAAAGGAAGCTCGTCCAAAGTCTCAGACTTATGGAGTGTGATGAGGCTCAACAAGAAGTGGCGGATACTGCTGCTGATGAAGACTCTGCCAACGACGACCCAGTCATCATAAAGGTCACTGCAGCCCCAGCGGGCATGCAGCAAACAGACATTTTGACCCTAGCCCGAAGAGCTGCTGCGCGTGATGATGATGATGATGATGTTGTCGATGAGGAGGCAGTGGAAACACCACAATCATTGGAGTTAAGTAGTACACCAACTCGTCCCGCTTCCATATTTCTTTCTGGCAAGAAGAGACCTGCGTCAACCTCGACCTTAATTAGTGGCGGTGAAAGTGGAAAACGTACAAAAGTTGGCCAATCCAGATCCTCCACTTCATCTGGCATTAGCTTCATGACCACCACCACCACCAGTATCGCCGCCTCCTCCAGGTCCCACAGACACTTCAAGTCCCCAGTTTGGGACTTCTTTACTGTTTGTCCCAAAAATCCAAGGTTTGCCATTTGTACCCTTTGTAAGCTTGCAGTTAGTCGTGGTAAGCCAGGTAGCAACTATGGTACCGGCGGCCAGAGTGGTCATCTTGACAGAAAGCACGGTGTCCAATGGTTTGCGCACCTAGCTGCGATCAAGAAAGGCCAAAATCAAGGAAACGTTGATGTTTCATCTGATGTTGACGAGCAGGAAGAAGACGTGTCAAACACTTCCCTTACACCCAGTACCCCTCTCAGCAGCACACCCAATGTGAGGCACACTAAGAGTGTTGGAGCGAGTGAGACACCAACGCACAAAAGTTCACCAGCGAGCAAAATTGGGTCAACGAAGTCATTATCAGCCCGTAAATGCTTGGTCCAGGCCAACATTAGAACAATGCTTACTTCAGACGTGCCATATGAACGCAACCACCCACTGACGCGTCTGTATAACACTAAGCTGGCTAAAATGCTAGCTGTGGACCTTCTACCTTTTTCTTTTGTAGAAGCGGTAGGTTTTCTTGAATTAGTTGCAACGCTCTGCCCTAAATGGAAGGTTCCGAGCCGGTTCTATTTTGCCAGAGTTGCGGTTCCAGCACTACATGAAGATGTGCTGCAGGCGATTGGGGCAGCTTTGCAGAAGAGTGCTGTTCACACAATACATCTGACAACAGACATGTGGACCAGTGGCCCAGGCGATGATTACATGTGCATCACTGCACACTGGGTCTCTTTTTCAGGTGTTATAGCAAAGCTAAACGCAGGTGTTGACCCGGACCAAGTTTTCAAAGCTGCTCGGAAACATGCAACACTAGCCATGTTTGCCTTGGAGAAAAGTCACACAGCAGAAAACCTTTTGGAAGAGTTTGACAAAAAGGTCTTGTCAATGCTATCCCCCCTAAAACGCAAGATTGGTTATGTTTCCACGGATAATGGCGCCAATGTAGTTAAGGCCATGTCACAGGGTCACCATGTTAGAGTGCCGTGTTTGGCGCACTGTATCAACCTGGTAGTTCAAAAATTCTTGAGTGATAAAGAGAGTACAGCGTTCGAGGTAATGGCCACCTGCCGCAAAATGTGCAACCATTTCAGCCATTCTTTTAAGGCCCGGAAGCATCTGCGGAGACTGCTACTTCAACGTGGAATGCCAGTGAAAGCACTCATCCAGGAGGTGGCAACACGTTGGAACTCAACCTTCTACATGCTTGAGCGTCTGCATGAGCAGTATACGGTACTCGATCACTATTTCTTGACAGAGGCTACATCTCAGAAGGAGGACCTGCGGATGAGTAAGGCGCAATGGGCCATAGTTAAAAGCCTGACAGACATGCTTCGTCCTTTTGAGTTCTTCACGCGTGCAGTCAGCCAGGAGGACTGTAATTTGGGAAAAGCTATCCCATTGTTGTGCATACTGGAGCACCAACTGATGGCGGTTTCTTCTGAGTTTGAAAAAGATGAAAAAAAAAAAAACCATTTCATTTTGTCTGAGAAATTATTACATCGCCTACGTGGTGATGAACGTCTTAAAAACATCAACTCAGATCAGCATTACATTTGTGCTACTATTCTGGATCCACGCTACAAAAAGGCGCTGGCAGACAACGCATTCTTTCCTTTCGCTGATGCAGATGTTCAAAAGTACAAACATTGGTTAGCCTGGTCAGCCAAGAGGTTTGAAAAAGAACGGCAGGTTATTGAAGGAGAAGCCAGTACATCAGCATCAGCATCAGCAGGCCATCCGCAGTCACAAGAATCCACTTCTGCACCTGTGGCTGGGGCACAAGTGACCTCTCAGCCGTTAAAGACACCGGCAACTGGATCATCTGCACCACACACAATGACAACACTAACAGTGGCTGGGGAGGAGGATTGGCTAAGTTTGATGGGGTATGGTTCTCTAAAAAATGTCACAGGCACAGCAAAAAGTAAGCAAAGTGGAGGAACAGTTGATGACCTTGAGTCGATGGTGCAGGACTATCTGAATGACTCAACAGTGGTCTTTCTTAATGAGGAGCCATTGCAGTATTGGCATGGCAAAAAACAATTGTGGCCACAGCTCTACAACCTGGCTATAAACTATTTGTCTTGCCCACTCGCAAGTGTGTCTTCTGAACGTGTTTTCAGTGCTGCTGGTGGCATTGTAACTGCCAAACGGAGCCGCCTATCGCCCAAAAATGTGGAGCGGCTGACAATGATCAAGATGAATCAGCACCTCATACCACCAGATTACAAAGTGCGAGAAAGCACGCCACATGAAGACGATGAGGACAGCAACGTAGATGAGGGGATTTTTTCTCTGTTCGGTGCCACTGACCTCATCCAGCCTGAATTCGCAGAGTATGATGACGAAATCTTGTTCTTATTCCCTGACACCGAGCCCTGAAAATGAGACAATCAATCAAGAACTTTCTTTTTCGTCCTTATTCACTTTTATTCCTGTGTGCTTTGTGTCTCTCTTTCTTTGATTTGCACAGTTAATTTAATTCAAACTTTAATCACCTAATCCCAAAAAGAAGACCATCATCAGAACTGTCTTCACTTGTTTGCTTATTGATTTGAAGGTGCCGCAGTCTACATTCCTCAGGTTCACAAGTTCTGAAGAACATGCTCCTCTATCCTCCTCCTCCAGACTGCGATTTCCCTCCAAGCAGAGTGCTGGATTACGCACAATGAAGAAAGACTCAGCACTTGTGGGGGTGTTGTACTTCTTTGCGGGTGAGTTGACGGTTTTGGGCCCATTGCTGTGAAGCTCTAATAATGGACAAAAGTGTTTTGGACCAAATATGAGGTGAAAATTTCTTGCCGTTTTTGCTGACTTGCTTGCCTTTGAGGTGCTCTTTGGCGGGGTTCCGGGGGTTTGTGTGTAATTTTTGGTGTCTGTCGAAGCACTGCTGCGACAGTCTAATCTTGATTGCATTTGCTTTTCAGGAAATCCGTGGTGGAAAACAGGAGTTATGATGATTGATGATGACCTAGCTGCACAGCGCGTTACTTTGGACCGAAGGCCGAGAGATATTGTAAGTATGAGATTTAGCTTTTTCGCTGTTTGGGGGTGTTGTCGGGTGTTTTTTTGCGGGTGGGTTGGCGCCGGCGGGTCTTGCCTGGGGCATTCCTGGGAAGGTCTAATACCGGATACAAGTATTTTGGACAAAATCCATAAGGAACAGCCTTTTTTTTGCCATTTCTTCAGACATCTTGCTCAATGTAGCTTTTGGGGGGCTTCCTGCTGTTCGTGGGTGGGTTGCGGCCGGGGTCTCTGTCGAAGCACTGCTGCGACAGTCTAATCTTGATTGCATTTGCTTTTCAGGAAATCCGTGGTGGAAAACAGGAGTTATGATGATTGATGATGATGACGACCTAGCTGCACAGCGCCGCGTTTGGACCGAAGGCCGAGAGACATTGTAAGTATGAGATTTAGCTTTTTCGCTGTTTGGTGGTGTTGTGTCGCGTGTTTTTTTGCGGGTGGGTTGGCGCCGGCGGGTCTTGCCTGGGGCTTTCCTGGGAAGGTCTAATACCGGATACAAGTGTTTTGGACAAAATCCATAAGGAACAGCCTTTTTTTTGCCATTTCTTCAGACATCTTGCTCAATGTAGCGTTTTGGGGGGCTTCCTGCTGTTCGTGGGTGGGTTGCGGCCGGGGTCTCTGTCGAAGCACTGCTGCGACAGTCTAATCTTGATTGCATTTGCTTTTCAGGAAATCCGTGGTGGAAAACAGGAGTTATGATGATTGATGATGATGATGACGACCTAGCTGCACAGCGCCGCGTTTGGACCGAAGGCCGAGAGACATTGTAAGTATGAGATTTAGCTTTTTCGCTGTTTGGTGGTGTTGTGTCGGGTGTTTTTTTGCGGGTGGGTTGGCGGGTCTTGCCTGGGGCATTCCTGGGAAGGTCTAATACCGGCTAGAAGTTAGTTGGACAAAATCCATAAGGAAACACCAGTTTTGGCACTTTGTAAGTTAGGGTTCGTTAGGGTTAGCCCTAGCAGCAGGATTGCATGTGTTTAGGGGGGTTCTATTGCAACGCGGTTCTGTTGTTGTAGAGCACTGTTGGAGCGATGCTGGCTATGGATACTTTTGCTTGCAGGCAAGTGGTTTGAATACAATCCACGGTCTGTATTTGGGTCTACTGTTACTTTCAAAGTACGTTTTGTAACCATTTTTCTGCTAGGCATCATCAAAGTGTGACTTTTTGAACCACACAGCGTACATACCTTTTATTTATTTATCAGTGGTATTGTAATAGCACTTCCTGTTTTCCGTTCAATAATTACAGGCCGGGTTTCAGTCAACATCCGCCAGGCAGGCAGTGGACAGGGTGTCTCTTCTGTCAGTGGTCACCACCACATTGATGGACGAAGCGTCAGCTGGAATGGAGGAGTGCCGCCAATAAGAGGAATTGTTTGCTGCATGCAACTTACTTACCAATTTCAACAGGACAACTCCAACAACATACGCAATACAGATACAGTATCCATTGTTGTCTTTTATTCTATGAGTGTGACTGCATGTGCTTACCTTTACTTTGTAACCAAAGATTGTCTGTAAACTCTGTATCTTCAATTATTGTTTGTCCATGCTCTGCTTTTTTTTTCTTCTCTCAACAAAACCTACCCAAAAAGAAACCCCCATTCCCATCCATTTTACAAACCCTAACCCTCTTCCCCCGGGCTGTGTTGTTTTGCTTGATGTCTGACTAAAATGACATCAATAATTCCACACACTTGCTGGGGAGGATAAGGTGATAGCAGCAACAGGCTGGTGAAGGAATACGAGGATATCTTCTAGACTTACTCAGCTTCAGTACTATATCTTCTAGTAGTAGTAGCCAATGTCAAATAAATTCAACGCAAGTACTAGTTATACTTGCAATACTTTACCATTTGTTAGGCTACATTATGGCACTGTTCTAGTGTACTGTCACCTGCTATTTTCTCGATCGTACCGTAACCGTTGTAATGCTACAGTAAGGAGTACAAACAAGGTTTCGTTTTCTTTTTTTCCATAGGCATGCAACTGCCACTGTGTCACACCACTAGTAACACCGCAATGAGGAAATGTCACCCGCCCAGGAATGACAACGTTAATCCCCATTTCACCTGGAGCCAGCCCTGGGCCTAGCCCTAATTTCTAACACAAATTACAGGTAAGATAAGCGTTTGGTGGGAGGTAGTATAATGGAGTATTATTTCGGAGTAGACAAGAGTTTGACGGTTGTACTACTAAAGTCCTACGACTGTTCAGGAAAACAAAGTTACTGTTACACCCCCGCCCCCCACCCACCAGACTGAAAAGCAGTAAAAAACAGGTATGGTCAGATAAAGTAGTTGAAAAATATATTTATTTATCCCTAACAAAATAATCTCCCTCACCCACCCTAACCCCAACGATTGTCTCTGAAACGTCCCAAAACGATCCCAACTCCCAAATCCCACCCCCCAAAAGTCTATAAAAAAAGGGCAAGGGACACTCCACTACTGGAGGGTGCTGGTGCTGGTGCATGATGCGGCATGGGCATCATACTCCTTGCGGAGGGTGGCAAGCTCGGAGCGGAGGCCCTTAACCAAGGTCTTATACCTCAGGACCTCCTGCTCCAGGTTGGACATGCGGACTCGTAGGCGGTGTTGGCGTTCCTTGCAGCTCCTGTGGGGGGCAGCTGGTGTTTCCGGTGCTTGGCGGTGGCGGTCGGCTTTCTTAGCCCGGCTCGGTCCCGCTGGTTTAGTCACGGAGGAGGATGCAGTCGAAGATGTTGCCCCGCTCGACTGCGTGTCCTCCTCCTCCTCCAGGGCCACCAGCCGCCGATACTCGGCGACTGTGGCCTCCAGCCTCCGTTGCCGGGCCAATCTAGCCTGCTCCCTCCTTGTTGTTGATTTGGAAGAAGGAGCAACTATATGAAGAAAGAAAGACATAGTCTGTAACCAATGCTCCTTATTAATAACACAAAGTGATTGAGCCGAAAGTTGGGTCACAGAGTACAAGTAGCAAATTGAAAGCACAGTACATAACTATTGAGGACAGTATCTATGTAACCCTCCCACTTCTGCATCCTTGCTCTAACAGTAGTGGTAGTTTAATGAACTAATTCTACGACCACTATGGACTTCCATTACAGTCGACTATGACAGTACACCAGTCTTATTCTTCTTCTTCTCTCTTGTTTAGGGAAATGGGTACGTTATCTTATGCAAGCCGGCAGAATGACATGGACACAGCACAGTGAAGTTGCACCCGAGAAAAAAAGTTGCACACCATGATGATGGAGACAGACTTGCGTTACTGTACCGGTCCAGTACATGCAGGTGGTGAAGCTATTACTTTTCTATTACGGGTGGCACTGAGAATACTCTGTTACAAGGGCTACTGCTTAATTAATTTACCTTTCACCCTACAGTGCAAATGAGTACTAGAAAAGGAAACTGAAGAAGCTAACTAATTTGATTATCTATCACTTCACATGGGACGTATTTAATGACAGATGAGATGACTTTAGGTGCTTTGCTTAATATTGAGTGAACACAGTGATACACCCACACATGAATGACGTACTACAAGTAAACTAAAGTTATTAAGAGAGGTACGGAGTGTCCACCGTAATAACCAGATATATGCTGTGAATGCAAACGCAATACAAAGTACTGCTACTATTCATGGAAGTATTGGACACATTTACAATTTCTTTTCCTTGCCTTCCCTGCACTGGGACGGACGTGCGGGTGCGGTGGTACATGCTCTTCAAGGTAACACTTACTTCACCTGGCGACCATCTACTCTCTCTAGATACACATTTGCTATGTAAGAGTCAGAGAATACCATGCTCCAGGCATCCATTCATTCAAAGTATACGCACACATACAGTTTCTGTTTCACCCACCCAGGCTGCTGTCCTTCCACCCATCCTTGCTTCATCATTGACCCAGCCATGCACCATACCATATTCTTTCCTTCCCAGCCACCTCTGGGTCCAAGCAAACACATATCGTTCTTCTTTGCCAGCCATCATACAAGTTCGCGTCCCACTTACTTACACCCTTCTTTCGCTTTTCGTTCATCCCATCCATCACGTTCGTCTAAGAACTTATTGGGATTCTTCTCACCAAAAACTTCACAGCTAAGTCGAAGTACATTTCGAGGAGGCTACTACCTGGTTGATTTGTAATTGTAATACACCCGTGCAGAAAGCACACTATGCAGTCTTCAATCTCAATAAGTAAGGAATATATAGCTTACCTGTTTCC
Organism: Lissotriton helveticus; assembly: GCF_964261635.1. Classification (NCBI taxonomy): domain Eukaryota; kingdom Metazoa; phylum Chordata; class Amphibia; order Caudata; family Salamandridae; genus Lissotriton; species Lissotriton helveticus. The sequence goes on from NC_136062.1 coordinate 478,204,666, forward strand.
GCCACCACCGTTTGATCCCCCACAGGAACGGCCACCAGCTCTTCTACCGCCGCATCCTCCCCAGAGGCCTCCGAGTCCAAGTCCAACACATCAGCCACCTCCGCGCTGGCCCCGTCACCAGATGTTACACCTACAAAGTACATTTAAGAAAGTTAGAATACACCACTCACTACTATATAATATTTGGTCTAGGAGAAATGTTAAAAAAACAGAATACAATGTAATAATTTGTGACTGTCTACTCCATAGTAAAAATGTCCCATTTTCCAGGGAAGGCTGTTGTCTTGCTGCACTTTTATGCACAACTGATGAATGCTTGCTTTTGATTTTTAACACGCACCACTTTTTCTCCTAACAGACAGAAGCTTGACTCCTGAGTCCTAAGAACACGACCAGGATCAAGTTCAAAGTAGGTGAGAGTTCGGCTCGACCACAAGAAATGTGTCCAATTAATCGTCAGCACTAACCACTTTTCCGTTTACAGTTAAATAGTTTTATGACAAAGTAGATTTCAATAAATGTGTTTACTTTTAATAAAGCTTTTACACTTAAATAGACTCTGTGGTTTTTGTTCCTCTAGACTAGAGTGGATGAGCTAAAGGTTTTGGAATTTTTGCAAGCATGAGTGCCTCTGACACTTCTTGACTGTGCTGTGACTCCGTACTACTCTCTTGTCCTGCGTACGATAATCTAGAGATCATTGGGGATCTATAATCGGTGACTTCGGGAGCTGAATGACTCTGCCACACTATCTAGTCAGTAAGGAGACAGTGCATAGAGGTATTGCTGAATATAATGGGAGTCCAATGGAATTGCCAAATGTCCAATCTTAGTTAGCTACACAGACAGACTAATAAGAATAGTCTAGTAATACCACAGGGAGTCATCATATTCGAGGCAGGATAAGAATTTATATCCAGTCTACAAGAAGATCAAAGACGATTTAGAAAAAATCGAATGAGGAACGCTAGGAAAAAATAGGTACTGTTTAGTAAAATGTAAACTTACTGGGGCCAGCAAAGGAGCCCTCGCCTGCCCGATCCTGGCCTGCATCCTCAGCACCCTCCTCCTGTGTCCTCTTGCCCTTGGGGGGAGCTGATGTACAACATGAAAGAAAGAAAAACCATAAAACATGGATGAGATTTTTCAACCAAATCAAACATTTCAAAAGAACAATAACAACATATTTTGGAAAAATAGCAAATAGATAGACAACTATTCCACGGGATCTATCTCATGTGGTATACTACGTTATTCGTATTGCCTGATTTGCGGAACGTTGACTTAGAAAGTTCCTATGTAACTCAATAAACAGACTACTAAAGAGGTTTGCCTAGGCCTGGCACTGCAGGCAGTAGTGCACAACACGTGACAGACAAAGTCCATCCTGCTTGCAGATCAGTGAATACTCAAACTATCAATCCACCCGCCACCACCGCCACTATTTCTTCTGATAGCCATGTGACTGTCTAAAGGAAGGACACTGGACTTCAGTCTGTTGGGGCTGATTTATAAGTCCCTTGCGGAAGTTGCGGCTGATTTTCCTCCATTGTTGCGTGCCTTTTCTGACGCAGCGGCAGAACAAAAGACTCGCCATGGTGTTGGTGCGGCGTATATATTAAAAAAAAAAACACATATGGGCATATGGGCGATGCATCACGTTGTAAAGCCCTGCGCCATCAGGGGGCGTTCCGGCGCAAGGGAGGGCGTACCTGCGCAGGAACGAATCCTAAAAGTGGCTGAGGGAAATCTACAAGATGTCAATCAGTCATTTTTATGACAATGATGCATGACTCAAACCCTGCGCGCTTGAAGCCGACGTACGGCTTGATGCAGCATTGGGGAGATAGGGTACCCCAGAGCATTGCTGGAGCTGCGCCATCGTTGGCACGCAACTCCAGCAATGCGCTGCCTTTACGGCACAGATGCGTAAGGCTTCTGTGACGTTTTGGGCCAATGGGTGGTGGTGGCATGGCACACAATTACTGCCGCATCCCTGCTACTTTGCAGGGATGCGCCGGTAATTGAAAATATGACCCTTACTGTCTAGCATTACGCAGTTCTTTTCTTTACAGTACACTGATACATAATTTCTCAGGCCAATGAAATGCTTCTGAACACAACATACAAAACAAAGAAGCATAGTAGCAAGCAAGGCTACTGAGAAGGAGAGCAGTGCACCTGAAAATGAAATGCATAGAAGATTTTGAAATATAATTTACCTCAATGTAATCGGCAGCATTATTGCTCTTGGTAAAGAACAAAGATTTGCAAATAACAGAGCAGGATAAAACAGAGTAGTAAATGTACTACTACTACTACTCACCAAGCCCGGGGACCTCTACGCCGAGCGCGTCCAGCAAGTCCCGCTCCCGGTCCATGACATCGGTCCAGCGGTGGGTGGCCTGGTTATATGTGCGCCGGACCCCAGAGATCTTGTACATGGCCCGGCACACCTTCTCCCACCGCTGGCGGCGCTCCCGGATGCCATAGCCGGTCGCGATCTTGCCGCCTCCCAGGATCGTCTTGGGGAGGCGGCGCTGGACATGGAAGATCAGTGCCGCCACTTCCTCCGCGCTAAAGATCTCCCTCGGGACCACTTGCTCCCCCCTTAAACGCCCGCACGGGAGCCGGGCACGGGGTGCGGGACCCTTCCCCTTCTCAGGGTGCTTCCCGGCTCCCTTTACCATGGTCTGGGCAGAAATAAACTTAAATGATAAAGAAGAAATAGAATAGTGAAGAAGAAAATAAAAGAGTTTAAAAAAGTAGTTTAAAAGTAACTAAAAGCTGCAGAAAACACAAAAATATAGAGCTAGAAAAATAGAGGGTTAGATAATAAGTAAAATTAGATCAAAAAAACTTCAAACAAGCAAAGGATGGCAGAGATTGAGAGAGGATAGAGAAAGCATGCCCAGAACCATAGCAATGAATGAGAAACAAGATGGCCGCGCCCGTTCACGACCGCGTGGGTAAGTTCGCGCGAGATTTTCCTTGCGAGTACGCGCGAACTTGTACTCGCGAGCAGCACACTTTGCGAGATTACACATAGCGGGCGGAAACGGAATTACGTCACGCCAACAAGATGGCCGCGCCCGTGTACGACCGATAGGGTAACTTGGCAAACGAATAGCTAGAAGCGCCTCGCGAACACGCGCAAGATCACGCGAACATACACGTCGCAACAAAAACAATTTTGTATTCGCACGTATTCGCGGCTTCCGAAATCGATCTCGCACGGATTCGCGCCCCAAATAACGCGCGAAATTGCAAAAAAAACGATTTTAGCTAAAATGAAAGCAATGAGCAGGTGCAAAAGTTCAAACTTAACATTAGTAACATTCAAGGTAGTGCTTCCTGATGGGCCCCTCCAGAGTTTGCAACAATTCTATGACCCTGCTATGACCCAAACAGCAGGCTCATAGAATAGCACCATAAAGGTCCTGTAAAAAAAAAATTTCACTGCAACAAAAAGCAAATTACAGATAAGGAAGGAAGCAGGTGCCAGCCAGACTGGAACTTTCAAAATTACTGACACATTAATGAAACACAAATTAATTGATGGCAGTTGAAGAAGGGCAGGTGTGCTAGCTTTTTTCAACCACCATAATCTACAGTAATAAATAAACCTAATAGGTGCCTGTGAGGATGTACTAGAGGGTGGCATGGGTGTCCCAGAGGGTGGCAGTGGTGAAACAGAGGGTGCTGTGAACCTGTGATGATAAACCAGACGTAGAAACAACATAGTCGCGGCCGTTGCAAGCCGAAAAGTAAGTTCGCAATTGCGAACTTGTCCCAAAATCGGCGCGAACACGCGCCAACACAAAAAACGGAAAAATCCGCAAGTCCGCTAGAGTTCGCGGATCTTCGCGGATTGCGAATCCGTAAATACGCAAGTTCGCGGATTGCCAATCCGCAAAATCCGCCCATGCTGCAGAAGATGTGGGGAACAATCTGGGCTTCGGTGACCAAGTGACATTTCACTGCGGTGATACTGGCCCCGGTGTCTCAGAGCGCCCCTATGCGGTGGCCATTGACGGTCACCTGTTGTCGGTACTTCTCCGTGTTGTCTGGCAGGGGGGCTCCGGGGACCATTTCCCTATTACCCAGGGAGACCAACATCATTGCGTCGGAGTCACCCCCCTCGAATTCTTCCTCCCCTTCTTCTTCCAGGGCTACAGAGGCTATCTGGCGCGCTGGGGGACCCGCAGCGACAGGCTTCTTGAACAGAGGGCATCGGGGGTCATTGGCATAATGCCCGGGTTGCTGGCAATGGAGGCAGGCTTGGCTGACTCGGGGCCCTGGCTTGGCTGGGGGAAACCCTGCGCGCGTTGCGGGAGGTGAGGTGCCTGGCTGGTTTCTGGGGGGACTGCGCGGGGACCCTACCTGGGACCCCCTCTGCCTACTCTGACCCCCCCCCCTCCCCTCGGGCGGGAAGATCCTTGTTCGTTTCGGCTAGAGTCTCTCCCGGGCCCCCGGGGGACTCTGGTGGTCACCCAGCGATCTGCCTCGACTGCCAGTTTCCGGGGGTCAGCCAACTTGCTGTCCAGGAGATGCTGTCGGAGTTTCACAAAGCAATTCGTGGACAAATGTTTGTACGCAATGAGGTCGATGAGCCCCTCAAAGGTGGACACCTTACTGCCCTTGATCCACCCTTCCAAGGCCCGGCTGTAGAAATTCACGGTGCACAGACAGAATATCGAGTTTAAAATATCGTTTGGACAAAATATCGACAGGACAGAATATAGACAGCCAAAATATCGTTTTTAAGGTAAGTGAAGTAATATCGACTGAAAATAATATAGAAAGTGAAAATATGTAAGTATATAATATAGATAGTAAAAAAAATCGTTTTTATTTTTAGGGTTCAGGGTCAGTTTTGGGTTTTTGGGTAAAGGGGTATTTTTAGGGTTCAGGGTCAGTTTTCAGTTTTTGGGTAAAGGGGTATTTTTAGGGTTCAGGGTCAGTTTTCAGTTTTTGGGTAAAGGGGTATTTTTAGGGTTCAGGGTCAGTTTTCAGTTTTTGGGTAAAGGGTATTTTTAGGGTTCAGGGTCAGTTTTGGGTTTTTGGGTAAAGGGGTATTTTTAGGGTTCAGGGTCAGTTTTCAGTTTTTGGGTATTATTTTATTATATTTTGTTACTATATATATATGTTTTAATAAATATGAAATAAAAAAATATTTATTTAACTTTCATTAATTATTTAATTATTATAAGTTAATTTAAGTAATTTTAAGTATATTTTAGTAATTAATTATTCATATTAATTTAATTTAGCACTGTTTTTAGTAAATACGATATTTTTTACAACTGTATTTTTGTAAACGATATTTTTAACTCGATATTTTTGTACTTACCTGTTTGTAGATAGAAACTCGATATTTTGTCTCTCGATATTTTGTCAACGATATTTTTGATGGTCGATATTCTGTCCCTCGATATTATTTCAGTGATCCGAAATTCACATATTCTACCCATGTGGTGCCGGGGATCTTTTTGCAGTCTCGAAACCTTTGTCGGTACATTTCCGGGGTGAGCCCGTACCTTGTGAGGAGGGCCTCCTTCATGTGGCTGTAGGATGTTTGTTCGGAGGACGGGAGGTCGAGCAGGGTGTCTCTCCCTTCACTCAGAAGCGACCCCACAGCCCGGCTCCCCAATCCGCTCGCGGAACTCGGTGGGAGGTCATGGCGACTACGTAGGCCTTGAACCATTGCTGGATGTCATCGTTCTTATAGTACTCTTTGACCACATCCTTGGGGATGTGGACTTTGGGTTCCACTGGGGGAACGGCCTCTCGGGTCCCCGAGGTGCTGTTGTCTTCGCTCCTGGCCTTCAGTTCGATCTCCTTCAGGCCGCGCTCGTGCTCCAGCTGGAGTCTTTTCCCTTTGTGTTCTCGCTGGAGTTTCTTCTCCTCCAGTTCTCCTTCCAGTCGTAACTGCTCGATGGCTAGCTTCTTCTCGGCCAACTTTAGTTCTCCGTCTATCTTCAGAGGCGCTAGTTCTAGCTTGTGGTTTCGGTTGCGTTCTCGGTCTGTCATCTCTTCTTGAGACAGACCTCTCTCCGTGCTGGGACTCCGCGTCGGGGACTCTGCTCTCTCATGCTCTTGGGCATGGGTTTCGGTCAGTGGCCTTCCCTCTCCACCGTCTTCTGTCGGCGGGGGGAGTTGTGCTCCGGCCTCCACCCAGGCGGTCAGGGCTTTTTGAAAGTCTTCTTTGGTGCTTAATCCCGTTGTCGGGATATGGCGATCTTTGCAAAATTGCTTCAACTCTCGGTGCGAATAGTCTTCCAGAAGCTCCATCTCGAAGGTGGTCTTGTCGTTCATTAGGATGAGGCTCGTGGTTGTTCTTCGTTCGGGTAGTGTGTCAGTACTGTACGATCCCTAGACGTAGGTTCTTATCGCGACGCTGCCACCAATGTTAGAAGGGGCGATCTCAGAGGGCCAGGATGTGTTCACCCGACCACCCCAGGACCCACCTCTCCCCCAGATCTTGCCGAGTCTTATCGTGAGGTCTTCACCGGGGAGGACTTCGAGTCTAGGATCGTACACACTGAGCTCACACCACACTTACGAACGGACACCACACCGTTGGATTTCAGTAACAAGTTCTTTATAAGTCGTAAAAGAAAGAAGCACTCTTATATACACACTGATCGAGGGATCACAAAGTCTTTGAGGATTCGGGAAGGGGGAAGCGGGACAGTCTTTAGCCTTTGGGATAGTACGAGGCGTATCCTACGCACAGCTCTCAATCCTCGAGCCGGGGGATACGGGAGATGACAGTCGTACTGGGTGCTTCACTCACGTCGAGTCGGCTCAGGTCGTGATGGGGGTCTCGATGGTCCAGCCGGACCAGAGTACTCCTCGAGCCGCGACGAGGTCAGCAGGGCTCGATCCGGAGAAGTTCTTGAGGAGCCGCGACAGCGTCAGCAGGGCTAAGATGGTTACAGGTTCAAGCTCGAGCCGCGACAGCGTCAGCAGGGCTCCGAGGTCTTGGAGATGGCGAGCCGCGACAGCGTCAGCAGGGCTCCGATGGTTACGAGTTCAGCTCGAGCCCCGACAGCGTCAGCAGGGCTCAGGGGGTTCAGTTCCTTGTTGCGAAGAGGGAGCCGCGACAGCGTCAGCAGGGCTCAGCGATGCGAGGTTGAGTTCTTCTCAGGGTTAGCCGCGATCAGATCAGCAGGCTTCAGGTCCAAGATACAACTGCCCGCTAGTTGTCGGGCGGGCCCTGATATAGTCCATTGGCCCTTTGATGTCCGGACCCTCGCAGGCGGAGGTCTCATGCCTTGGGGGCTGGTCGTTGGCGAGGTCCGGCGGTGGGCTCTTTGATCTCTTTGGAAGATGCGTCCGGGTATTCGCAGACGCCCAGCAGGTCTGGAGCCAGTACTCGGGGGGGCCAGAGGTGCGATCGAAACTGGCCCACAGGGGGAGGCCAAAGGTGTGACAGAAACCAGTCTCACAGGGGAGGCCGGAGGTGCCATCGAAACTCGCTGGCTTATCTCACTCGGGGAGCCCTTTACCCCCCAGCCGGGACAGGCGCACCTTTGGAGTCTGGGTTTCGCTGGGGCCGGGGTCACTCTAGGCCCAAGGAGACAGGGATCTCGGGAAGGGAAAATGGCTGCCGGGCCTTATGGGGCATGCAGGTTGTAGGCGCTCGGAGCCGGGAGTGGGACAGGATAAGCGGGGCTGGTCGTCGGTTACAGGGTCTGGGTGTACAGGGAGCAGGACGACCAGGGCTTGGGGTGCAGGCTACGCTAACGGGGTGCTGCGCAGGGGAACTCAGGGCTACGCTAACAGGGTGCGGAGGAGCAGGGGAGAACCACGCCACGAGGCCGGGTCCAACACTCTCGCACTTCTCTTTGAACTCTAGAGGCTGCAGGAGCCCCTCCCCGACCTCGAGCAGACTGTGGACAGGCCCATTGTCATTCTCTCTGCTGCTGATCATCACATAAAGAATGACAATGGGCCGTCTGCATTAAACGTGCCTTGAAGGTGAGTAATGAGTTAAAATGTTGCCCCCCCCTGGAAGGCAAGTGCTGAAATTAAAATGTTGCCCCCCCTGGAAACATTTCTGCGGATGCCCATGGATGGGAAGTTCTGGAATCGCTGCGGATCCACAAACTTCCACCCACCACGCATTCTCAAACGTCTCATGATAAAATAGTACCACACTTGTGCGGGTGGGCCAAGTGCCCATGGCAGTGAAGGGCCCAAAAAGTATTGAGTCGACATCAAAATTGCCCTTCACAAAACGACCTGGTTTTGCAAGGCGGGCACCTTGGTTTTTGGCCCCGGGTTCGTCGGCCATCTAAGGAAACCTTCCAAACCCACACATTTCTGAAAACTAAACACCCGGGGGAGTCCAGAGAGGTATAGGTTGCATGGATCCCCCAAAGTTTTCCTATCTTAAATCGCCTGCAAACCTCAAATTTAGCTGAACGAAATCACATTTTTCTCAAATTTCTGTGTGGGAAAGATGTGGGATCACTGGGCTGACACAAATTTCTTATCACTCAGTGTTTCCCCAGGTCTTCCGATAAAAATGGTACCTCACTCATGTGGGTGTCCCAAGTATCCGCGGCAGCAAAAGGCCCAAAACATATTGAGGCGACATCAAAATTGGCTATCACAAAACAACCTGGTTTTGCAAGGGGGGCACCTGGGTTTTTTGCCCCGAACTCGGCGGTCATCTAGGGAAACCTACCAAACCCACACATTTCTGAAAACTAGAGTCCAGGGGGAGTCCAGGGAGGTATGGCCTGCATGGATTCCCTAATGTTTCCCTACCCAGAATCCCCTGCAAACCTCAAATTTAGCTGAAAAACTCACTTTTACCACACATTTCTGTATGGGATCACCGTGCCGGTAAAAATGTCCTTCCCCCCAGTGTTCCCCTTGGTCTCCCGAGTAAACTGATACCCCACTGTGTCATTAACGATTAGCAATGCTGAACAGCAGCCACACTAGTTTACAACATGTCTAAAACACATTGACAAAGCCAATAGCTTTTACATCTGCGAGACCTATTGGCTTTGCCAATGCTTGTTAAACATAGAGGGACTGCTCCCTCTTCCAGCCCTGTTTAACCCCTTCCATGCGGGGGGTATTCCCCCGCTGTGCTGGGGGGAGGAGGGTGGGCACAGCGCTCACATGCTCATGACGAGCTCAGCTCGTCACGGCCACACCCGTTCCAGTGGAACGCTCAGCACAGTAGGGGAATTATCCCCGCATGCGAGCGTTCCACGGCTCATGACGAGCTGAGCTCGTCATGAGCATACAAGGGGTTAAAAACCAAACACTGCAGATTAGCTCTGCTGGTGGAGTGACAGGACTTATTAGTACTTCGGCGTTAAATGAGAAATGCAGAATTATCAATTTTCCTCCGATTCCGCCCAGGCCTGGTTTTGTGAAATCCTGAAATGAATAGATTTATTTGCTGCAATCTGGGGCAGCTCTGCTCACTACTTGAAGAATGAGGCCAGGTTTCTTGTTTCCCTCTGCAGGAGAGGGCAAGAATGTTCACCATCAGGCTGAATGAAGAAATAGCAGCACCACTTCAAGGTGCATTTACTTTTGATTTCATAGCTGTTTGCATTGTGCAACAATGGTGGCCCAAAGAGTGGGTTAGGAGGACTAACGAATGCGTTGAGGAAAGAAAAATTATGCAACACAGAAAGGCAAATTATGCTTCATATTATATGATTGAAGGCAAGGTATCCTATAGAAAGAGTTACTAGTCGGCAAGGTCAGGCTGCAGGCTCAGGGCTCCAGAAGTGATGGTCAGGCAGCCATCTCACGGCTCCAGAAGGCAAGGTCAGGCAGCCATTTCACGGCTCCAGATAGCAAGGTCAGGCAGCAGTCTTAGGGCTCCAGAAGGCAAGGTCAGACAGCAGGCTCAGGGCTCCAGAAGACAAGGTCAAGCAGCAGTTTCAGTGCTCCAGAAGACAAGGTCAGACAGCAGTCTCAGGGCTCCAGAAGGGAAGTTCGGACAGCAATCTCAGGGCTGTAGAGGACGAGGTCGGGCAGCAGTCTCAGGGCTCCAGAAGGGAAGGTCAAGCAGCCATCTCAGGGCTCCAGAAGGGAAGGTCAGGCAGCCATCTCAGGACTCCAAAAGACAAGGTCAGTAAGCAGGCTCAGGGCTCCAAAAGGCAAGGTCAGGTAGCAGTCTCAGGGCTCCAGAAGGGAAGGTCACAGGGGCGTAACAAAGCCCCCCACAGCAAACTCCATGGGGCCCCCTCAGCACAACACTTTGTCCAGAGAGGGCCTGATAGAGTCCAGAGGGGTCCCCTACACGTAGCTTGCAGAGGGGGCGCAATTTTTGCTATGCCAAGACAGCAGTCTTAGGGCTCCAGAATAGGTCAGTCAGAAGTCTCGGGACTCCTGAAGGCAAGGTCAGGCAGCAGTCTCAGGGCTCCAGAAGAAAAGGTCAGGCAGAAGTCTCAGGACACCTGAAGGCAAGGTCAGGCAGCAGGCTCAGGGCTCCAGATAGCAAGGTCAGGCAGCAGTGTCTGGGCTCCAGAAGGCAAGGTCGGTCAGCCATCTCAGGGCTCCAGAAGGAAGGTCAGGCAGCAGTCTCAGGGCTCCAGAAGAGAAGGTCAGGCAGCAGTCTCAGAGCTCCAGAAGGAAGGTTAGGCAGCAGTCTCAGGGTTCCAGAAGGGAAGGTCACAGGGGAGTAACACAGCCCCCTTGCAGCAAGCTCCAGGGGCCCCCCTCAGCACAGCACTGTGGCCAGAGAGCTCCTTATAGAGTCCAGAGGGGGCCCCTCCATGTACCTTGCAGGGGGGCCCTCAATTTTTTTTTACTTTTACGCCACTGGAAGGTCAGACATCAGTCTTAGATGTCCAGAAGAGAAGGTCAGGCAGAAGTAGCAGGACTCCTGAAGGCAAGGCCAGGCAGCAGTCCCAGGGTTCAGAAGAGAAGGTCAGGCAGCAGACTCAGGACTTCAGATAGCAAGGTCAGGCAGGCGGCAATCTCGGTGCTCAAGAAGGCAAGGTCAGGCAGCAGTCTCAGGGCTCCAGAAGAGAAGGTCAGGCAGAAGTCTCAGGACTCCTGATGGCAAGGTCAGGCAGCAGTCTCAGGACTCAAGAAGGCAAGGTCAGGCAGCAGTCTCAGGGCTCTAGAAGAGAAGGTCAGGCAGAAGTCTCAGGGCTCCAGTAGGCAAGGTCCGACAGCCATCTCAGGACTCCAGAAGGCAAGGTCAGGCAGCAGTCTCAGGGATCCAGAAGGAAAAGTCAGGCAGCAGTCTCAGGACTCCTGAAGGCAAGGTCAGGCAGCAGTCTCAGTGTGCTACTGAGTGCTTGTGTCCAATTATTACGCTTGAAAACCTGCCTAATTTGGTGTGTGAGGCTACATGTTGGACCCATCGCAATGGCATTGTTTCAGGGTGAGAGAGAGATGCCTTGCAAAGATGGTCTCCAGGTTGTTGATTTCAGAGTGGAGGAAAGGTCAGCCCTAAGATTACTAGGAGGCTGCAATTGCAGAGGAGCAATTTGCCTTCCGAATATTTGGAGTTTTCTTTTATATCTCTTTGGTCTAATTAGGCTTTCTTCCATACAAGGCTTACATGGTCTAGACGTTGGGTGATGTTGCAAGGACCCTCCGGGATGTTCTCAAGGTGGGTGTACCTTTGTGAGTCATAAGTACACACCTTGAAGTGAGATTTGTATTGGGCTAACCTCTGGGCCAGAGGTCGTGTAAAGCATTTCAACAGCGCAGAGATTCCCAAATGGAGGATTCTGAAGAAGCTGTGACCACGTAAGACCACAGAGGATTGAAATCATCACAAAAGGCCGATGCCAGGCATCCCAAACCTGCATACAATCTCATCGGCACAATGTTGTGATCATAGGTGTCATAAGCTGCCGATGAGGACGCAGGCAGAAGGACGGCCCTCACCGACAATGATGAGACATGGTCCGCAGCCACTTGTTTTGTTGAACAATGTAGTCTTGAAGCTGATTTGATGTTACTCTTAGCAGGAAGTTTGCTGTGGAATCAGGAACTGAGGATCAGACAACATTTGGCCCACACTTTTAGGCCTGGAGTGGGTTTCTTTAGAAGCAGAGAGAGTGTTGCATGTTTCAGTGGCTTGAGGCAATACCCACCGAGGCACGGGTTAATCTGAGTGGTCATGTCTGATGCCAGGATAGGAAATACTGAACAAGTTCTGTCCTCTGACAGTACATATTGAAAGTCAAAATAAATGTACCTTCTAAATTTAATTTTTGTATAATAAAAACAGCTATTAAATAGCATCTCCCATTTTATATCAGGTGACTTCTTTTGGTTGATAAAATAAGATATCAAATAGAGTATCAGTATTGGCACTTCTGTTTTGTTGTTCAGTTGTTTAGGCTCAGCCTTACTGATTAGAGCCAACCCCAGTTGTTCTGCATCAGGATAGGAAAGAGGCTTTTTATAGCTATAAACAACCCAATTGTTTGTACTGTTTGACTGAGTCATGTGGCAATGAAAGACGCTGCCTGTGGCGCTGGAACTCAAACGGTGCCGCATATTATGTGGGTTCAGACACCTTCTGTGGCATTTCCTATTGTGCTTATTTCATAGAAGGATCCGCAGACATATTGGATGGTTTGACTGTGGGGGCTGATCTAGTAACCCCCTTCCGTAGGACTAGACTAAGAGTGACCCGGATGAGGGTGGTGAGGAAGTATGAGGAGGGCGTGTGAGGGGAAGGACAACGAGTGGAGTGAGAATTGTAAAGTATTGTCTCCCAGAGGCCGATTTACAAACTAATCTGTGATATCCTAAACGTACTACTTTCGGCATTCCCAGAAGGCATTTAGTAGTAATAAAGTTAGGACTCCTAACTGTACTACTACATATTGCCGTCTGTGAATACCAAAAGTAGTACGTTTAGGATTTTATCCCAGTTTCGTAGTAGTACAGTTAGGACTCCTTACTTTACTACGACTAAATACCTTCTGTAAATACCAAAAGTAGAAAGTTTAGGATTTTATCTCAGATTAGTTCTGTGAATAGGCCCCCAGACCGTTGTAATTTAGGATCCAAAGGATGGAAGCGGGTCTTTGCAGTGCTGTGGTGTAGAGTGTTTTTTTTTTTTTTTCCTAAGGTATCAGGTTTTTCTCAATTTGTTGCAGATATGGATAAGTTCTCTGGTTTTGTTTGAAGTTTTTCATGGGTGGCCATCAGGCCTAGGTTATGCTGTCACTGGAGAAAATGTTACCACAGGTTGTAGTTTCCGTTTAGAGTTTACACCGTGGCAGCAAGACTTGGACACCCCATGTTAAACACAAAGGTTGCCTTTTACGTGATTGTCTTGAAAAATGTAAATATACAAAAAATCTGACTATATTTGGTGCACCTGACAGGCCACTTATAACTGCAACGTGGTTGCGTGGTGAGGAAGAAATGTGTGAACGTATGCAGGGACTGGCCCTCAGCTGAGGTCCAGGAGACAAAATGAACATTTAGGGTACAAGAAAATCCATATGGATCATTCACAAACATTTAAGGGAGGTGCGGTTACCACCCTTTGTAGTTATCTGCAACAGGAACCTTCAGACTCGGATGTATGACATTACAACGCATGCTTTTACATCGCATGCTTTTACAACACGGTTTTTACAACGCATACCATTACAACGCATAGTGCTTTTAGGCGCTGGGTAGTGAATTGTTTAATTTACTATTCCAACTCCAGTCCCCGTAGAGCGCAGGGAAGGGGTTGGATAGTACATTAAACCTATTCCCTATCCTAGAGCGCCCCCCAGCGCAATGCGTTGTAATAGTTTGCGTTGTAAAAGTTGCGTTGTAAAGGCACTGCATGGTAAAAGTTGCGTTGTAAAGGTTGTTTACCTCAGAGTCAAGTTCTGCCAGTCCAGGGGAGCACCTGCTTGTTTCTGCTGTGCCAGGAGGAGGCTCCCCAGATATAAGCAAGTATATTAAGGTGTCCCCAGAGACACATCCACGCTGTCGGTCCACTCATTCCTCTCTTCACTCGTGACTTTACCCTGGAGGGCCGGACGAAGAGCGGAGAGGACTTTTGTCAGGACCCCGATGCCCATCAGACCACCGGTGACCCAACTCCTCATTTTATCCTCAGCCACGCCTGTACAGAGGGCGCTACATGGCCCACACATTATTGCAATAGGTTGTAACCTGTGTTCATGAAGAGAGAGTGTCTGAACAACAGCCCACACCAGGAAACAGTAACATACAAAACCAGTTTGAACGGCAGTTTGAGTTAAAGCCATCAGAGCATAAGAGTATCATTGTCGAAGACTGGCCGGAGGCCATAGTTACCGCTGTGAACTCAGTGTGCCGAAGCCAATGCCCCAGAGCCATCCTGGTCACCTTTCTGCTCCTCGCGTGTTGTGACTCACCTGTGCTGATGACAGCCTCAGGTGCAGCGCGCTTGTCTTCAACTTCAAGAGCTCTGAGGAGGATTCATGCATTGGCTTGGAGCCACCGGAGGCTGGGCCGCGACGCCTGCTGCAGCCGTATCCAATGTCAGTCAATAGCTCAGACAAGGCTAGACTTACACAGTCATAAGAGTGACCGACCACACAACAATATCTAGGGAGAGTACTCTGAGATGTAAACAAAGTCCAGGGGACTTCTCCAGATGGGCTGAGACTGGATTTAGAAGTGAAAGGTATCTAGGAATTGCTTCCAGTTGCTGTTAGAGAATTTTCAACATTAAATATTATTCTATGGTGGATTTCCTTTGGTCTACTCTCACCATAGGATTAGCACAGTCTGTATTTTTTAAATATATATTTGTCATTAAATGTGGGAGTCCTCTGATTCAGTGCCTGCCTGCATCAGGGTCACTTGAGTGTGATTTCACACGGGTGCATTGCTGATGGTGATTATCAGGGGTCCTGGGGCAGTCAGTGGTCACTGGCTGCATGTCTGGTGGGTTCTGTAACTCACCACCAGTGCCGGGGGTATAGGGTATCGTTGTACCCAACATCAGTAGCCGAGAGTCTTTGGGGCACTCCACTTTCCAGGGGTGGCTGGGGTGAGCAGCAAAGGGTTATTCAAAGAGGTCGTACAGGTGTGGAAGTCAGACACCCTATTATATAACTGATTACACTGAACACATCAATGCTTAGTCAGAGGCTACTTTCTAAAAAGAACAGGTGTCAATTGCATTAGTGTCATGTAAGGCAGGTACAATGATGACTAGGCCCGGGCGGTACACTCCGTTGCACTTGTGGAATTTGCCGAATTTGGGTAATTTTGCGTTCCGCGGAATTGCCAAAAATTCTGCGAACCGCGGCTTCGCAGAACTTTTTGCTTGTTCATGCTTTCAAAATGAGTGTTTGTGATATATTTCCCTTCGAGCACGCAAACAGCGTTCGCGAACAGGAAAAAAAGCATCGCAAACGGGCAGAACCAGCTATTCCGCGTGTTCGCGGAACTCTGCATGCTTGCGGAGATTTTTTACCGTTTCACGGAGCTTTGCATAGCGCGACTACACAAATTCCGCCCACCCCTAATGCTGACAGCCACAAGACGCAGTGTCCTAGCACCTTCTGGGGCTGAGACAGGAGACAGAACAGTATTTTTGTGCTTAGACACAGATGCTATGAATAATTAAAATAAGGATCAATGGCCAGTGTTATCTATGGCCAAGAAGGTGGAAGGTTCACCCTTAATTGGTTTGTGTCAGCCTCTCACAAAAAGTCCATCAAAGGTCGATCAGCTCATTAAAGTCCAGTGGAAGAGTGCTGGAACGGTGTATCTTTCTGTCGAGAAGAGGAGTGCTGCGACCATGTATCTTTTTATCACGGAGAGAAAGAAGAGTGCTGTAACAATGTGTCTCTCTGAGTAGCAAAGTATCCTTCTAAGTAGAAGCAGAGTGCTGCAACAATGCATTGTTCCCTGCTGCCTTTTCTCTATATCTCGCCCCTATTAGGCGAATGGCAGAGACTTGGTGACGATGAGACCCTGCGTTGGTGCTGTAAAGTGACAGCAACGAGATACCACATTCTATACTAAAAACTGTCCCCAATAACAAAACGGGTGCCTTATCTGGACAGTTCGGGCTGGACTGTTCCCATGAGGCACAGGGTCAGAGTGATTTGCATATGGCCATGTCTGAACTGGGGTGGCTGAGCGGGCTAAAGAATGGTGATGGATTAAACCCAGATCAGTTGACTGGGGGTGAGTGTTTGATTTGCTCAGGCGCTCCGTCCATCATCCCCTTTTGTATCGCCTTATCTGGACAATGGGCAGCGGGCGGTGGGGTCCAGCACATGTCCAGTACACCGCCAGATTCTGCTGGCACTAATTTGGGCATAGGCGCCCAGGCCTCATTGAGGGATGCCAGCTAGGTGGGAAACTGGTCACCTTCAGTGTTCTGGGTGCTCAGCATTCACACTGGCAGTTGGCACTTACAAGTGATTTTGTACTTCAAGGGGGCTGTTATTTGAAAACAGAAGGTTGTGCTCAAGATATTCTAGAGCTGGAGACATTAGAATTAAACCAGTCACCTCTTCGCCAGGTGAGGCGGGATTGGCATCTCTCCACTATGGGCAGGAGTAGGCATGAAGCTTTGGCCAGCCACAGCCCAGCAGAGTCCACTAAGGGACTGAATGGGACTATTAAAAGAGTGGTTTCAGGATGTTGAGATCACTGGTGAAACCCAGACAGAGGCCAGGAAGTTAAAGACAGGCGGAGTGTCTCAGCTGGGTGCACCCCAGCCCTGCAGAGGGCAGGAAGTGTTGTATATAATTTTAGATTCCGAATGGATTTTCCTGATTCCTACCTCATATAGGTACAATTCACATTGCCCTTATATAGGCATAGAAATCAAGTCCTTATTTAGGCATAGGTCATGCTACCCAAATACAGGCATGGCTACTTCCATCCGTTCACCAACATCACAACGATTTCTTGGAAAACCAGCTTAAGCCATTAGGGGCTTCCCCTTGCTTGTATATTGATTTCTCCAAGAACTCTGTTATTTTCAAAATGAACAACTTTTCCCGAGGAGTTAATTCATGACGTTCATATGCCCGACTTTACGTCAAAGATGGCATTCCTAAACACCTTCAAGGTATAAATATACCTTCACTTGCAAAGCACGGTGGTTCGGAGCAGTTTGATGACCTACTTGCCCAACGCAGCTTGCTACAGCAAGTGCCGAAGGAAGCCGACTCTCCAGCTATGCACTGATCAGGAAGCTGCCCTCCTCTGCTGAGAAAACCAGGTTCAGTGTTTCTGACTTCTCTTGTGGGGTGTTGGGAAATCGAGTCCAGAGACAGAGATACCAGACCTCCTTCATTCTAGGGTATGGAGCTGATTAGAACCTAGAGAAACCTTTGGTAGATTTTTGGCACAACTAAACCTATGCAAAAGTCCATACTTACTTCTTCCCTCATACTAGACTTAGGTTAGGTAAATTGGGGTAGGCATATTTTAGAAGCATCAGTTGAGTATTTTAGCCTGTGCATTTATGTATGTATTTTTATATGGCTTAGAAACCATACAATGCTCTTACAGTATTACTTTATAATACTATTCTCGCTGTACGCATTATACTTTGCAGTCTGCCTAACGATTGTAGCAGTTGACCTCTTTTGCATGAGAAAGAAGACTGCTCAATAAACCCTTTTTATTGGAAACGCCCTTCTCTTCCACGAAGATATTTGTTCCAGTCCTAGGGAAACAAAGTTGTCATGTTTATGCGGTTGTCAGAAACTAATCCCTTCTTGTGAATTTGAGAAAGTTTCTAGTGACCTCTGAGCTAGCTGGCACTCACAATTAAGTTTAGTATATTCAATTGAGACCTACTGACCTGAGTTGTACGTCAAATCTATAGGATATATTATTCCAATGCGCAGAGCCTATTGGGAATATAGGAACTACACTACCGGAGGTCACGTGATCACACCAGCTCCGATAAGGCACCTCTGCAGACTCTTCCCAGACCTAGGCCCAGTCTGGAGGGAGGAACAGCGGTCAGTTGCAGGACCTCTCTGCAGCAGAGGTCAGCTCAATGCCATGACCTTGCTCCAGACTGTAACATGTTATTGTCCTAGAAAAAGAGAATTCATTTAGTATTAAGGGGAAGGGAAGGGAACAGACTGCTTGATGGAGGTGGGCCCAACCTGTCCTATGGCAGCTGAGGGGCTTCATGCTGCCGCCACTGGGGCTTTGTCCCACCTGTTACATACCCTTGTGCGCAGTTTTGCCAGTGGAGAAAGTCGCCTTGGACCAAGTTTGCTGACACGTCTGGGTAATGGGGAAGAGGTTCTTACTTAAAGTCCACTCCACTAGGGTCTGTGTTCTGATCCCACCAGGCTAGCTGCAATATGTTGGAAAGTCAAACATACTTTTCGGCAAACTTTTTTTTTTGTGTGTGCACGTCATGGCATGTGTTAAAGGACTATAGGGCCATATGTAAAAAAAAGAGTTTTGCGATTCTAAAATTTCGATTTTTAGCGAATCGCAATTAGAGAATCGCCAAATGCAATGTTTATAGGATTTGCTAAAAAATTTGCAAATCCTGCATATTCCTTATTTGCGAATCACAAATTGAGGTTCACAATTAAGGACCACCTTCCCATTCATTTCTATGGGCTAAGAGGCCCATAGGAATGAATGGGAAGACATTCTAAACTTGTGACTACTAATTAGAGAATTGCAAATTGAGAATGCAATTTCAAGGTTGCAAGGGTGCCAAAAGGACACCCTGTTGCACTCCTGAAGTATGCATGTGTGTACATTTTGTGCACATACATGCTTAAGGCATGTATGTGCGACACATGGCACTTTTAAAAAGTCAAAAAACGTGTTTTTTTAAAGAAAATTGCAAATGACCACCAACTTGAAGTTGGTGGTCATTTGCAATTCCTTAAGACCAAATAGAAAATTTCAGGTGCTTCCAGGATTGCATTTAAGGAATCACAATTTGCAATTCCTTAATTGCATTCGCAAAATAGAGAATCGCAAATTTAGCAATTTTCTATTTGTGAGGGCCTTTCGGATGATACATCCCAAAAGGCTTTTGCCAATTTGCAAACGGGACGAAGGCTTGATACGTATGGCTCAAAGTCTTCATTATGCACTCGGGGCATATATCCAAAGAATTGGCATTGGCAGCACCGCAAGGCATTTTTCTGCCCTGCCCTATGCAAACTCAGAACAGCAGTAATGCACCGTATTTACAAGATACAGCGCATTCCTGCCCTTGCAGCCCGTGCTGGGGAACAATTAGCAGCCGAGCACCAACGCAGACACCCTTGCACCATGGTACCAGGGTGGCTGAGTTGTTGGCAGGCCTGGATTTGTTCAGGAAGTGACACCTTCCTGTACAAAAATATTAATTGAAGCAGTTTCCACTTTCCATGTGTGCTGCAGAAGTCAGCACACGTGGAAAGAGCAAACACCGAGGAGAAATGATGGTCTTCTCGTCACGCCGCCACCGGGGAGGCGTACACTTTTCACGCATTCCCTGATTTGCGTAATTTTGTAAATCTGGAAATGTGTCAAAAACCTATGGGCATTGCACGGGGACACCCACCGCAACGCCCATGGCATGCCTCCTGACGCAGCGTGAGGCAGCACTGAAACTTGTGCTGCGTTGTCTCACTCCATATTTACGAGGCCACGAAAAGACAGACAGGGTGGCTTTTCTTGGCCTTGTAGATGTAGCTAAGCCCGCTGCACCACCGGAAAGTCACAAAAAGTGACGTTTCGGCTGCACATAGGGCTTGTAAATAAGCCCCTCGGTGGCTAATCTGTGCTTTACTAGGACTGTAACCTTCTCCAGAGCTGTGTGAATGTCTTCAGCCAAGGTTGACCTTTCGGCTTCACCTCTAGGCTCCGCACCTAGGTGTGTGTTTGCTGGCACTAGGCAATAGCCAAGGTTGGTCCCTCTACTTCATGTTGGTGCTGGCACCGGTTCGGTTGGCCAACTGTTCTTGACATCATGTAAAGCACCGCCTCAAGAAAATCAATATATGTGTCAATGTTTGGTGTGTGTGGGATCAGTCTTTGGCATTTGCTTCTGGTGAACAAGTGTCGCACGGCCTGTGTGCCCACCTGCTTGTGTACCTTGGTGGCCCGTTGCTGGGTCTGTGTCATGTTTGAGGTCAGAAGAGGCAAGTAATGCCTGGAGCCTCCAGGGACAGACAAGAATTCTTGCTAGTGAGTTATAAAAAGAATCAGTATCAATCCTAAGTGATTCCTGAGACACAAAGGGTGGGAAAATGGCACAACTGCTGTGTGGTGCTGATTGTAAAGTTGGCAACGTATTCATTTTTATTTTACAGAGTTTTATATAGTGCAAACTTGACCTGAATCGGGTGTCAGAGTGCTTTACATAGCACCAGTTGCATTTCATGAGGACACATTGTGGAGTGGTGTGGCTCACCGATTAGAGCGGCAGACCCGGAAGCAGAGAACGGCCCGGGACCAGGGTTCAATTCCCGACGCGGCAGGGTCGTGGACCAGGGTCAGCGGACTCGACAATTCTTGCCTCGGTGCCTACTCTAACCAGGGATCACACTCGGCAACTCTGGGCATTAGCTTGCCTCATCTCCACAACGGCCCCCCACATTCGCCGGGGATGCCTGGTTTCACCTTGGAGATACCCAGTAGGGACCATCTCACAGGGAAAGCCAGGACAGGGTCTCCAGCGGTCTACAGCGCCACGATGCCTCAGGGCAGCAGTGCGCTTTACAAGACATTTACATTCATTTTTGTTAGGCACGGGGAGATTAAGTGATTTGCCCAGAATCACAGGATGTTCAGTGTCATTGCCGAGACTCAAACCCAGTTCCCCAGATTCGAGGTTGACCGCCCTAGCCATTAGGCCAACTCCTCTCCCCTGGTGTCTCCCCTGGTGTCTAAACCTGGTGGCCCAGGACCACAAGCCTTTGTTTGCTTTAAATGGCATATTCTGGGCAGTTAGACCCACGAGGTACCAACAGGTGCTCACATAACCAGATGCAAATGTGTCTCCAGCTGGGTACCAGGGGTGGTTTTCCATCTGGTGATGACCTCAAGGCACGTGGTAGGTACTACTATTTCATGTGTTATCAGTTCTCACCGTGGCCATCATTTAGAGGTCACCAGTGGTCGCAGTTGCGTCCCCTAGCTTGCCCCTGCAACCTCTGGCACTGCCTTTGCGACCCCTGGTCTCAGCTGTTGCAAACTCAGTGCATCGGACACAGGGTCAGCTGGTCCTCGTGGGTGTCTTTTGTGCCTCCACTAGCTTTGTTTTCTGTTATTTTTTTATTGCAGTAATACTGAATACTATTCTATTATTCACTATTACTGTAATAAAGACAGATTACAATTAGCTGGAATGTGACCCTTCTTGTCAGCTTCAATATATGTTTTGTGTGTGCTTGCAGGTGAGAGTTATGTTATGTTAACTAGGTATTTATACAGCGCTCAGGTACTCGGTGGAGTGTCCTGGCGCTAAGAACCTCGTGACGGAGCTGACAGTGTGCTGTCAGAACCAAACTCGTGTACTATTGCTGAAATAGCCAAGTTTTCAATAACTTCCTAAAAGTAAGACGGTCCTGCATCTGTATGAGGGCCAGCAGCAGACTGTTCCAGAGTTGAGCGGCTTGCACCTGAAAGAGCGCCCACCTACGCGCGTGCAGTGAAACTTGGGAGTGCGCACCAGCGGCAGCGTTCAGGGCCTCAGAGCTCGGTGCGGGCAGCAAAACTGGACTCTCTTCCTGAGGTACGAGGCACCTATGCCTCGGAGGTCCTTGAAGGCCAGGACCAGCGCTTTGAAGCGGATCCTCTTACGGACCAGGAGCCAGTGTAGGGATTACAGATAACAGATGGGGAGACATCCGTGTTCTAGGGCCAAGCATGACTAACGCTCTGGCCAGGGCCGGACTGGCTACCGGGCAGTTGTGTGTGCTGCCGAGCAGGGGGATGATTTCTCTGTGGTGTGGGCTTATTTCGTTGATGGGGACCTGCGTGCGCATTGAAATAAAAAAAGCAAAACGAATTTCTTTTTGCACACACAGGTCCCCATCAACGGAATCATCCCCCTGCTCGGCAGCACACACAACTAACTGCCCGGTAGCCAGTCCGGCCCTGGCTCTGGCTGCGGGGTTCTGACCCACCTGCAGCTGTCAGACAATATTCCGGTAGCCCCAGGTACAGGATGTTATGTCATGAAGCCTGGATTCGGTCAGTGCCAGGACCACCATTTTCCTGTGTGCGGCCGGAAGGAGGGGCTAGAACTGCGTTAACATTTTAAGCGTGCCGAAGCATGATCAAACTACTGCTTGCATTTGTGCATTCATTGATAGGTTAACCTCACTCCTAAATTTTTAACTGTCTTTATGGATGTTATGGGAGGGGGCATGTCCAAACGCCACCAGTTTTGCCCCATATTACTTGGGGGAAGGCCGAAGAAAATGATCTCCGATTTCTGAGTATTACGGGCCATATTATCAAGAAAGGGCGATACATTATCACCGCTTTTATCAACAGGAAACTGCCGCTAAAGCGGCGATAATGGGTTTGATAATATGGCCGTTGTGAATTCCCTTAGCAGCCCAGGTTCTGGTGTTAACCTGGGCTGCTATGGGAATTCACAAGGACATATTATCAAACTTATTATCGCCGCTTTAGCGGCAGTTTCCTGAAGATAAAAGCAGCGATAATGTATCGCCCTTTCTTGATAATATGGCCCAACATTTAAGTTGATTCAGTTGAAGCCAGGAGAACACTTTTGAAAGACAGGAGTTGATCACATCTCCTCAAAAATCTGCGTCTTTGTCGCAGGTAAAGAGCAACTGCGTATCGTTCGCAAACAATACTATTTTTGCTCCGTGGACCTCTGCCTACTTCGCTAGGGGGGTCATGTAAATATCAAAAAGTGTGTTTGAGTAAAGGAGCATCTGTACGTGTGAATGCGTGTGTAGTTGTGAGCATGTGTCAGTGAGTGAAAGTAAAGGGTATATGGCGTGTGATGCCACTTCTGCAACCCCTGGCATTGTGGTGAGTTGGCGTTCATGATTCTCACCCTCCTCACACAGTTGTGCACAGACAGGGGTCTACGTGTGCAAAAGATAGTGCAAGATCACTATGCACGCACTCCCTGAGCTGTATGACCCCCCTGGTGTCCAGGTGAGACACTGGTTGAACCCCTGTGAGATGTGGCTACAGATCCTTACATCTGGTGGTCGTGAGAGCGGGTGTGAGTGAGGGGGCGCACGTGTGCCAAGACCCGGGTGTGCTGGAGAAGGAAGTGCGCCTTGTGTGGTTAAAGGCAAGAGAGAGGAGCTGGTTGGGCCGCTTCAAGGAACAAAGCACCCTCCAGCCTTGAAGTTCACACGCACCCTGGCACTTTCCGGGTTATTCTCACTCCTCGTGCACCTGAGGTAGGTGCGAAGGTTTGCTGTGCCATGACTGCCACGTCACTCACACGCCCCCGGACAGCTCTCACAACACTCCTAAGTGTACGGAAGCCAGTTTTTCAAGTCCTGCAACCCCCCCCCTGAGGTGGGGGCACCGGCTTCAAGGCGCAGCTTCCTCATACCTGTCACAGAGGCAGGGCACAGGTCAAACCGAACCACGTGCTTTGGGCAAAAAGCAACTCAGCCTCTGTAGCCAGTGGCTAGCTGGAGTCAGCCAGTGAGGGAGGGTGCAGCCGTGTATGAGGGGGGAGGGTGTTAGCAGGGGGGGGGGGGGGGGTTGAAGCCGGATCCCTGCCCTGTTGCATTACTGACCTGTTGAGGATGATTCTGCAGTGTAATAACATGTTAGCATACTGGGCTTTAGCAAAATTCCCATGGCCTTGCTTAGTTGGGATTTGTGTTAGCCATGTGATAGGTGAGTTCAGGCTCTCTAGATCTGCTACTCTGGTATGAAGACATGTTTTCTATATTAAGGAATGCAAATCTTTTTCTTTTTTAATCTGTTATTTGCTCTTTGCATAATAATGTTGACCATGGATATGGATGAATTGTATTCTGTTGCTACTCTTTAAATTTATGAATGTAAATTTGTATGCAGTTTTGCACATTTTGCCTCGATTGTACACATTTGCCTTTAAAGTCAATGTCCCTTTATTGCTTCATTTGTCTACATTGCATATTCCCGGTATTTTTAGGACCTGGTCTGTGTTGTTCAAGTAGCCTTGTGTCTGATGTTGGTGTTGGGGTTTGCACTGCAATTATCCGTTAAGTTTTATGTGCGTACTCTTTTTTTTAATCTTGCATTCTGTCCTAGAGTTCCTTAAATGGAGGTATTGATCTGTAAGTGAACACTAGTTCTTTTATTGGTGATTTTATGAATTCTCTTGAACTTTATCTTTTTATAGATATGTTACGAGATGTGTAGTTAGTATTGCATAATTGGCATGATATCAAACTAATACAACACAACACAACACAACACAATACAACACAATGCAGCAATCTATAAAAGGTGTTCAATAGGAAAGAGACAAGTGCTGTTGGGAGCCATCGAAAGGCACAAATGGAGCTAGGAGAAGTGGGTCAGGGGAGGGAGCCGAAGCCACGAAGGTGGGACTCGGTAAGAGCACAGTGTCTTCCAGTCCGCAACTTACCATAGTGCGGAAATCATGGGTCCAACAAGATTCAACAAGGAACTAGTGACCAGGTTAACTAACCCCTTGAGTGCACCCTGGCTGCTTACAGCTGGCCTCGAAGCAGAAAGGAGTGACCATTCCTGATACAGGATCTTACTACAGGTGACCTCTGAGAACAAAGACACAACAGGGAGGTTTAGTGCCTTCTGACACAGAAGCGAGGTAACTTTAGAGTTCTTGGAACAAGTGTATGTTATTAGAATTCGTGGAAGCAAATTTGAAATGTTCGGTTTTTAAGCCAATGGTAGCGTTATTCAGCTCTCCGGCCGGGTTTCAGGTAGGCCTGAGCGGTGAACTTCTCCCCATTCGCCGAGTTTTCTGCACTTCGCAGTCCACGGAGTTTGCGGAGTGCAGAAAACTCTGCTTTGCGATGTGCAGCGGAGTTTTTTCCCCACTCGTGATTGCGAATGGTAAGTTTGCGATCGCAAACGGTAAGTACGCGATTGCGAAGAGGATGTTCGCGAGCTGCCGCTCGGGTAGAATTTCTACCCAAGCGGCAGGAATACCAGCACAAACTACAGTTCGCAGTGCACTCCGCCTCTCGTGGAACTTCGCAGAGTTTTTTTGTAACTTTGCGGAGTTTCGCGTAGCAAAACTCCCTGAACTACGCCCAGGCCTGGTTTCAGGGTGTTCCACAACTCTGGATCCTGAACTGTCACAGACCTGTCTCTATGGTTCAGCTGTTTGAATGTTTCTAGGATGAATAAGTGGGCAGTCACTGATTGTGCATAGTGGGGGGCCGTGTTCACGACGAGTCCTATGGGTCTGTTCCCACAAGGTTCGTGAACAGTCGGTGCAGAGAATCATATTCTAATGCAGGGCATACATTCCTTCTCTCTTCACCTCTTGACACAAAATGACCTGCTCCTACCACCTGAAGGAGGGGGCCCAGATACACAATCAATAACACCATCCAGCAGGTTTGTTCCTAGAAAGGTAAAACACTTATTAGGGGCATAATATCAAGAAACGGCGTTAAAATTATCGCCGCATTATCGGCAGAAAACTGCCGCTAAAGCGGCGATAATGGGCTTGATAATATGCTGTTGTGAGTTCCAATAGAAGCCCAGGTTCTGGTGTGAACCTGGGCTTCAATGGGAATTCACAAGGGCATATTAACAAGCCTATTATCGCCGCAGTTTTCTGCCGATAAAGAGGCGATAATTTTAACGCCATGTCTTGATAATATGCCCCTAAATAACTTAAAAATACCATGCAGTTAAAACTGATAAGAATGGCTGTTTCAGGGACATCTAAAGGATTTTGTGGGGCCCTGGGCCAAATGTATTTTGGGGGCTCCTGTTCATAAGATCTTTGAATTTCTGATCTAATTTCAGCTCTTTTATCCCTCTTCGGCCAGGTCTCTGACAGTGCAGCGACACACTCGGCCAAAATCCTAAATGTGTTTTCACATGCGATTTCATTATCATAAAACAGCAGCAGCTCACTAAAATTACTGCAATTAATCTCTGTGACCCCCTCCCATTTCTTATATGTGATGTCCGGGTTTTGATCTAAAAAAAAACTCTGTTTTTATGGATGCTGCATGGTGTTGAAAACCATACATTTCTCTGACAAATGTCTGTAACAGACTCCAATGCATCACCCTCATTAAAAATAAATTAAAGAAAAATGGTATTTAAAAAAGATCTGTTTAGAATTATTCAAGGCCATTCAGGCAAGAACAGAGCTGGCTTTATCAGGGGCCCCCTGAAAGGCTGGGCCCTGGTTTAGGGCCCATTTTGCCCGTGCCTTAAAACATCTCTGAATTGTAGTTTGAAGTCTGTGGTTTTAAATGTTCACACAATATACTTTTAAGGGTTTGTTCACTCTATGATTTGCAGACTAGTCCGATAACTGATCTTACTGACCTGAGACAGGCAGCGGGTCACTCCAGGTCAGGCAGCAGCGCCTATTCATGCATGCACTGGACCTAAGACAGGCAGCAGGTCAGTCCAGGTCAGGAAGCAAGACCTATTCATGCATGTACTGGACCTGAGACAGGCAGAGGCCGCTCCAGGTCAGGAAGCAACACCTATTCATGCATGCACTGGACCTGAGACAGGCAGCAGGTCAGTCCAGGTCAGGAAGCAAGACCTATTCATGCATGTACTGGACCTAAGACAGGCAGCAGGTCACTCCAGGTCAGGAAGCAAGACCTATTCATGCATGTACTGGACCTGAGACAGGCAGAGGCCGCTCCAGGTCAGGAAGCAACACCTATTCATGCATGCACTGGACCTGAGACAGGCAGCAGGTCACTCCAGGTCAGGCAGCAGCGTCTATTCATGCATGCACTGGACCTGAGACATGCAGCAGGTCACTCCAGGTCAGGCAGCAGCGTCTATTCATGTATGCACTGGACCCGAGACAGGCAGCGGCCGCTCCAGGTCAGGAAGCAATGTCTATTCATGCATGCACTGGACCTAAGACAGGCAGCAGGTCACTCCAGGTCAAGCAGCAGCGTCTATTCATGCATGTACTGGACCTGAGACAGGCAGAGGCCGCTCCAGGTCAGGCAGCAGCGTCTATTCATGCATGCACTGGACCTAAGACAGGCAGCAGGTCACTCCAGGTCAAGCAGCAGCGTCTATTCATGCATGTACTGGACCTGAGACAGGCAGCAGCCGCTCCAGGTCAGGCGGCAGCGCCTATGCATGCATGCACTGAACCCGAGACAGGCAGCGGCTGCTCCAGGTCAGGAAGCAACGCCTATTCATGCATGTACTGGACCTGAGACAGGCAGCGGCCGCTCCAGGTCAGGAAGCAAAGCCTATTCATGCATGCACTGGACAAGAGACAGGCAGCGGCCGCTCCAGATCAGGCAGCAGCGTCTATTCATGCATGCACTGAACCTGAGACAGGCAGCGGCCGCTCCAGGTCAGGAAGCAACACCTATTCATGCATGCACTGGACCTGAGGCAGGCAGCGGGCAGCTCCAGGTCAGGAAGCAACGCCTATTCATGCATGCACTGGACCTGAGACAGGCAGCGGCCGCTCCAGGTCAGGAAGCAACACCTATTCATGCATGTACTGGACCTGAGGCAGGCAGCGGCTGCTCCAGGTCAGGCTGCAATGCCTATTCATGCATGTACTGGACCCGAGACAGGCAGCGGCCGCTCCAGGTCAGGAAGCAAGACCTATTCATGCATGCACTGGACCTGAGACAGGCAGCGGCTGCTCCAGGTCAGGAAGCAACACCTATTCATGCATGTACTGGACCTGAGACAGGCAGCGGCCGCTCCAGGTCAGGAAGCAAGACCTATTCATGCATGCACTGGACCTGAGGCAGGCAGCGGCTGCTCCAGGTCAGGAAGCAACACCTATTCATGCATGCACTGGACCTGAGACAGGCAGCGGCCGCTCCAGGTCAGGAAGCAACACCTATTCATGCATGCACTGGACCTGAGACAGGCAGCGGCCGCTCCAGGTCAGGAAGCAACGCCTATTCATGCATGCACTGGACCTAAGACAGGGAGCAGGTCACTCCAGGTCAGGAAGCAAGACCTATTCATGCATGTACTGGACCTGAGACAGGCAGAGGCCGCTCCAGGTCAGGAAGCAACACCTATTCATGCATGCACTGGACCTGAGACAGGCAGCAGCCGCTCCAGGTCAGGCGGCAGCGCCTATTCATGCATGCACTGGACCCGAGACAGGCAGCAGGTCACTCCAGGTCAGGCAGCAGCGTCTATTCATGCATGCACTAGACCTGAGACAGGCTGCAGGTCACTCTAGGTCAGGCAGCAGCGTCTATTCATGCATGCACTGGACCCGAGACAGGCAGCGGCCGCTCCAGGTCAGGAAGCAATGTCTATTCATGCATGCACTGGACCTAAGACAGGCAGCAGGTCACTCCAGGTCAAGCAGCAGCGTCTATTCATGCATGTACTGGACCTGAGACAGGCAGAGGCCGCTCCAGGTCAGGCAGCAGCGTCTATTCATGCATGCACTGGACCTAAGACAGGCAGCAGGTCACTCCATGTCAGGCAGCAGCGTCTATTCATGCATGCACTGGACCTAAGACAGGCAGCAGGTCACTCTAGGTCAAGCAGCAGCGTCTATTCATGCATGTACTGGACCTGAGACAGGCAGCAGCCGCTCCAGGTCAGGCGGCAGCGCATTTGCATGCATGCACTGGACCCGAGACAGGCAGCGGCCGCTCCAGGTCAGGAAGCAACGCCTATTCATGCATGTACTGGAGCTGAGACAGGCAGCGGCCGCTCCAGGTCAGGAAGCAAAGCCTATTCATGCATGTACTGGACCTGAGGCAGGCAGCGGCCGCTCCAGGTCAGGAAGCAACACCTATTCATGCATGCACTGGACATGAGACAGGCAGCGGCCGCTCCAGATCAGGCAGCAGCGTCTATTCATGCATGCACTGAACCTGAGACAGGCAGCGGCCGCTCCAGGTCAGGAAGCAACACCTATTCATGCATGCACTGGACCTGAGGCAGGCAGCGGGAAGCTCCAGGTCAGGAAGCAATGCCTATTCATGCATGCACTGGACCTGAGACAGGCAGCGGCCGCTCCAGGTCAGGAAGCGACACCTATTCATGCATGTACTGGACCTGAGGCAGGCAGCGGCTGCTCCAGGTCAGGCTGCAATGCCTATTCATGCATGCACTGAACCTGAGGCAGGCAGCGGGCAGCTCAGGTCAGGAAGCAACACCTATTCATGCATGCACTGGACCTGAGACAGGCAGCGGCCGCTCCAGGTCAGGAAGCAAGACCTATTCATGCATGTACTGGACCTGAGACAGGCAGTGGCCGCTCCAGGTCAGGAAGCAAGACCTATTCATGCATGTACTGGACCTGAGGCAGGCAGCGGCCGCTCCAGGTCAGGAAGCAAGACCTATTCGTGCATGCACTGGACCTGAGACAGGCACCGGCTGCTCCAGGTCAGGAAGCAAGACCTATTCATGCATGCACTGGACCTGAGACAGGCAGCGGCCGCTCCAGGTCAGGAAGCAGCGCCTATTCATGCATGCACTGGACCCGAGACAGGCAGAGGCCGCTCCAGGTCAGGCAGCAACACCTATTCATGCATGTACTGGACCTGAGACAGGCAGCGGCCGCTCCAGGTCAGGAAGCAACACCTATTCATGCATGCACTGGACCCGAGACAGGCAGCGGCCGCTCCAGGTCAGGCTGCAATGCCTATTGATGCATGTACTGGACCCGAGACAGGCAGCGGCCGCTCCAGGTCAGGAAGCAACACCTATTCATGCATGCACTGAACCTGAGGCAGGCAGCGGCCGCTCCAGGTCAGGAAGCAACGCCTATTCATGCATGCACTGGACGTAAGACAGGCAGCAGGTCACTCCAGGTCAGGAAGCAATGCCTATTCATGCATGTACTGGACCCGAGACAGGCAGCGGCCGCTCCAGGTCAGGAAGCAACGCCGATTCATGCATGCACTGAACCTGAGGCAGGCAGCAGGCAGCTCCAGGTCAGGAAGCAACACCTATTCATGCATGCACTGGACCGGAGACAGGCAGCGGCCGCTCCAGGTCAGAAAGCAAGACCTATTCATGCATGCACTGGACCTAAGACAGGCAGCAGGTCACTCCAGGTCAAGCAGCAGCGTCTATTCATGCATGTACTGGACCTGAGACAGGCAACGGCCGCTCCAGGTCAGGAAGCAAGACCTATTCATGCATGTACTGGACCTGAGACAGGCAGCAGCCGCTCCAGGTCAGGTGGCAGCGCCTATTCATGCATGCACTGGACCTGAGACAGGCAGCGGCCGCTCCAGGTCAGGCAGCAACACCTATTCATGCATGTACTGTGCCTGAGACAGGCAGCGGCCGCTCCAGGTCAGGAAGCAATGCCTATTCATGCATGCACTGGACCCGAGACAGGCAGCGGCCGCTCCAGGTCAGGAAGCAACACCTATTCATGCATGTACTGGACCTGAGACAGGCAGCGGCCGCTCCAGGTCAGGAAGCAATGCCTATTCATGCATGCACTGGACCTAAGACAAGCAGCAGGTCACTCCAGGTCAGGAAGCAACACCTATTCATGCAAATACTGGACCTGAGGCAGGCAGCGGCCGCTCGAGGTCAGGAAGCAAGACCTATTCATGCATGCACTGGACCTGAGACAGGCAGCAGCCTCTCCAGGTCAGGAGGCAGCGCCTATTCATGCATGCACTGAACCTGAGGCAGGCAGCGGGCAGCTCCAGGTCAGGAAGCAAGACCTATTCATGCATGCACTGAACCTGAGACAGGCAGCGGCCGCTTCAGGTCAGGAAGCAGCGCCTATTCATGCATGCACTGAACCTGAGGCAGGCAGCGGCCGCTACAGGTCAGGAAGCTAGACCTATTCATGCATACACTAGACCTGAGACAGGCAGCGGCTACTCCAGGTCAGGAAGCACTACCTATTCATGCATGCACTGAACCTGAGGCAGGCAGTGGCCGCTCCAGGTCAGGAAGCAAGACCTATTCATGCATGCACTGGACCTGAGACAGGCAGCAGACCACTCCAGGTCATTAAGCAACGCCTATTCATGCATGCACTGAACCTGAGGCAGGCAGCGGGCAGCTCCAGGTCAGGAAGCAGCGCCTATTCATGCATGCACTGGACCTGAGGCAGGCAGCGGGTCGCTTCAGGTCATGAAGCAACACCTATTCATGCATGCACTGGACCTCAGACAGGCAGCGGCCGCTCCAGGTCAGGCTGCAATGCCTATTCATGCATGCACTGGGCCTGAGACAGGAAGCGGCCGCTCCAGGTCAGGAAGCAACACCTATTCATGCATGCACTGGACCTGAGACAGGCAGCGGCCGCTCCAGGTCAGGAAGCAACACCTATTCATGCATGCACTGGACCTGAGACAGGCAGCGGCCGCTCCAGGTCAGGAAGCAAGACCTATTCATGCATGCACTGGACCTGAGACAGGCAGCGGCCGCTCCAGGTCAGGAAGCAACACCTATTCATGCATGCACTGAACCTGAGACAGGCAGCGGCCACTCCAGGTCAGGAAGCAAGACCTATTCATGCATGCACTGGACCTGAGACAGGCAGCGGCCGCTCCAGGTCAGGAAGCAAGACCTATTCATGCATGCACTGGACCTGAGACAGGCAGCGGCCGCTCCAGGTCAGGAAGCAAGACCTATTCATGCATGCACTGAACCTGAGACAGGCAGCGGCCGCTCCAGGTCAGGAAGCAACACCTGTTCATGCATGTACTGGACCCGAGGCAGGCAGCGGCCGCTCCAGTTCAGGAAACAACGCCTATTTATGAATGTACTGGACCTGAGACAGGGAGCGGGTCACTCCAGATCAGGAAGCAACACCTATTTATGCATGTAATGCATGTACTGGACCTGAGAGAGGCAGCGGCCGGTCCAGGTCAGGAAGCAACACCTATTCATGCATGTACTGGACCTGAGACAGGCAGCGGCCGCTCCAGGTCAGGAAGCAAGACCTATTCATGCATGCACTGGACCTGAGACAGGCAGCGGCCGCTCCAGGTCAGGAAGCAAGACCTATTCATGCATGCACTGAACCCGAGACAGGCAGCGGCCGTCCAGGTCAGGAAGCAACACCTATTCATGCATGTACTGGACCCGAGGCAGGCAGCGGCCGCTCCAGGTCAGGAAGCAAGACCTATTCATGCATGCACTGAACCTGAGGCAGGCAGCGGGCAGCTCCAGGTCAGGAAGCAGCGCCTATTCCTGCATGCACTGGACCTGAGGCAGGCAGCGGGCGCTCCAGGTCAGGAAGCAAGACCTATTCATGCATGCACTGAACCTGAGACAGGCAGCGGCCGTTCCAGGTCAGGAAGCAACACCTATTCATGCATGTACTGGACCTGAGGCAGGCAGCGGCCGCTCCAGGTCAGGAAGCAACACCTATTCATGCATTCACTGGACCTGAGACAGGCAGCGGCCGCTCCAGGTCAGGAAGCAAGACCTATTCATGCATGCACTGGACCTGAGACAGGCAGCGGCCGCTCCAGGTCAGGAAGCAAGACCTATTCATGCATGCACTGGGCCTGAGACAGGCAGTGGCCGCTCCAGGTCAGGAAGCAAGACCTATTCATGCATGCACTGAACCTGAGGCAGGCAGCGGCTGCTCCAGGTCAGGAAGCAAGACCTATTCATGCATGCACTGGACCTGAGACAGGCAGCGGCCGCTCCAGGTCAGGCGGCAGCGCCTATTCATGCATGCACTGAACCTGAGGCAGGCAGCGGCCGCTACAGGTCAGGAAGCAAGACCTATTCATGCATGCACTGGACCTGAGACAGGCAGCGGCTGCTCCAGGTCAGGAAGCACTACCTATTCATGCATGCACTGAACCTGAGGCAAGCAGTGGCCGCTCCAGGTCAGGAAGCAAGACCTATTCATGCATGCACTGGACCTGAGACAGGCAGCAGACCACTCCAGGTCATTAAGCAACGCCTATTCATGCATGCACTGAACCTGAGGCAGGCAGCGGGCAGCTCCAGGTCAGGAAGCAGCGCCTATTCATGCATGCACTGGACCTGAGGCAGGCAGCGGGTCGCTTCAGGTCAGGAAGCAACACCTATTCATGCATGCGCTGGACCTGAGACAGGCAGCGGCCGCTCCAGGTCAGGCTGCAATGCCTATTCATGCATGCACTGGGCCTGAGACAGGAAGCGGCCGCTCCAGGTCAGGAAGCAACACCTATTCATGCATTCACTCGGCCTGAGACAGACAGCGGCCGCTCCAGGTCAGGAAGCAAAGCCTATTCATGAATGTACTGGACCTGAGACAGGCAGCGGCCGCTCCAGGTCAGGAAGCAACACCTATTCATGCATGCACTGGACCTGAGACAGGTAGCGGCCGCTCCAGGTCAGGAAGCAAGACCTATTCATGCATGCACTGGACCTGAGACAGGCAGCGGCCGCTCCAGGTCAGGAAGCAACACCTATTCATGCATGCACTGAACCTGAGACAGGCAGCGGCCGCTCCAGGTCAGGAAGCAAGACCTATTCATGCATGCACTGGACCTGAGACAGGCAGCGGCCGCTCCAGGTCAGGAAGCAAGACCTATTCATGCATGCACTGGACCTGAGACAGGCAGCGGCCGCTCCAGGTCAGGAAGCAAGACCTATTCATGCATGCACTGAACCTGAGACAGGCAGCGGCCGCTCCAGGTCAGGAAGCAACACCTATTCATGCATGTACTGGACCCGAGGCAGGCAGCGGCCGCTCCAGTTCAGGAAACAACGCCTATTTATGAATGTACTGGACCTGAGACAGGCAGCAGGTCACTCCAGATCAGGAGGCAAGACTTATTTATGCATGTACTGGACCTGAGACAGGCAGCGGCCACTCCAGTTCAGGAAACAACGCCTATTTATGAATGTACTGGACCTGAGACAGGGAGCGGGTCACTCCAGATCAGGAAGCAACACCTATTCATGCATGTACTGGACCTGAGAGAGGCAGCGGCCGCTCCAGGTCAGGAAGCAACACCTATTCATGCATGTACTGGACCTGAGACAGGCAGCGGCCGCTCCAGGTCAGGAAGCAAGACCTATTCATGCATGCACTGGACCTGAGACAGGCAGCGGCCGCTCCAGGTCAGGAAGCAAGACCTATTCATGCATGCACTGAACCTGAGACAGGCAGCGGCCGTCCAGGTCAGGAAGCAACACCTATTCATGCATGTACTGGACCCGAGGCAGGCAGCGGCCGCTCCACGTCAGGAAGCAGCACCTATTCCTGCATGCACTGGACCTGAGGCAGGCAGCGGGCGCTCCAGGTCAGGAAGCAAGACCTATTCATGCATGCACTGAACCTGAGACAGGCAGCGGCCGTTCCAGGTCAGGAAGCAACACCTATTCATGCATGTACTGGACCTGAGGCAGGCAGCGGCCGCTCCAGGTCAGGAAGCAACACCTATTCATGCATGCACTGGACCTGAGACAGGCAGCGGCCGCTCCAGGTCAGGAAGCAAGACCTATTCATGCATGCACTGGACCTGAGACAGGCAGCGGCCGCTCCAGGTCAGGAAGCAAGACCTATTCATGCATGCACTGGACCTGAGACAGGCAGCGGCCGCTCCAGGTCAGGAAGCAAGACCTATTCATGCATGCACTGGACCTGAGACAGACAGCGGCCGCTCCAGGTCAGGAAGCAAGACCTATTCATGCATGCACTGGACCTGAGGCAGGCAGCGGCTGCTCCAGGTCAGGAAGCAAGACCTATTCATGCATGCACTGGACCTGAGACAGGCAGCGGCCGCTCCAGGTCAGGCGGCAGCGCCTATTCATGCATGCACTGAACCTGAGGCAGGCAGCGGGCAGCTCCAGATCAGGAAGCAAGACCTATTCATGCATGCACTGGACCTGAGGCAGGCAGCGGGCAGCTCCAGGTCAGGAAGCAACACCTATTCATGCATGTACTGGGCCTGAGACAGGAAGCGGCCGCTCCAGGTCAGGAAGCAAGACCTATTCATGCATGTACTGGACCAGAGACAGGCAGCGGCCGCTCCAGGTCAGGAAGCAACACCTATTCATGCATGCACTGGACCTGAGACAGGCAGCGGCCGCTCCAGGTCAGGAAGCAAGACCTATTCATGCATGTACTGGACCAGAGACAGGCAGCGGCCGCTCCAGGTCAGGAAGCAACACCTATTCATGCATGTATTGGACCTGAGGCAGGCAGCGGCCGCTCCAGGTCAGGAAGCAACACCTATTCATGCATGCACTGGACCTGAGACAGGCAGCGGCCGCTCCAGGTCAGGCAGCAACACCTATTCATGCATGTACTGGACCAGAGACAGGCAGCGGCCGCTCCAGGTCAGGAAGCAACACCTATTCATGCATGTACTGGACCTGAGACAGGCAGCGGCCGCTCCAGGTCAGGAAGCAAGACCTATTCATGCATGCACTGAACCTGAGACAGGCAGCGGCCGCTCCAGGTCAGGAAGCAACACCTATTCATGCATGTACTGGACCCGAGGCAGGCAGCGGCCGCTCCAGGTCAGGAAGCAATGTCTATTCATGCATGTACTGGACCTGAGACAGGCAGCGGGTCACTCCAGATCAGGAAGGAGCGTCTATTCATGCATGCACTGGACTTGACACAGGCAGCGGCCGCTCCAGGTCAGGAAGCAAGACCTATTCATGCATGCACTGAACCTAAGACAGGCAGCGGCCGCTCCAGGTCAGGAAGCAACACCTATTCATGCATGTACTGGACCTGAGGCAGGCAGCGGCCGCTCCAGGTCAGGAAGCAACACCTATTCATGCATGCACTGCACATGAGACAGGCAGCGGCCGCTCCAGATCAGGCAGCAGCGTCTATTCATGCATGCACTGAACCTGAGACAGCCAGCGGCCGCTCCAGGTCAGGAAGCAACACCTATTTATGCATTCACTGGACCTGAGGCAGGCAGCGGGCAGCTCCAGATCAGGAAGCAATGCCTATTCATGCGTGCACTGGACCTGAGACAGGCAGCGGCCGCTCCAGGTCAGGAAGCAACGCCTATTCATGCATGCACTGAACCTGAGGCAGGCAGCGGGCAGCTCCAGGTCAGGAAGCAAGACCTATTCATGCTTGTACTGGACCTGAGACAGGCAGCGGCTGCTCCAGGTCAGGAAGCAACACCTATTCATGCATGCACTGGACCTGAGACAGGCAGCGGCTGCTCCAGGTCAGGAAGCAACACCTATTCATGCATGCACTGAACCTGAGACAGGCAGCGGCCGCTCCAGGTCTGGAAGCAACACCTATTCATGCTTGTACTGGACCTGAGACAGGCAGCGGCTGCTCCAGGTCAGGAAGCAACACCTATTCATGCATGCACTGGACCTGAGACAGGCAGCGGCTGCTCCAGGTCAGGAAGCAACACCTATTCATGCATGTACTGGACCTGAGGCAGGCAGCGGCTGCTCCAGATCAGGAAGCAACACCTATTCATGCATGCACTGGACCTGAGACAGGCAGCGGCTGCTCCAGGTCAGGAAGCAACACCTATTCATGCATGCACTGAACCTGAGGCAGGCAGCGGCTGCTCCAGGTCAGGAAGCAATGTCTATTCATGCATGCACTGGACCTAAGACAGGCATCGGCTGCTCCAGGTCAGGCTGCAATGCCTATTCATGCATGCACTGGACCTGAGACAGGCAGCGGCCGCTCCAGGTCAGGAAGCAAGACCTATTCATGCATGCACTGGACCTGAGACAGACAGCGGCCGCTCCAGGTCAGGAAGCAAGACCTATTCATGCATGCACTGGACCTGAGACAGGCAGCGGCCGCTCCAGGTCAGGAAGCAAGACCTATTCATGCATGCACTGGACCTGAGACAGGCAGCGGCCGCTCCAGGTCAGGAAGCAAGACCTATTCATGCATGCACTGGACCTGAGACAGACAGCGGCCGCTCCAGGTCAGGAAGCAAGACCTATTCATGCATGCACTGGACCTGAGACAGGCAGCGGCCGCTCCAGGTCAGGAAGCAAGACCTATTCATGCATGCACTGGACCTGAGACAGGCAGCGGCCGCTCCAGGTCAGGAAGCAAGACCTATTCATGCATGCACTGGACCTGAGACAGGCAGCGGCCGCTCCAGGTCAGGAAGCAAGACCTATTCATGCATGCACTGGACCTGAGACAGGCAGCGGCCGCTCCAGGTCAGGAAGCAACACCTATTCATGCATGTACTGGACCTGAGGCAGGCAGCGGCCGCTCCAGGTCAGGAAGCAACACCTATTCATGCATGCACTGGACCTGAGACAGGCAGCGGCCGCTCCAGGTCAGGAAGCAACACCTATTCATGCATGCACTGGACCTGAGACAGGCAGCGGCCGCTCCAGGTCAGGAAGCAAGACCCATTCATGCATGTACTGGACCAGAGACAGGCAGCGGCCGCTCCAGGTCAGGAAGCAAGACCAATTCATGCATGTACTGGACCTGAGACAGACAGCGGCCGCTCCAGGTCAGGAAGCAAGACCTATTCATGCATGAACTGGACCTAAGACAGGCATCGGCCGCTCCAGGTCAGGAAGCAATGCCTATTCATGCATGTACTGGACAAGAGACAGGCAGCGGCCGCTCCAGGTCAGGAAGCAACACCTATTCATGCATGCACTGGACCTGAGACAGGCAGCGGCCGCTCCAGGTCAGGAAGCAAGACCAATTCATGCATGTACTGGACCTGAGACAGACAGCGGCCGCTCCAGGTCAGGAAGCAAGACCTATTCATGCATGTACTGGACCAGAGACAGGCAGCGGCCGCTCCAGGTCAGGAAGCAACACCTATTCATGCATGCACTGGACCTGAGACAGGCAGCGGCCGCTCCAGGTCAGGAAGCAAGACCAATTCATGCATGTACTGGACCTGAGACAGACAGCGGCCGCTCCAGGTCAGGAAGCAAGACCTATTCATGCATGCACTGGACCTGAGACAGGCAGCGGCCGCTCCAGGTCAGGAAGCAACACCTATTCATGCATGCACTGGACCTGAGACAGGCAGCGGCCGCTCCAGGTCAGGAAGCAAGACCTATTCATGCATGTACTGGACCAGAGACAGGCAGCGGCCGCTCCAGGTCAGGAAGCAACACCTATTCATGCATGAACTGGACCTGAGGCAGGCAGCGGCCGCTCCAGGTCAGGAAAACCTATTCATGCATGCACTGGACCTGAGACAGGCAGCGGCCGCTCCAGGTCAGGAAGCCAGACCTATGCATGAACTGGACCTAAGACAGGCATCGGCTGCTCCAGGTCAGGCTGCAATGCCTATTCATGCATGTACTGGACAAGAGACAGGCAGCGGCCGCTCCAGGTCAGGAAGCAACACCTATTCATGCATGCACTGGACCTGAGACAGGCAGCGGCCGCTCCAGGTCAGGAAGCAAGACCAATTCATGCATGTACTGGACCTGAGACAGACAGCGGCGCTCCAGGTCAGGAAGCAAGACCTATTCATGCATGCACTGGACCTGAGACAGGCAGCGGCCGCTCCAGGTCAGGAAGCAAGACCTATTCATGCATGCACTGGACCTGAGACAGGCAGCGGCCGCTCCAGGTCAGGAAGCAAGACCCATTCATGCATGCACTGGACCTGAGACAGGCAGCGGCCGCTCCAGGTCAGGAAGCAAGACCTATTCATGCATGCAATGGACCTGAGACAGGCAGCGGCCGCTCCAGGTCAGGAAGCAACACCTATTCATGCATGTACTGGACCTGAGGCAGGCAGCGGCTGCTCCAGGTCAGGAAGCAACACCTATTCATGCATGTACTGGACCTGAGGCAGGCAGCGGCCGCTCCAGGTCAGGAAGCAACACCTATTCATGCATGTACTGGACCTGAGGCAGGCAGCGGCCGCTCCAGGTCAGGAAGCAACACCTATTCATGCATGCACTGGACCTGAGACAGGCAGCGGCTGCTCCAGGTCAGGAAGCAAGACCTATTCATGCATGTACTGGACCAGAGACAGGCAGCGGCCGCTCCAGGTCAGGAAGCAAGACCTATTCATGCATGTACTGGACCTGAGGCAGGCAGCGGCCACTCCAGGTCAGGAAGCAACACCTATTCATGCATGTACTGGACCTGAGACAGGCAGCGGCCGCTCCAGGTCAGGAAGCAACACCTATTCATGCATGCACTGGACCTGAGACAGGCAGCGGCCGCTCCAGGTCAGGAAGCAAGACCTATTCATGCATGTACTGGACCTGAGACAGACAGAGGCCGCTCCAGGTCAGGAAGCAAGACCTATTCATGCATGCACTGGACCTGAGACAGACAGCGGCCGCTCCAGGTCAGGAAGCAAGACCTATTCATGCATGCACTGGACCTGAGACAGGCAGCGGCCGCTCCAGGTCAGGAAGCAAGACCTATTCATGCATGCACTGGACCTGAGACAGGCAGCGGCCGCTCCAGGTCAGGAAGCAAGACCTATTCATGCATGCACTGGACCTGAGACAGGCAGCGGCCGCTCCAGGTCAGGAAGCAAGACCTATTCATGCATGCACTGGACCTGAGACAGGCAGCGGCTGCTCCAGGTCAGGAAGCAACACCTATTCATGCATGTACTGGACCTGAGGCAGGCAGCGGCCGCTCCAGGTCAGGAAGCAACACCTATTCATGCATGTACTGGACCTGAGGCAGGCAGCGGCCGCTCCAGGTCAGGAAGCAACACCTATTCATGCATGCACTGGACCTGAGACAGGCAGCGGCCGCTCCAGGTCAGGAAGCAAGACCTATTCATGCATGTACTGGACCAGAGACAGGCAGCGGCCGCTCCAGGTCAGGAAGCAACACCTATTCATGCATGAACTGGACCTGAGGCAGGCAGCGGCCGCTCCAGGTCAGGAAAACCTATTCATGCATGCACTGGACCTGAGACAGGCAGCGGCCGCTCCAGGTCAGGAAGCCAGACCTATGCATGAACTGGACCTAAGACAGGCATCGGCTGCTCCAGGTCAGGCTGCAATGCCTATTCATGCATGTACTGGACAAGAGACAGGCAGCGGCCGCTCCAGGTCAGGAAGCAACACCTATTCATGCATGCACTGGACCTGAGACAGGCAGCGGCCGCTCCAGGTCAGGAAGCAAGACCAATTCATGCATGTACTGGACCTGAGACAGACAGCGGCCGCTCCAGGTCAGGAAGCAAGACCTATTCATGCATGCACTGGACCTGAGACAGGCAGCGGCCGCTCCAGGTCAGGAAGCAAGACCCATTCATGCATGCACTGGACCTGAGACAGGCAGCGGCCGCTCCAGGTCAGGAAGCAAGACCTATTCATGCATGCAATGGACCTGAGACAGGCAGCGGCCGCTCCAGGTCAGGAAGCAACACCTATTCATGCATGTACTGGACCTGAGGCAGGCAGCGGCTGCTCCAGGTCAGGAAGCAACACCTATTCATGCATGTACTGGACCTGAGGCAGGCAGCGGCCGCTCCAGGTCAGGAAGCAACACCTATTCATGCATGTACTGGACCTGAGGCAGGCAGCGGCCGCTCCAGGTCAGGAAGCAACACCTATTCATGCATGCACTGGACCTGAGACAGGCAGCGGCTGCTCCAGGTCAGGAAGCAAGACCTATTCATGCATGTACTGGACCAGAGACAGGCAGCGGCCGCTCCAGGTCAGGAAGCAAGACCTATTCATGCATGTACTGGACCTGAGGCAGGCAGCGGCCACTCCAGGTCAGGAAGCAACACCTATTCATGCATGTACTGGACCTGAGGCAGGCAGCGGCCGCTCCAGGTCAGGAAGCAACACCTATTCATGCATGCACTGGACCTGAGACAGGCAGCGGCCGCTCCAGGTCAGGAAGCAAGACCTATTCATGCATGTACTGGACCAGAGACAGGCAGCGGCCGCTCCAGGTCAGGAAGCAACACCTATTCATGCATGAACTGGACCTGAGGCAGGCAGCGGCCGCTCCAGGTCAGGAAGCAACACCTATTCATGCATGCACTGGACCTGAGACAGGCAGCGGCCGCTCCAGGTCAGGAAGCAAGACCTATGCATGAACTGGACCTAAGACAGGCATCGGCTGCTCCAGGTCAGGCTGCAATGCCTATTCATGCATGTACTGGACCAGAGACAGGCAGCGGCCGCTCCAGGTCAGGAAGCAACACCTATTCATGCATGCACTGGACCTGAGACAGGCAGCGGCCACTCCAGATCAGGAAGCAAGACCAATTCATGCATGTACTGGACCTGAGACAGACAGAGGCCGCTCCAGGTCAGGAAGCAAGACCTATTCATGCATGCACTGGACCTGAGACAGGCAGCGGCCGCTCCAGGTCAGGAAGCAAGACCTATTCATGCATGCACTGGACCTGAGACAGGCAGCGGCCGCTCCAGGTCAGGAAGCAAGACCTATTCATGCATGCACTGGACCTGAGACAGGCAGCGGCCGCTCCAGGTCAGGAAGCAACACCTATTCATGCATGTACTGGACCTGAGGCAGGCAGCGGCCGCTCCAGGTCAAGAAGCAACACCTATTCATGCATGTACTGGACCTGAGGCAGACAGAGGCCGCTCCAGGTCAGGAAGCAAGACCTATTCATGCATGCACTGGACCTGAGACAGGCAGCGGCCGCTCCAGGTCAGGAAGCAAGACCTATTCATGCATGCACTGGACCTGAGACAGGCAGCGGCCGCTCCAGGTCAGGAAGCAAGACCTATTCATGCATGCACTGGACCTGAGACAGGCAGCGGCCGCTCCAGGTCAGGAAGCAACACCTATTCATGGATGTACTGGACCTGAGGCAGGCAGCGACCGCTCCAGGTCAGGAAGCAACACCTATTCATGCATGCACTGGACCTGAGACAGGCAGCGGCCGCTCCAGGTCAGGAAGCAAGACCTAT
Organism: Lissotriton helveticus; assembly: GCF_964261635.1. NCBI lineage: Eukaryota > Metazoa > Chordata > Amphibia > Caudata > Salamandridae > Lissotriton > Lissotriton helveticus. The sequence goes on from NC_136062.1 coordinate 478,246,555, forward strand.
TCATGCATGTACTGGACCAGAGACAGGCAGCGGCCGCTCCAGGTCAGGAAGCAACACCTATTCATGCATGAACTGGACCTGAGGCAGGCAGCGGCCGCTCCAGGTCAGGAAGCAACACCTATTCATGCATGCACTGGACCTGAGACAGGCAGCGGCCGCTCCAGGTCAGGAAGCCAGACCTATGCATGAACTGGACCTAAGACAGGCATCGGCTGCTCCAGGTCAGGCTGCAATGCCTATTCATGCATGTACTGGACAAGAGACAGGCAGCGGCCGCTCCAGGTCAGGAAGCAACACCTATTCATGCATGCACTGGACCTGAGACAGGCAGCGGCCGCTCCAGGTCAGGAAGCAAGACCTATTCATGCATGCACTGGACCTGAGACAGGCAGCGGCCGCTCCAGGTCAGGAAGCAACACCTATTCATGCATGCACTGAACCTGAGACAGGCAGCGGCCACTCCAGGTCAGGAAGCAAGACCTATTCATGCATGCACTGGACCTGAGACAGGCAGCGGCCGCTCCAGGTCAGGAAGCAAGACCTATTCATGCATGCACTGGACCTGAGACAGGCAGCGGCCGCTCCAGGTCAGGAAGCAAGACCTATTCATGCATGCACTGAACCTGAGACAGGCAGCGGCCGCTCCAGGTCAGGAAGCAACACCTGTTCATGCATGTACTGGACCCGAGGCAGGCAGCGGCCGCTCCAGTTCAGGAAACAACGCCTATTTATGAATGTACTGGACCTGAGACAGGGAGCGGGTCACTCCAGATCAGGAAGCAACACCTATTTATGCATGTAATGCATGTACTGGACCTGAGAGAGGCAGCGGCCGGTCCAGGTCAGGAAGCAACACCTATTCATGCATGTACTGGACCTGAGACAGGCAGCGGCCGCTCCAGGTCAGGAAGCAAGACCTATTCATGCATGCACTGGACCTGAGACAGGCAGCAGCCGCTCCAGGTCAGGAAGCAAGACCTATTCATGCATGCACTGAACCTGAGACAGGCAGCGGCCGTCCAGGTCAGGAAGCAACACCTATTCATGCATGTACTGGACCCGAGGCAGGCAGCGGCCGCTCCAGGTCAGGAAGCAAGACCTATTCATGCATGCACTGAACCTGAGGCAGGCAGCGGGCAGCTCCAGGTCAGGAAGCAGCGCCTATTCCTGCATGCACTGGACCTGAGGCAGGCAGCGGGCGCTCCAGGTCAGGAAGCAAGACCTATTCATGCATGCACTGAACCTGAGACAGGCAGCGGCCGTTCCAGGTCAGGAAGCAACACCTATTCATGCATGTACTGGACCTGAGGCAGGCAGCGGCCGCTCCAGGTCAGGAAGCAACACCTATTCATGCATTCACTGGACCTGAGACAGGCAGCGGCCGCTCCAGGTCAGGAAGCAAGACCTATTCATGCATGCACTGGACCTGAGACAGGCAGCGGCCGCTCCAGGTCAGGAAGCAAGACCTATTCATGCATGCACTGGGCCTGAGACAGGCAGTGGCCGCTCCAGGTCAGGAAGCAAGACCTATTCATGCATGCACTGAACCTGAGGCAGGCAGCGGCTGCTCCAGGTCAGGAAGCAAGACCTATTCATGCATGCACTGGACCTGAGACAGGCAGCGGCCGCTCCAGGTCAGGCGGCAGCGCCTATTCATGCATGCACTGAACCTGAGGCAGGCAGCGGCCGCTACAGGTCAGGAAGCAAGACCTATTCATGCATGCACTGGACCTGAGACAGGCAGCGGCTGCTCCAGGTCAGGAAGCACTACCTATTCATGCATGCACTGAACCTGAGGCAAGCAGTGGCCGCTCCAGGTCAGGAAGCAAGACCTATTCATGCATGCACTGGACCTGAGACAGGCAGCAGACCACTCCAGGTCATTAAGCAACGCCTATTCATGCATGCACTGAACCTGAGGCAGGCAGCGGGCAGCTCCAGGTCAGGAAGCAGCGCCTATTCATGCATGCACTGGACCTGAGGCAGGCAGCGGGTCGCTTCAGGTCAGGAAGCAACACCTATTCATGCATGCGCTGGACCTGAGACAGGCAGCGGCCGCTCCAGGTCAGGCTGCAATGCCTATTCATGCATGCACTGGGCCTGAGACAGGAAGCGGCCGCTCCAGGTCAGGAAGCAACACCTATTCATGCATTCACTCGGCCTGAGACAGACAGCGGCCGCTCCAGGTCAGGAAGCAAAGCCTATTCATGAATGTACTGGACCTGAGACAGGCAGCGGCCGCTCCAGGTCAGGAAGCAACACCTATTCATGCATGCACTGGACCTGAGACAGGTAGCGGCCGCTCCAGGTCAGGAAGCAAGACCTATTCATGCATGCACTGGACCTGAGACAGGCAGCGGCCGCTCCAGGTCAGGAAGCAACACCTATTCATGCATGCACTGAACCTGAGACAGGCAGCGGCCGCTCCAGGTCAGGAAGCAAGACCTATTCGGATATATGACGTAAAAACGCATACTTTTACAACGCATACCGTTACAACGGGACTTTTACAACGCAAATACTATTACAACGCATGTATTTACAACGCATTTTTTTACAACGCAGGTACCTTTACAACGCATACCATTACAACGTAAGTATTGGTAAGTATATATAATTTTTTTAATTGTATATTATTTAAAATTATTTTTATTTAATGTAATTGTATTTAATTTAATTTTATTTAATTAATTTAATTTATATTTATTTTTATTTTATTTTTTTCTTGTACCCCTTTATCTAAAATTCCCAAAACTGACCCTGAACCCTAAAAATACCCCTTTACCCAAAAACCCAAAACTGACCATGAACCCTAAAAATACCCTTTTACCCAAAAACCCAAAACTGACCCTGAACCCAAAAAATACCCCTTTACCCAAAAACTGAAAACTGATCCTAAACCCTAAAAATACCCCTTTACCCAAAAACTGAAAACTGACCCTGAACCCTAAAAATACCCCTTTACCCAAAAACTGAAAACTGACCCTAAACCCTAAAAATACCCCTTTACCCAAAAACTGAAAACTGACCCTAAACCCTAAAAATACCCCTTTACCCAAAAACTGAAAACTGACCCTATACCCTAAAAATACCCCTTTACCCAAAAACTGAAAACTGACCCTGAACCCTAAAAATACCCCTTTACCCAAAAACTGAAAACTGACCCTAAACCCAAAAAATACCCCTTTACCCAAAAACTGAAAACTGACCCTGAACCCTAAAAATACCCCTTTACCCAAAAACTGAAAACTGACCCTAAACCCTAAAAATACCCCTTTACCCAAAAACTGAAAACTGACCCTAAACCCTAAAAATACCCCTTTACCCAAAAACCCAAAACTGACCCTAAACCCTAAAAATACCCCTTTACCCAAAAACCCAAAACTGACCCTAAACCCTAAAAATACCCCTTTACCCAAAAACCCCAAACTGACCCTAAACCCTAAAAATACCCCTTTACCCATAAACCCCAAACTGACCCTGAACCCTAAAAATACCCCTTTAAAAAAAACCTAACATATAACATTTTAAATATAATTATATACTTACCTATACTTACGTTGTAATGGTATGCGTTGTAAAAGTACCTGCGTTGTAAAAACATGCGTTGTAAATAAATGCGTTGTAATAGTATTTGCGTTGTAAAAGTTCCGTTGTAATGGTAGTGCGTTGTAAAAAATGCGTTGTAATGTGTGTTTACCGACCTATTCATGCATGCACTGGACCTGAGACAGGCAGCGGCCGCTCCAGGTCAGGAAGCAAGACCTATTCATGCATGCACTGGACCTGAGACAGGCAGCGGCCGCTCAAGGTCAGGAAGCAAGACCTATTCATGCATGCACTGAACCTGAGACAGGCAGCGGCCGCTCCAGGTCAGGAAGCAACACCTATTCATGCATGTACTGGACCCGAGGCAGGCAGCGGCCGCTCCAGTTCAGGAAACAACGCCTATTTATGAATGTACTGGACCTGAGACAGGCAGCAGGTCACTCCAGATCAGGAGGCAAGACTTATTTATGCATGTACTGGACCTGAGACAGGCAGCGGCCACTCCAGTTCAGGAAACAACGCCTATTTATGAATGTACTGGACCTGAGACAGGGAGCGGGTCACTCCAGATCAGGAAGCAACACCTATTCATGCATGTACTGGACCTGAGAGAGGCAGCGGCCGCTCCAGGTCAGGAAGCAACACCTATTCATGCATGTACTGGACCTGAGACAGGCAGCGGCCGCTCCAGGTCAGGAAGCAAGACCTATTCATGCATGCACTGGACCTGAGACAGGCAGCGGCCGCTCCAGGTCAGGAAGCAAGACCTATTCATGCATGCACTGAACCTGAGACAGGCAGCGGCCGTCCAGGTCAGGAAGCAACACCTATTCATGCATGTACTGGACCCGAGGCAGGCAGCGGCCGCTCCACGTCAGGAAGCAGCACCTATTCCTGCATGCACTGGACCTGAGGCAGGCAGCGGGCGCTCCAGGTCAGGAAGCAAGACCTATTCATGCATGCACTGAACCTGAGACAGGCAGCGGCCGTTCCAGGTCAGGAAGCAACACCTATTCATGCATGTACTGGACCTGAGGCAGGCAGCGGCCGCTCCAGGTCAGGAAGCAACACCTATTCATGCATGCACTGGACCTGAGACAGGCAGCGGCCGCTCCAGGTCAGGAAGCAAGACCTATTCATGCATGCACTGGACCTGAGACAGGCAGCGGCCGCTCCAGGTCAGGAAGCAAGACCTATTCATGCATGCACTGGACCTGAGACAGGCAGCGGCCGCTCCAGGTCAGGAAGCAAGACCTATTCATGCATGCACTGGACCTGAGACAGACAGCGGCCGCTCCAGGTCAGGAAGCAAGACCTATTCATGCATGCACTGGACCTGAGGCAGGCAGCGGCTGCTCCAGGTCAGGAAGCAAGACCTATTCATGCATGCACTGGACCTGAGACAGGCAGCGGCCGCTCCAGGTCAGGCGGCAGCGCCTATTCATGCATGCACTGAACCTGAGGCAGGCAGCGGGCAGCTCCAGATCAGGAAGCAAGACCTATTCATGCATGCACTGGACCTGAGGCAGGCAGCGGGCAGCTCCAGGTCAGGAAGCAACACCTATTCATGCATGTACTGGGCCTGAGACAGGAAGCGGCCGCTCCAGGTCAGGAAGCAAGACCTATTCATGCATGTACTGGACCAGAGACAGGCAGCGGCCGCTCCAGGTCAGGAAGCAACACCTATTCATGCATGCACTGGACCTGAGACAGGCAGCGGCCGCTCCAGGTCAGGAAGCAAGACCTATTCATGCATGTACTGGACCAGAGACAGGCAGCGGCCGCTCCAGGTCAGGAAGCAACACCTATTCATGCATGTATTGGACCTGAGGCAGGCAGCGGCCGCTCCAGGTCAGGAAGCAACACCTATTCATGCATGCACTGGACCTGAGACAGGCAGCGGCCGCTCCAGGTCAGGCAGCAACACCTATTCATGCATGTACTGGACCAGAGACAGGCAGCGGCCGCTCCAGGTCAGGAAGCAACACCTATTCATGCATGTACTGGACCTGAGACAGGCAGCGGCCGCTCCAGGTCAGGAAGCAAGACCTATTCATGCATGCACTGAACCTGAGACAGGCAGCGGCCGCTCCAGGTCAGGAAGCAACACCTATTCATGCATGTACTGGACCCGAGGCAGGCAGCGGCCGCTCCAGGTCAGGAAGCAATGTCTATTCATGCATGTACTGGACCTGAGACAGGCAGCGGGTCACTCCAGATCAGGAAGGAGCGTCTATTCATGCATGCACTGGACTTGACACAGGCAGCGGCCGCTCCAGGTCAGGAAGCAAGACCTATTCATGCATGCACTGAACCTAAGACAGGCAGCGGCCGCTCCAGGTCAGGAAGCAACACCTATTCATGCATGTACTGGACCTGAGGCAGGCAGCGGCCGCTCCAGGTCAGGAAGCAACACCTATTCATGCATGCACTGCACATGAGACAGGCAGCGGCCGCTCCAGATCAGGCAGCAGCGTCTATTCATGCATGCACTGAACCTGAGACAGCCAGCGGCCGCTCCAGGTCAGGAAGCAACACCTATTTATGCATTCACTGGACCTGAGGCAGGCAGCGGGCAGCTCCAGATCAGGAAGCAACGCCTATTCATGCGTGCACTGGACCTGAGACAGGCAGCGGCCGCTCCAGGTCAGGAAGCAACGCCTATTCATGCATGCACTGAACCTGAGGCAGGCAGCGGGCAGCTCCAGGTCAGGAAGCAAGACCTATTCATGCATGCACTGAACCTGAGACAGGCAGCGGCCGCTCCAGGTCTGGAAGCAACACCTATTCATGCTTGTACTGGACCTGAGACAGGCAGCGGCTGCTCCAGGTCAGGAAGCAACACCTATTCATGCATGCACTGGACCTGAGACAGGCAGCGGCTGCTCCAGGTCAGGAAGCAACACCTATTCATGCATGTACTGGACCTGAGGCAGGCAGCGGCTGCTCCAGATCAGGAAGCAACACCTATTCATGCATGCACTGGACCTGAGACAGGCAGCGGCTGCTCCAGGTCAGGAAGCAACACCTATTCATGCATGCACTGAACCTGAGGCAGGCAGCGGCTGCTCCAGGTCAGGAAGCAATGTCTATTCATGCATGCACTGGACCTAAGACAGGCATCGGCTGCTCCAGGTCAGGCTGCAATGCCTATTCATGCATGCACTGGACCTGAGACAGGCAGCGGCCGCTCCAGGTCAGGAAGCAAGACCTATTCATGCATGCACTGGACCTGAGACAGACAGCGGCCGCTCCAGGTCAGGAAGCAAGACCTATTCATGCATGCACTGGACCTGAGACAGGCAGCGGCCGCTCCAGGTCAGGAAGCAAGACCTATTCATGCATGCACTGGACCTGAGACAGGCAGCGGCCGCTCCAGGTCAGGAAGCAAGACCTATTCATGCATGCACTGGACCTGAGACAGACAGCGGCCGCTCCAGGTCAGGAAGCAAGACCTATTCATGCATGCACTGGACCTGAGACAGGCAGCGGCCGCTCCAGGTCAGGAAGCAAGACCTATTCATGCATGCACTGGACCTGAGACAGGCAGCGGCCGCTCCAGGTCAGGAAGCAAGACCTATTCATGCATGCACTGGACCTGAGACAGGCAGCGGCCGCTCCAGGTCAGGAAGCAAGACCTATTCATGCATGCACTGGACCTGAGACAGGCAGCGGCCGCTCCAGGTCAGGAAGCAACACCTATTCATGCATGTACTGGACCTGAGGCAGGCAGCGGCCGCTCCAGGTCAGGAAGCAACACCTATTCATGCATGCACTGGACCTGAGACAGGCAGCGGCCGCTCCAGGTCAGGAAGCAACACCTATTCATGCATGCACTGGACCTGAGACAGGCAGCGGCCGCTCCAGGTCAGGAAGCAAGACCCATTCATGCATGTACTGGACCAGAGACAGGCAGCGGCCGCTCCAGGTCAGGAAGCAAGACCAATTCATGCATGTACTGCACCTGAGACAGACAGCGGCCGCTCCAGGTCAGGAAGCAAGACCTATTCATGCATGAACTGGACCTAAGACAGGCATCGGCCGCTCCAGGTCAGGAAGCAATGCCTATTCATGCATGCACTGGACCTGAGACAGGCAGCGGCTGCTCCAGGTCAGGAAGCAAGACCTATTCATGCATGTACTGGACCAGAGACAGGCAGCGGCCGCTCCAGGTCAGGAAGCAACACCTATTCATGCATGAACTGGACCTGAGGCAGGCAGCGGCCGCTCCAGGTCAGGAAGCAAGACCTATTCATGCATGCACTGGACCTGAGACAGGCAGCGGCCGCTCCAGGTCAGGAAGCAAGACCTATTCATGCATGCACTGGACCTGAGACAGACAGCGGCCGCTCCAGGTCAGGAAGCAAGACCTATTCATGCATGCACTGGACCTGAGACAGGCAGCGGCCGCTCCAGGTCAGGAAGCAAGACCTATTCATGCATGCACTGGACCTGAGACAGGCAGCGGCCGCTCCAGGTCAGGAAGCAAGACCTATTCATGCATGCACTGGACCTGAGACAGGCAGCGGCCGCTCCAGGTCAGGAAGCAAGACCTATTCATGCATGCACTGGACCTGAGACAGGCAGCGGCCGCTCCAGGTCAGGAAGCAACACCTATTCATGCATGTACTGGACCTGAGGCAGGCAGCGGCCGCTCCAGGTCAGGAAGCAACACCTATTCATGCATGCACTGGACCTGAGACAGGCAGCGGCCGCTCCAGGTCAGGAAGCAACACCTATTCATGCATGCACTGGACCTGAGACAGGCAGCGGCCGCTCCAGGTCAGGAAGCAAGACCCATTCATGCATGTACTGGACCAGAGACAGGCAGCGGCCGCTCCAGGTCAGGAAGCAAGACCAATTCATGCATGTACTGCACCTGAGACAGACAGCGGCCGCTCCAGGTCAGGAAGCAAGACCTATTCATGCATGAACTGGACCTAAGACAGGCATCGGCCGCTCCAGGTCAGGAAGCAATGCCTATTCATGCATGCACTGGACCTGAGACAGGCAGCGGCTGCTCCAGGTCAGGAAGCAAGACCTATTCATGCATGTACTGGACCAGAGACAGGCAGCGGCCGCTCCAGGTCAGGAAGCAACACCTATTCATGCATGAACTGGACCTGAGGCAGGCAGCGGCCGCTCCAGGTCAGGAAGCAACACCTATTCATGCATGCACTGGACCTGAGACAGGCAGCGGCCGCTCCAGGTCAGGAAGCAACACCTATTCATGCATGTACTGGACCCGAGGCAGGCAGCGGCCGCTCCAGGTCAGGAAGCAATGTCTATTCATGCGTGCACTGGACCTGAGACAGGCAGCGGGTCACTCCAGATCAGGAAGCAGCGTCTATTCATGCATGCACTGGACTTGACACAGGCAGCGGCCGCTCCAGGTCTGGAAGCAAGACCTATTCATGCATGCACTGAACCTGAGACAGGCAGCGGCCGCTCCAGGTCAGGAAGCAACACCTATTCATGCATGTACTGGACCCGAGGCAGGCAGCGGCCGCTCCAGGTCAGGAAGCAACACCTATTCATGCATGCACTGGACATGAGACAGGCAGCGGCCGCTCCAGACCAGGCAGCAGCGTCTATTCATGCATGCACTGAACCTGAGACAGGCAGCGGCCGCTCCAGGTCAGGAAGCAACACCTATTCATGCATGCACTGGACCTGAGGCAGGCAGCGGGCAGCTCCAGGTCAGGAAGCAACACCTATTCATGCATGCACTGGACATGAGACAGGCAGCGGCCGCTCCAGACCAGGCAGCAGCGTCTATTCATGCATGCACTGAACCTGAGACAGGCAGCTTCTGCTCCAGGTCAGGAAGCAACACCTATTCATGCATGTACTGGACCTGAGACAGGCAGCGGCCGCTCCAGGTCAGGCAGCAATGCCTATTCATGAATGCACTGGACCTGAGACAGGAAGCGGGTCACTCCAGGTCAGGCAGCAATGCCTATTCATGCATGCACTGGGCCTGAGACAGGCAGCGGGTCACTCCAGGTCAGGCAGCAGCGTCTATTCATGCAGGGACTGGACCTGAGGCAGGCAGCGGCTGCTCCAGGTCAGGAAGCAACACCTATTCATGCATGCACTGGACCTGAGACAGGCAGCGGCTGCTCCAGGTCAGGAAGCAACACCTATTCATGCATGTACTGGACCTGAGGCAGGCAGCGGCTGCTCCAGGTCAGGAAGCAATGTCTATTCATGCATGCACTGGACCTAAGACAGGCATCGGCTGCTCCAGGTCAGGAAGCAATGTCTATTCATGCATGTACTGGACCTGAGACAGACAGCGGCCGCTCCAGGTCAAGCAGCAGCGTCTATTCATGCATGTACTGGACCTGAGACAGGCAGAGGCCGCTCCAGGTCAGGCAGCAGCGTCTATTCATGCATGCACTGGACCTAAGACAGGCAGCGGCTGCTCCAGGTCAGGAAGCAACACCTATTCATGCATGCACTGGACCTGAGACAGGCAGCGGCTGCTCCAGGTCAGGAAGCAACACCTATTCATGCATGTACTGGACCTGAGGCAGGCAGCGGCTGCTCCAGGTCAGGAAGCAATGTCTATTCATGCATGCACTGGACCTAAGACAGGCATCGGCTGCTCCAGGTCAGGAAGCAATGTCTATTCATGCATGCACTGGACCTGAGACAGGCAGCGGCCGCTCCAGGTCAGGCAGCAGCGCCTATTCATGCATGTACTGGACCTGAGACAGGCAGCGGCCGCTCCAGGTCAGGAAGCAAGACCTATTCATGCATGTACTGGACCTGAGACAGGCAGCGGCCGCTCCAGGTCAGGAAGCAACACCTATTCATGCCTGCACTGGACCCGAGACAGGCAGCGGGTCACTCAAGGCTAGGAAGCAGCGCCTATTCATGCACATGTGATTGCGACAGGACCTGAGTTCCGGCATCTCGTGGAAATTGGGCTGAATGTCTACTGTAATCAGGGGTCTGTGTAATTCAGGGTTTGTCGCTTTGTGATAAGTACAATGGAGGTCGAAGACCAAGACGTCCATTTCAAGGACCCCCTTCTACCAACTCTGGGCAGATGTTGTCTTGACCCCCACATTTCAGTGCAGAAGCAGCAGCACAAAGCCCTGCAGGGAAGCAAGGGGGTGCCTGAAATAAGGGGATCCCCGAGCATGCCACAAACACTTAGGGGAACCTGAAGTGAAACCTAGGAACATGTAAGAGGGGGCAGCTGACTCAAACAGCTGTGGACGTGGAACGAGCATTAGAAGACTTTATCCTGACAGCATCCTGGTTGCTTAGTGATGGGGGAGGCAAAGATTGATGCTAATAGGTTTATCACTTAGAAAGACACCGGAGGCAACAGAGCACATCAACCCCTCTCGGCGCCTCTGGACAGCGAGAGACAGCTGACTCTTCCCACAGTGGGCGCTGTGACTCAACAACCTACCCACAGCTGCAGACCCAGACAGGGATGACAAGACATGCTTACCAAGAGCACTGACTACAAAAGCACAACACCAGAGCTACCTACACATGGATAACAACTGAACTACCTACACATGCACAACACCAGAGCTACCTACACATGCACAACACCAGAACTACCTACACATGGACAACACCAGAACTACCTACACATGGACAACATCAGAACTACCTACACATGCAAAACACCAGAACTACCTACACATGCACAACACCAGAACTACCTACACATGGACAACACCAGAACTACCTACACATGCACAACACCAGAACTACCTACACATGGACAACACCAGAACTACCTACACATAGACAACACCAGAACTACCTACACCTGGATAACACCAGAACTACCTACACATGGATAACACCAGAACTACCTACACATGGACAACACCAGAACTACCTACACATGGACAACACCAGAACTACCTACACATGGACAACACCAGAACTACCTACACATGGACAACACCAGAACTACCTACACATGGACAACACCAGAACTACCTACACCTGGATAACACCAGAACTACCTACACATGGATAACACCAGAACTACCTACACATGGACAACACCAGAACTACCTACACCTGGATAACACCAGAACTACCTACACATGGACAACACCAGAACTACCTACACATGGACAACACCAGAACTACCTACACATGGACAACACCAGAACTACCTACACATGGATAACAACAGAACTACCTACACATGGACAACACCAGAACTACCTACACATGGACAACACCAGAACTACCTACACATGGATAACACCAGAACTACCTACACATGGACAACACCACAACTACCTACACCTGCTCAACACCAGAACTACCTACACGTGCAGAACACCAGAACTACCTACACATGGATAACAACAGAACTACCTACACATGGACAACACCAGAACTACCTACACATGCAGAACACCAGAACTACCTACACATGGATAACAACAGAACTACCTACACATTGACAACACCAGAGCTACCTACACATGGACAACACCAGAACTACCTACACCTGCACAACATCAGAACTACCTACACATGGACAACACCAGAACTACCTACACATGGACAACACCAGAACTACCTACACCTGGATAACAACAGAACTACCTACACATGGATAACAACAGAACTACCTACACATGGACAACACCAGAACTACCTACACATGCAGAACACCAGAACTATCTACACATGGATAACAACAGAACTACCTACACATGGACAACACCAGAACTACCTACACCTGCACAACACCAGAACTACCTACACCTGCACAACACCAGAACTACCTACACCTGCACAACACCAGAACTACCTACACCTGCACAACACCAGAACTACCTACAAAGGGATAACAACAGAACTACCTACACATGGACAACACCAGAACTACCTACACATGGACAACACCAGAACTACCTACACCTGCACAACACCAGAACTACCTACACATGCACAACACCAGAACTACCTACACATGCACAACACCAGAACTACCTACACCTGCACAACACCAGAACTACCTACACATGGATAACAACAGAACTACCTACACATGGACAACACCAGAACTACCTACACATGCACAACACCAGAACTACCTACACATGCACAACACAAGAACTACCTACACATGCACAACACCAGAACTACCTACACATGCACAACACCAGAACTACCTACACCTGCACAACACCAGAACTACCTACACCTGCACAACACCAGAACTACCTACACATGGATAACAACATAACTACCTACACATGGACAACACCAGAACTACCTACACATGGATAACATCAGAGCTACCTACACCTGCACAACACCAGAACTACCTACACATGGATAACAACATAACTACCTACACATGGACAACACCAGAACTACCTACACATGGATAACAACAGAACTACCTACACATGGACAATACCAGAACTACCTACACCTGCACAACACCAGAACTACCTACACCTGCACAACACCAGAACTACCTACACATGGATAACAACATAACTACCTACACATGGACAACATCAGAACTACCTACACATGGACAACACCAGAACTACCTACACATGGATAACAACAGAACTACCTACACATGGACAACACCAGAACTACCTACACCTGCACAACATCAGAACTACCTACACCTGCACAACATCAGAGCTACCTACACCTGCACAACACCAGAACTACCTACACCTGCACAACACCAGAACTACCTACACATGGATAACAACATAACTACCTACACATGGACAACACCAGAACTACCTACACATGGATAACATCAGAGCTACCTACACCTGCACAACACCAGAACTACCTACACCTGCACAACCCCAGAACTACCAACACATGGACAACACCAGAACTACCTACACCTGCACAACACCAGAACTACCTACACATGGACAACACCAGAACTACCTACACCCGCACAACACCAGAACTACCTACACATGGACAACACCAGAACTACCTACACATGGATAACACCAGAACTACCTACACATGGACAACACCAGAACTACCTACACATGCAGAACACCAGAACTACCTACACATGGACAACACCAGAACTACCTACACATGGATAACAACAGAACTACTTACACATGGACAACACCAGAGCTACCTACACATGGACAACATCAGAACTACCTACACATGGATAACAACAGAACTACCTACACATGGACAACACCAGAACTACCTACACCTGCACAACACCAGAACTACCTACACCTGCACAACACCAGAACTACCTACACATGGATAACACCAGAACTACCTACACATGGACAACACCACAACTACCTACACCTGCTCAACACCAGAACTACCTACACGTGCAGAACACCAGAACTACCTACACATGGATAACAACAGAACTACCTACACATGGACAACACCAGAACTACCTACACATGCAGAACACCAGAACTACCTACACATGGATAACAACAGAACTACCTACACATTGACAACACCAGAGCTACCTACACATGGATAACAACATAACTACCTACACATGGACAACACCAGAACTACCTACACATGGATAACATCAGAGCTACCTACACCTGCACAACACCAGAACTACCTACACCTGCACAACCCCAGAACTACCAACACATGGACAACACCAGAACTACCTACACCTGCACAACACCAGAACTACCTACACATGGACAACAGCAGAACTACCTACACCCGCACAACACCAGAACTACCTACACATGGACAACACCAGAACTACCTACACATGGATAACACCAGAACTACCTACACATGGACAACACCAGAACTACCTACACATGCAGAACACCAGAACTACCTACACATGGACAACACCAGAACTACCTACACATGGATAACAACAGAACTACCTACACATGGACAACACCAGAGCTACCTACACATGGACAACATCAGAACTACCTACACATGGATAACATCAGAACTATCTACACATGGATAACAACAGAACTACCTACACATGGACAACACCAGAGCTACCTACACATGGACAACATCAGAACTACCTACACATGGATAACATCAGAACTACCTACACATGCACAACACCAGAGCTACCTACACATGGACTACACCAGAGCTACCTACACATGGACAACATCAGAACTACCTACACATGGACAACACCAGAACTACCTACACATGGACAACACCAGAACTACCTACACATGGACAACATCAGAGCTACCTACACCTGCACAACACCAGAACTACCTACACCTGCACAACACCAGAACTACCTACACATGGACAACATCAGAGCTACCTACACCTGCAGAACACCAGAACTACCTACACCTGCACAACACCAGAACTACCTACACATGGATAACACCAGAACTACCTACACATGGATAACACCAGAACTACCTACACATGGATAACATCAGAGCTACCTACACCTGCACAACACCAGAACTACCTACACCTGCACAACACCAGAACTACCTACACATGGATAACAACATAACTATCTACACATGGACAACACCAGAACTACCTACACATGGATAACATCAGAACTACCTACACATGGATGTAGTTCTCATGTAGTGCATATGTTGTTAGTTCTGATGTTGTGTCTGTGTAGTTAGTTCTGATGTTGTATGTGGGTAGTTAGTTCTCTTGTGGTACTTGAGCAGTACGTTCTATTGTTATGCCTGTAGAGGTAGTTCTGATGTTGTGCAAGTGTAGGTAGCTCTGATGTTGTGCATGTGTATGTAGTTCTGTTGTTATCCATGTGTAGGTAGTACTGATGTTATGCAGATGTTGTTAGTTCTGATGTTGTACGTGCATAGTTAGTTCTGTTTTTGTATGTGTGTAGTTAGTTCTGTTGATGTACATGTGTAGTTCCGCTGTTGTAGGTGTGTAGTTTGTTCTGTTGTTGTATGCGTATAGTTAGTTCTAATGTTGCATGTGTGTATTAAGTACTCTTGTGGGACTTGTGCAGTAAGGATTGTTTTCATCCATGTGTAGGTACTTCTATTGTCATCCATGTGTAGGTAGCTCTGATGTTGTGCGTTTGTAGTTAGTTCTTTTGTGGTTGTGCAGAAATTAACTACACACATCAAAAGAAATAACTACACATGAACAACAATGGAACTAACTCAAATTTGCACAGAAACAGAACTAAATACACATTCACAACAACATAACTAATCCCATAAGTACAACTACAGAACTAAGTAAACACATACAACTGAACTAACTACACATGTACAACAGCAGGACTAACTACACGCGCACAACAACAGAACTAACTACACATATACAACAACAGAACTAACAACACATGCACAAGAACAAAACTAGTCATAAATAACAGCAATAACTCCACATGTACAACAGAACTAACTCCACAACATGTGCAAGAGCACTAACTAGGCATGCACAATGTAACTATGCATGTACAACAGAACTAACCACACATGTACAACAAAACTACACACTTAAAGCAACAGAACTAAATACACACATACATTAACAGAACTAATTACACACTTACAAAACATAACTAGCTACATTCACACAGCAACAGTACAGTGCATGTTACAAATGTAAAATAACAGCATTAACTAGACATATATATTAATATAACTAAGTACACATGAATAACAACAGCATTAACTGTACATGTACACGCACAGAACTATCTGCACATGTGTCCTAACTACCCATGTATACTAAAGACATCAACAACTCATACAAAACAACAGATGTAACTATACATAAAGAATAACAGCAGTTACAAGGCATGCACAACAACAGAAATAACTGCACATGAACAACAACAGAACTAACCACACACGTACAAGTACAGAACTAACAATAAATGCACACCAACAAAACTAACTACACATGTACACCAACAGATCCACACATGTACACCAACATCACTAACTGCACATGTACAATAACAGAACTAACTACAGTTTTACAACAACAGTACTACCTAGACATGTACAATAACAGACTCAGGCCCTTTGTCACCACAGAGTAAACTGTGGTGGCATACAGGAGCCAACAGCTGATTGAGTTGTTAAGGTGTTGTATAAATGTACAATACCGTACCTACACATGTACAACAACACCATCACTAACTAAATATGCATAAAAGCACAACTTAGAACTGTACAACCACATTCACAGAGTTATAGTGTATCTACAAGCCACAGCTGCGTGTTTCAGGACAGGCCGCACTCACAGAGCTGTAGGGTATGGACAAGCCACAGCTGCTCTTTCAGGACAGGCCGCACTCACAGAGCTGTAGGGTATGGACAAGCCACAGCTGCGTCTTTCAGGACAGGCCGCACTCACAGAGCTGTAGGGTATGGACAAGGCACAGCTGCGTGTTTCAGGACAGGCCGCACTCACAGAGCTGTAGGGTATGGACAAGCCACAGCGTCTCTTTCAGGACAGGCTGCACTCACAGAGCTGTAGGGTATGGACAAGCCACAACTGCGTCTTTCAGGACAGGCTGCACTCACAGAGCTGTAGGGTATGGACAAGCCACAACTGCGTCTTTCAGGACAGGCTGCACTCACAGAGCTGTGGTGTATGGACAAGCCACAGCTGCTCTTTCAGGACAGGCTGCACTCACAGAGCTGTGGTGTATGGACAAGCCACAACTGCGTCTTTCAGGACAGGCTGCACTCACAGAGCTGTGGGGTATGGACAAGCCACGGTGGCTCTTTCAGGACAGGCCGCACTCACAGAGCTGTGGGGTATGGACAAGCCACAGCTGCTCTTTCAGGACAGGCCGCACTCACAGAGCTTTATAGTAAGAAGAAGACACTGCTGAATCTTCCAGGACAGGGGGCACTCACAGAGCTGTAGGTTTTGTACAAGCCACACCTGCTCTTTCAGGACAGGCTGCACTCACAGAGCTGTAGGGTATGGACAAGCCACAGCTGCATCTTTCAGGACAGGCCACACTCACAGAGCTGTAGGGTATGGACAAGCCACATCTGCTTCTTTCAGGAGAGGCCGCACTCACAGAGCTGTAGGGTATGGACAAGCCACAGCTGCTCTTTCAGGACAGGCCGAACTCACCGAGCTGTAGGGTATGGACAAGCCACAGCTGCTCTTTCAGGACAGGCCGCACTCACAGACCTGTGGGGTATGGACAAGCCACAGCTGTGTCTTTCAGGACAGGCCGCACTCACAGAGCTGTAGAGTATGGACAAGCCACAGCTGCGTCTTTCAGGACAGGCCACACTCACGGAGCTGTAGGGTATGGACAAGCCACAGCTGCTTCTTTCAGGACAGGCCGCACTCACAGACCTGTGGGGTATGGACAAGCAATAGCTGTGCTCTTTCAGGACAGGCTGCACTCACAGAGCTGTAGGGTATGGACAAGCCACAGCTGCATCTTTCAGGACAGGCCGCACTCACAGGGCTGTAGGGTATGGACAAGCCACAGCTGCGTCTTTCAGGACAGGCCACACTCACAGAGCTGTAGGGTATGGACAAGCCACAGCTGCGTCTTTCAGGACAGGCCGCACTCACAGAGCTGTGGGATATGAACAAGCCACAGCTGCGTCTTTCAGGACAGGTCGCACTCACAGAGCTGTAGGGTATGGACAAGCCACAGCTGCGTCTTTCAGGACAGGCCACACTCACAGAGCTGTGGGGTATGGACAAGCCACAGCTGCATCTTTCAGGACAGGCCGCACTCACAGAGCTGTGGGGTATGGACAAGCCACAGCGTCTCTTTCAGGACAGGCCACACTCACAGACCTGTGGGGTATGGACAAGCCACAGCTGCGTCTTTCAGGACAGGCTGCACTCACAGAGCTGTAGGGTATGGACAAGCCACAACTGCGTCTTTCAGGACAGGCTGCACTCACAGAGCTGTAGGGTATGGACAAGCCACGGTGGCTCTTTCAGGACAGGTCGCATATACAGAGCTGTAGGGTATGGACAAGCCACAACTGCGTCTTTCAGGACAGGCTGCACTCACAGAGCTGTAGGGTATGGACAAGCCACGGTGGCTCTTTCAGGACAGGCCGCACTCACAGGCCTGTGGGGTATGGACAAGCCACACCTGCTCTGTCAGGACAGGCCGCACTCACGGAGCTGTGGGGTATGGACAAGCCACAGCTGCGTCTTTCAGGACAGGCCACACTCACCGAGCTGTGGTGTATGGACAAGCCACAGCTGCGTCTTTCAGGACAGGCCACACTCACCGAGCTGTGGTGTATGGACAAGCCACAGCTGCGTCTTTCAGGACAGGCTGCACTCACAGAGCTGTGGTGTATGGACAAGCCACAGCTGCGTCTTTCAGGACAGGCTGCACTCACAGAGCTGTGGGGTATGGACAAGCCACAGCTGCGTCTTTCAGGACTGGCCGCACTCACAGAGCTGTGGGGTATGGACAAGCCACAGCTGCGTCTTTCAGGACAGGCTGCACTCACAGAGCTGTGGGGTATGGACAAGCCACAGCTGCGTCTTTCAGGACAGGCTGCACTCACAGAGCTGTGGGGTATGGACAAGCCACAGCTGCGTCTTTCAGGACAGGCTGCACTCACAGAGCTGTAGGGTATGGACAAGCCACAGCTGCTCTTTCAGGACAGGCCGCACTCACAGAGCTGTAGGGTATGGACAAGCCACAGCTGCGTCTTTCAGGACAGGCTGCACTCACAGAGCTGTAGGTTTTGTACAAGTCACAGCTGCATCTTTCAGGACAGGCCGAACTCACCGAGCTGTAGGGTATGGACAAGCCACAGCTGCATCTTTCAGGACAGGCCGAACTCACCGAGCTGTAGGGTATGGACAAGCCACAGCTGCTCTTTCAGAACAGGCCGCACTCACAGAGCTGTGGGGTATGGACAAGCCACGGTGGCTCTTTCAGGACAGGCCGCACTCACAGAGCTGTAGGGTATGGACAAGCCACAGCTGCTCTTTCAGGACAGGCCGAACTCACAGAGCTGTAGAGTATGGACAAGCCACAGTGGCTCTTTCAGGACAGGTCGCACTCACAGAGCTGTGGGGTATGGACAAGCCACGGTGGCTCTTTCAGGACAGGCCGCACTCACAGAGCTGTAGGGTATGGACAAGCCACAGCTGCGTCTTTCAGGACAGGCCGCACTCACAGAGCTGTGGGGTATTGACCAGCCACAGCTGCTCTTTCAGAACAGGCCGCACTCACAGAGCTGTGGGGTATGGACAAGCCACAGCTGCTCTTTCAGGACTGGCCACACTCACAGAGCTGTGGGGTATGGACAAGCCACACCTGCTCTTTCAGGACAGGCCGCACTCACAGAGCTGTGGGGTATGGACAAGTCACAGCTGCATCTTTCAGGACAGGCCGAACTCACCGAGCTGTAGGGTATGGACAAGCCACGGTGGCTCTTTCAGGACAGGCCGCACTCACAGAGCTGTGGGGTATGGACAAGCCACAGCTGCTCTTTCAGGACAGGCCGCACTCACAGAGCTGTGGGGTATGGACAAGCCACAGCTGCTCTTTCAGGACAGGCCACACTCACAGAGCTGTGGGATATGAACAAGCCTCAGCTGTGTGTTTCAGGACAGGCCGCACTCACAGAGCTGTGGGGTATGGACAAGCCACAGCTGCTCTTTCAGGACTGGCCACACTCACAGAGCTGTGGGGTATGGACAAGCCACGGTGGCTCTTTCAGGACAGGCCGCACTCACAGAGCTGTAGGGTATGGACAAGCCACAGCTGCATGTTTCAGGACAGGCCACACTCACAGAGCTGTGGGGTATGGACAAGCCACCGCTGCTCTTTCAGGACAGGCCACACTCACAGAGCTGTGGGATATGAACAAGCCTCAGCTGTGTGTTTCAGGACAGGCCGCACTCACAGAGCTGTGGGGTATGGACAAGCCACGGTGGCTCTTTCAGGACAGGCCGCACTCACAGAGCTGTAGGGTATGGACAAGCCACAGCTGCTCTTTCAGGACAGGTCGCACTCACAGAGCTGTAGGGTATGGACAAGCCACAGCTGCATCTTTCAGGACAGGCCACACTCACAGAGCTGTGGGGTATGGACAAGCCACAGCTGCGTGCTTCAGGACAGGCCGCACTCACAGAGCTGTAGGGTATGGACAAGCCACACCTGCTCTGTCAGGACAGGCCGCACTCACAGAGCTGTGGTGTATGGACAAGCTACAGCTGCTCTTTCAGGACTGGCCGCACTCACAGAGCTGTGGTGTATGGACAAGCTACAGCTGCTCTTTCAGGACAGGCCGAACTTACAGAGCTGTAGGGGTTGTACAAGCCACAGCTGCATCTTTCAGGACAGGCCGCACTCACAGAGCTGTAGGGGTTGTACAAGCCACAGCTGCTCTTTCAGGACAGGCCGAACTTACAGAGCTGTAGGGTATGGACAAGCCACGGCTGCTCTTTCAGGACAGGCCGAACTTACAGAGCTGTAGGGTATGGACAAGCCACAGTTGCTCTTTCAGGACAGGCCGAACTTACAGAGCTGTAGGGTATGGACAAGCCACAGCTGCTCCTTCCGGACAGGCCGCACTCACAGATGCCGATGACACCCAATTATATTATAAGATCAAATCCCACAAAGACATTCTCCACCTCAATGAGACCTTGACCAGAATTCAAACCTGGTTCCATCGGAACCATCTCAAACTGAACCGGATTAAAACTGAAATCATCCTTTTCTCCCCCGAAAACAACCCCCTTCCCCTTCAACTCTGGATAAAAGACATCAAAGCTCTTAACTGCACACTCTCCACCTCTAATTCTGTCAAATCCCTAGGCATCAGTATCGACCAGAATCTAAATCTCATCCCTCACATTAAAAATGCATCCAAAAGTGCGCAATTCACCCTTCTCCACCTCAAGAACCTTAAACCATTTATTCCAGCAGACGATTTCAAACTTGTCGTCCAATCGCTTGTCCTTTCCAGGATTAACTATTGCAACGCCACTTTGGCTGGCACCCCTAAAATCCATCTTGCACCCAAGAAATCTGTCCTCAATCTAGCTGCGAGACTCATCTCTGATTGTAAAATATTTGATCACATCTCCCCCGTCCTCAAAAATCTCAAGTGGCTCCCAATAGAAGGAAGATCCACCTACAAGATTGCCTGCATCACTCATAAAGCTCTTCACCAAAACAGCCCTTCTTACCTTACAACAAAACTACACAAAGCAGGCTGCACCAGGTCCCTGAGGAGCACAAACTCCCTTGTCTTGATCTCACCCAGACTCAAATGTCAAAAGACCCAATCCTGTGCGTTCTCTGGTAACGCTCCAATGATCTGGAACTCTCTCCCTAAGGATCTTCGCTGCAACCCCTCTTACCCTCTCTTCAAAAAGGAACTCAACGTACTCCTTCTCAACAAGTATTGGGGTATCTAATGTTACTGGCTCTGACCATGTTCACTCCTTTCTCTTCCCTTGTCCACTCCTCTTCCCACCCCCTCTCAATCCCTTCATTCTCTCACTCCCCCTCTCTTTACCCCCCTCTCTCTCCTAACTTTTAGTATTCATTTTCCACTTAATTTTATCTCTGTTTCTTTGCCTCCTTAGCCATGTTGAATGAATTATCATACAGCAACTCTTTTTCGCTTAATTGGTAATTTTATCTCATTATCTTCACCATCCTTGTAAAGCGCTCTGATACTCTTGGGTCCAGTAGCGCTGTATAAAACTTTTGAAATAAATAAATAAATCACGCTGCATGGCTCGGTGGTGGGGGCGGGGGGGCTCTGGGGCCAGGAGTGATGCTTAGGACGCATTACTGAAAGCAGAGTGATGCGGGCAGATTACCGCGGCTCGGGGCTTAGAGTAATGAAAGTGAGTGCGGGCTGAGCCTGTCCTGCACAGCGCGCGAGCCTGAGCTGTTATTACAAAGACCCCCCAGCCCCCCGCACCCCACCCCTGCTCTCTGATGCTCAGTCCCAGCGCTGCGCATCGCACCTCCCATCACAACACAAGCTGCAAACACAAGAAGTGTCTGTCTGTCTGCACCCGCCATCAGCTGATTGGGTGACGTGACGTCCCTGCAGGCTGGGAGTGGGCGAGGGATTATAGGGCGCCCCCTCCTCCCCCTTCTGATGGGAATGCCAATGTGAGAGGCAGAGACGGCAGAGCCCAGCCTGCTGAGCTGTGCCAGCCCTTACTGGCTTCACTGCAGCTGGGTTTATAGCATGGGCTGTGTGTTTACAAGTGCCATAAGTATATCTATATATACATATACTAGCAGCCCGTCCCGACGTTGTCCGGGTACGAAAAAGAATGTCTTAAATGGTTAGAAAAGGCAAGGCAAAGTCTTTTTAAAAGTTCATGGCATAGTACATTTATTGTTTCATTCGACTTGCCTGTGCGGCTGTACAGAACCCCTCTTTCTGTTGCGCGAAAGGTGAGCGTGTGCTCTGCGGTTTGTTGTCCTTTCCGCAGAATGCGAACGTGTGTGTCCACTCCTGCCGACGGCCCTGATCAGTCCTGGCATACACAGGACTGATAATATTAGTATAGATATAGAAACACACGCACACACACACACACACACACATGGGCAAGTATCAAATGAACAATCCAGGTACCTTTAAATTGCCTACAACTCTCCGCACGTCTACTGAGTTTGTCCTTCGCACGTCAAAGAACACTGTACAATTGGCCACTCGACTGCCGTAAAAAAAAACTCCTTTCTTGTATTTTCAAGCGCGAAACCATTGATGTTATCGCCGGTAAGCTTACCTCTTTTTCCCGTTTTTCTATAACGCAACCCAGCATGTAATTAGACATCCCGTGCAGAATTATAATAAAAGACACCCTTTCTTTTTAGGCTCAAAATGAGTCCTTCGAGGGCCCCTTTCCTCCATCTTGGGTATATACCAAGGAACGCTCTATGCTCCCAGTAACTCGGGTAAACTGATTGTGGAGGCTGGTGTAGTAGTGCAATGTAGTGTTCTTGCTGTGTCTTTTAATTTTCCAAACACTTACTCTCTAACATTGCTTTTTGTATATTCTTCATTTTTTCTCATAGATATGTCGAGGCCCTGAGGAGAATCCCTCATGAATGATATGGGATTCGAAACGCGTAGGCCCATTCCTAGTTGGTCTGCTTGAGTATCTGGGTGTTTAAATAATTGAACCTGGAGCTCCATGTTGTACATTACCTTATTGTGATTCATTGTTATTGGTTGTCATCAAACATGATAGATACATATGAATGTACTAGTTTAAAGTGACTTTTCACCTTTGATTTTGAAAACAGAAGCAGACCTAGGTCCTTTTTACTGTGGCTTAGTAAGTCTCTTCAATGTGTGTGAATATTTCTGTATGAGTGTGTTGTTTTGTTTGACTGTGATATGCCTGAGCTTTTGAATGGATGCTTTAAGGTGATGGTAGTGTGGTGTGTCCTATAATGCTTCAATGTTCCTTGTTTACTATGTAATGAATTTAGAAAAGAGTGTTTTGTATTAACATTGAAATAAACTGCTATTAAATAGCGATTCCAATTCATGAATTGCCTGTCTTGATTTGGATGACTAGTTGTGATTTAAATTATTGATATCAGTATTGGCACCTTGTTCGTGTTATTTTACAACTCTCCGCACAGCATTTAGCCTTTGACAAAGGGCGGGGGCCCGAAAAGCGTCGGCTACAGCATGATCTGTTGCGGTATCCTGCTGATGTACCCTGCAGCTTCCATTAAATCTGTGTCATACTTACCTGTGTGAGCTTCCCTCTTTGAAGCAACTCTTTTGATGGATATATATATATATATATATTACCTACTGGCGGTCGCCAGTAGGTATATATAGTTAGGATTTTTTCTCTATGGGATTTTTGAAAATTCTATGTCTAATAACTTTGGCGTTTGTGGACGGAATTGGCTGAAATTTTCAGGAAAATGGCACATTTTGTTTCTGAGCAGCCCTTGAAAATTTGGGGGGGGTTCGTCAAGGGGGGGCCGAGAAAAAAGGGGGGTCCCAAAACGTGTTTTTAACATTGAGTTTTCCATAGGACGGTTGGCCTCACTTTTAGCCCGAACGGCTGAATGGATTTGCACGAAACTTGGCAAAATTGTAGGGACTGGTAGCCCGATGTGCCTTTTGTAGGTCTCAATATATGTGCTCCAGTGGATTTTGAGAAATTAACGTTTAAAAAAAGATATATATCTGTAACAGCGGACCTGGCAGCGTCCCAGGACGCGTACTTTTCGCGCAACGGAGCTTTGTGAAGCGAAGCTGATTGGTTCTCCGGCGTCTGTCAACATTCCAAAAAGTCCGTAGCGGCCGCCATCTTGTCTCTCGGTAGGATCGAGAGACAAGAGGAGGTCAAAACAAAGGGGGAAATAACTATAAGGGGGCATAGTAGATCCTCGCTGACCCCCTAGGTTTGATGTGGAGGTTTTAAAAGGGCCCCGCGGGGCAAAAAAAAAAAATAATAATAATAATCGAACGGCTGAATGGATTTGCACGAAACTTGGCAAAATATTAGGGACTGGTAGCCCGATGTGCCTTTGCTAGGTCTCAATATATGTGCTCCAGTGGATTTTGAGAAATTAACGTTCAAAAAAAGATATATATCTGTAACAGCGCTCCGCTTCGCGTAACGGAGGTTTGCGAAGCTGATTGGTCATTCTGTCACTGGGCTATAGTTGGGCTACATCTGGCTGATATTTGGGCTACATTTGTTTTTTTGTGTGTCTGGCGGCCATCTTTGGGCTACATTGGGCTACATTGGGCTTCATTGGGCTACATTGGGCTACATTTGGGCTCCAACATATATATAGGCCAATGTAGCCCAATATATATTTTTCAAAGTTAATTTTCGTAAAAACCACTGGAGCATATATCTTGAGACATAGCAAAGGCACATCGGGCTACCAGTCCCTACAATTTTGCCAAGTTTCGTGGAAATCCATTCAGCCGTTCGAGCTAAAAGTGAGTCCAACCGCCCTATGGAAATGAAGGAAATGAATGGGTAATTTGTAATTAGCAAATAGCTAATCGCAAACTAGGAATGGTAAAGAATCGCTATTTATTCCTTAAAGTTCGCTATTTAGGAAATGCAAAAAACTTTGATGATACATATGGCGGTTCATCTCTAACAAGATAAGAAGCATAGGGATACATTTATGATGACTGGCGCATCACCAGGGATGTGTTAGTCATTCTGTGCCGCTGTTCCGTCACCTATGGTGTGCTGCATTTACAATGCGGCGCATCATGGGGCAAAAACAGCACAGATGCGTGATGTATCTGTGCCGTAAAGGTGGCGCATTGCTGGAGTTGTATCGCAAGTGTGATGAAGCTCCAGCAAGGGTCGGGGGTGCCCCTGTCGCAGGGTTTCTGTTCTCACACAGAACTGTGGACAGAGGATTGGAACCTCGGCGAATTAGGGTGTCCCAAAACTCACGTTAGCAATCAAAAACTACTTAGCAAGCTAGGTACAGTGTCACATTGGATATAACAAACTCTCAATGTTTAGACAATCCAGAATATGAACTTATAGTACCTCAGGATACGTGGAACTCATGAACAGTCGGTCGTTATATATTTCTTAGAAACCAGAACATGGAGTTAAGAAGAACACATGTGTATTTGAAATGTTTATTTACTAATGCCGTCTTCTCAGGCGTAGTATCTTAGATAATACAAGTACACATATTATCAGTAGCAAAATTACCAGCATAGTTACTAGTACATAAAAAGCGAATGGTGATAGTATGTTAACATGCTGTAAATGAATAAGAGTTAGCAACACTTATAAGCAGCCGCGGGCCGTGGAGGGAGTTACGGTGAGGCAGGGAGGCGGGGAGGGGGAGAAGCAGGGTGGAGAATACAAGTACACATATTATCAGTAGCAAAATTACCAGCATAGTTACTAGTACATAAAAAGCGAATGGTGACAGTATGTTAACATGCTGTAAATGAATAAGAGTTAGCAACACTTATAAGCAGCCGCGGGCCGTGGAGGGAGTTACGGTGGGGCAGGGAGGCGGGGAGGGGGAGGGGCAAGGTAGAGAGGGCTCCACCCTGCTTCTCCCCCTCCCCGCCTCCCTGCCTCACCGTAACTCCCTCCACGGCCCGCGGCTGCTTATATCTCACCCTCCCTAATACACATATTATATTATTTGCTAAGAAGGTCTCTTTGTGTTGGTTTAGGGCGTGCCCATACTTTAGTGTCTTAGATTTGAAGGAATCACATCAGCATACACCAGCTCTCTCTTCATGTGAACCGCATCAACTGTTGTGTATGTGTGTTCGGCAAAGCAATATAAAACCCGCCTCATGCCCAGAATTGGCAGAAGTTGCACTTATGTTATGAGTATGAAGTCGTGGAGATCAGACCTCATAACAATTCTGTATCGTGTTGTTCTTGAAACTTTAGCACTCGCTGTACAGATATAGTTTAACAAGCAAAGCAGATAGTAGAGCAATAACATATTATTCTCATGTAAACCACGATGAACTACTAGGTGGAAAGCTAAAGCAACAACTAAGTGTCGTGTGCAGAAGTTGCAAAAAAGGAAAAATGGCGTTTAAACCGGTAATGAGCCCATGCTAACTTAACACGGTGTAAAGATATCCAGGACCTAGATGACACCTCCCCATGATCCGGAAACGAACTGAATAAGATAATAGAAGTGCCATCTCATGAGAGCAGATTGCAAGTTTATATGTGGACGGTCCGCAAGGTAAAGCATTAAAAACTAGGAAAATTTAATGCTAAAGAAAAATAAAACAGCCAAGTACTTTATCGAGTCTTAAGCCAATAGGCAAGGTAAATAATAAAAACTTGACAAATAAGTCAATGAATTGTCAATGAAATGCTAGTACTCAGCATATCAAACATGAAAAAGGTCTATGACATAACTGTGTATGCAAAATAAGCTGCAACAGCCTCCAATAGGAAGTCACCGTCTTCATCCGAAAACAGTTCAGCCATCCAATTTAAAAGCGGAAAAGAACATACGTGCTCTCCCAGCACCGGATCCTCTATCACCATCAGAGGACAGCTCGGTGGGTTTTCAAGAAAGCTCTGTTCCAAGAAAGACTGTGCTGCCGCCAGTAAATTCCAGGGACCAAGTAGTCCATGCATCAATGCCACAGCCATAATCCTTTCGCCAGGACAAACCAACTCGTGAGTAATGATAGGAGTCATCAGCTGATTAAAGTCGACGTCAGGAGAAACCGGTCCGCAGAGACACAAATCAATGGCCCAATCGAAATCACAGGTCAGGCAGTGAAATACAGGCTGGACACAGGTGAAGTAGGAGAATCGAAAAGATAATCCATATGCCGTGCTTAATATCGCCAACGGCATTGTGCCATAATATTCTAGCATGCGATTGCGGAACAGTGTCAGCAGCTGCAGGGTGGGAGGTTGCATAGGAGGGACATCCATATTTAAAAATGTAAAAAAGCACAAGAGCGTCCGCTGGTAATGCAAGTAAAAATGCCAATCCACGAACCAGAGTGGAGAAAATAGAATGAAAGGAAGCAGGGATGACTCCAAAGATTTTCTCAAATGAAGTCACGAGACCACTGGTAACAACTTTAAAAAAGTGCGCCAGGGCCTTTGTGGAGGATGCGTTAAAGATAGTCGGAACCATCTTGCTGAAATTGAAAGGCAAATCTGAATTGAAAAGGGTCTGCACCTCTGTACGGGTGTTCGCTATGTGAAGCACGAAAGTTTCACGGGCCGAACTCAAGGCCACCTCTCTCTGAGACAAAAGAGCTCTTATTCTTGCCATGCCGTTGAAATCTGTCCCAAGGTTGGTATTTGTGGCCAGATTGAAAACTCCCTATGTTCATGTGTGGGAGGAAATAGAACATTTCTGCAGCAAATAACCCGTTCACTTACTGTTACGATAAAAGGAATACTTTTAATTAACTCAGAACAATCTTCATTATTGAGCATCAAATAACTACCATTTTCCAACAACTTGAACGTGGGGATGATAGCAGGAACTGGCGTGCCTTGCAACACGCAAGCCATATTTGGTCGGTGTTTGTTGCATGAACCGTGTAACTGTATGTGCCTACACATTAGTGAATGATCTGGCGTCTCAGTGCATTCCTCTCCATTCAGATAAACTTCTTGATCATCTTTGAAACATCTGTATGTGTATGGAAGCGACCAGACCTCATGAAGAAAAGCACTACCTAAAGGTTCATAACGACCTATTGGTATATATGTCATACAATTTGAAAACTTATATAAAGCAAAAGGCAGCGTTATTAAACCGTGGATAAGGCACGTTGCCAAAAAACCCGCAATCCTCTGCTGATGATGTCACTGAGCATGTCATGAATGATGTAATATGTGACATCATCAGCAGTGGATTACGGGTAATAGTATCTCTAGTTTACTCCCCTATAGCTGTCTTTCTTTTAACATAAGTGTCTGTTTCCTTCCCTTATACTTACTGTTTTTGGTTCGCTTCCGGTTCGCGTACCGGCGAGCGAACTGGGAAGCGAACTAAGAGAAATAGAGGTTGGCACAGTTCCAAATATTGTACCAATTTTTTAATAACGGGGAGGTAGTTCTGAAAAGAACTTTTTTTTTATTGTTTTTGTTGTTTTATATTTTTTTTATTATTTTTCGGAACATTTTTTTACTTTTTTTGAATTTTTCTGAACAGTTTTATATTTTTTGGGGTTTTTCTTGGAGGGGGCAATGAAAACGATTCATTGTAAAGGGCTCAACAGGAGCAACAAAACAAAAAAAGAAGTATTTATTATTTTGGGCGTTTCGTACAAACTTGCATATGATAGTCAATAGCTCTGTTGATCAGAGTGATGCTTCTTTCTCCGTAGGAAATGAATCCATCGCAAAATACGCAGATGTGTTTTACTTCACCAAATTTCATTTGTATATTTGGCACCATCTCCCTGCCCTCTGGTCCCGTTACTTCCGGTACAACAGATCTTCTGGCCATAATAGGGAGATTATCTAGGTCGTTCCGAAACTGTGCAGCACTGTAGTTGTTAGGATGCCACCTAGTCATATGGCGATGCATTGTGTAGTTTCCGAAACTGTATTTTTTCTCGGTTCCTCTGGACAGTCTATCTTGACATATAAGGCAAGTTACGTATCTTGCATTTACTTTTTTCTGACCTTTGGGAATTTAAAAAAATTGCCAAATGAAGTTTTCTTTCCGGTGAGACGTCCTGGGCTGCTCAGGCAAAAACTGCCTCTCTTCGT
The DNA here is from genome assembly GCF_964261635.1 of Lissotriton helveticus. Classification (NCBI taxonomy): domain Eukaryota; kingdom Metazoa; phylum Chordata; class Amphibia; order Caudata; family Salamandridae; genus Lissotriton; species Lissotriton helveticus. Next base: position 478,276,297 of record NC_136062.1, read on the forward strand.
GCTCGTCGTCCTGTTCCTCTTCTTCCTCTTCTTGTTGAATTATAACTTGAGCAGGTGGTCCACTCTTCCTTGGATGTGGTGGAGGTGGTGGGGAAGCACCAGCTGAAGCTACTAAAGAAGCCATTGCTCAGTGATCACAAAGGGTCTTTCTCTCACAATGATGAAAGTCAGAGTGAGGAAAGAAGGAGGGATTTTCATCATTTGGGAAAAACAAGAGTTCTCAACCAATCAAAAGTGTTCATTTTAGATTATATGACCTAGTCTTACATCATTAGGAAACCAAAAGTGAAATGAACCAATGAAAAGTGTTATTACCAAGTCACATGACTTGCTGTGTTTACGTTAAGCGCTTTGCAGGGCCTCCCGGTTTGCTTCCAGAAACCTGCGCTTTGCGACTCGCTTCGCGTACCAGTTCGCTAACGTAGCACGTCATATGACGTATCACGCGACAACGTGAAACGTCATGCGGACGGGAGGCGTCACGATGTTGTTTTCTAACGCGGCACTTGCGGTAAAGAAACGTTTACCGGCTCGCGGTCTATTTCGCGGCATCAAGGTCAGCTAACGGGAAGCTTCCCGATTCGCGAAGCGGGAACGAAGAAAAAAAATTATTTAAAAAAAAAATTATTCATAAACATATAAAATATATTTTTGGATTTAAAGAAGAATACATTTTACAGCTACAGATATTAGCTGTTAAAAAACCAATGAAATTCACAGAAAAAAACATAGGTTATAGACCATATATAGTTAGGAATTAGCATTTACAAAACCTTGAAAATTCACTGAAAAAACCATAGGTTATAGACCATATATAGTTAGGAATTAGCATTTAGAAAACCTTATTTTACTCACACAAAACCATTGAAATTCCATATATAGTTAGTTGCACTAACTATATATCGCGCACCCGCAATCCACTGCTGATGATGTCACATATTACATCATTCATGACATGGTCAGTGACATCACTGATGACATCTCAAATGACATCACTGATGACATCATCTAGTGTCTGTGTGTTTTTGTAAAGTTTAAATACGTTTTACATATTGAAGAATGAGTGGATGTATGGAAGACTGAGTGTGTGTGTGGCTGGCTGGGAGGTGTGTGACTCTGTGCATATCAATGTGTACTTGTATCAGTGATTGTATAAGAGAGTAAGTATGTGTTAGTATATGTGTGAAAAGTATGGTGTTCTGTGTTTAACTATAGATGAGGAAATCGAAGTGTGATTGATTCTTCACAGGACTGACTAGGTGTATGAGTGCATATGATAGTGTTCTAATAATAACTGACTGTATGTATGAGTAATTGTATGGGTGAATGAGTGAATGTGTGTGTAGACGTACGAATCAGTGAGTGCGTATGTAGTAACTGGTATTGGTGTGTCATGATGTCATCAGTGATGTCATTTGAGATGTCATCAGTGATGTCATTTCAGATGTCATTAGTGATGTCATCAGTGATGTCACTGAAGTATGGTGTTCTGTGTTTAACTGTATAGATGAAGAAATGGAAGTGTGATTGATTCTTTACAGGACTGACTTGGTGTGTGAGTAACTCCATGGATGAGTGGCAGTGTGTGACTGTCTGCATAGGTGTATGAGTGCATATGATAGTGTTGTAATAATGAGTGACTGTATGTATGAGTGATTGTATGGGTGAATGAGTGAATGTGTGTGTGTAGACGTAGGAATCAGTGAGTGCGTATGTAGTAACTGGTATTGGTGTGTCATGATGTCATCAGTGATGTCATTTGAGATGTCATCAGTGATGTCATCAGTGATGTCATTTGAGATGTCATCAGTGATGTCATCAGTGATGTCACTGACCATGTCATGAATGATGTAATATGTGACATCATCAGCAGTGGATTGCGGGTGCGCGATATATAGTTAGTGCAACTAACTATATATGGAATTTCAATGGTTTTGTGTGAGTAAAATAAGGTTTTCTAAATGCTAATTCCTAACTATATATGGTCTATAACCTATGGTTTTTTCAGTGAATTTTCAAGGTTTTGTAAATGCTAATTCCTAACTATATATGGTCTATAACCTATGGTTTTTTCTGTGAATATATATATATCTATATATATATAAATATATATAGATATATATATCTGGAGAGTCCATCTGCATTGGCATGGTTACTCCCAGGTCTGTATGTCCATCCCCTGTAGGGAAATGGACCACCCTCCATCTGTTTTAGCCTTCTGCTAATAAAAGCTACTGGCTGGTCCTAGCCTTCATCATTCAATTGTGATAACACAGCCCCTACCCCCAACTCAGATGCATCAATTTGAACAATGAATTGTTTGGAATAGTCGGGACTTTGCAGAATGGGAGCTGTGCACATGGCCTGCTTCAGGTAATCAAATGCCCTTTGACAGCTGACTGTCCAATGAATTTACTTAGGCATTCTTTTAGAGGTCAAATCATTCAAGGGGGTCGCTATAGATCCATATCCCTTGACAAACCTCCTATAATACCCAGTCAGGCCCAAGAAAGCTCTGACCTGGGTCTGGGTTTTTGGAGCAACCCAGTCCTTTATGGTCTGGATCTTACTCTCCAATGGTTGAGCCTGGCCTCTACCCACAAGGTGGCCCAGGTACACAACCTGACTCTGCCCTACTTGGCACTTGACTTGGTTGCCTTGATAGTGAGGCCTGCTTTTTGCAGGGCCTCCAGAACATTTCTCAGGTGGGCCAGGTGATCCTCCCAGGTGCAACTAAAGACAGCAATATCATATAGACAAGCTGTACTGTAGGCTTCCAGACCTGTGAGAACTTTATTCACCAACCATTGAAATGTGACAGGTGCATTCTTCAAGCCAAAGGGCATCACAATAAATTGATAATTCCCACTAAGGGTTGAAAATGCTGTCCAGTGTTTGGCATCCTCAGCTAGTCCGATTTGCCAATAACGAGAAGTGAGATCAAATGTACTCAAGAACTTGGCTGAGGCCAAAGTATCAATAAGTTCATTTGGCCTAGAAATAATATGAGCATCAGTCCTTGTGACTGCAATGAGCCCTGTGTAGTCCACACGGAACCTCATATCTCTCTTACCACCCTTGGTGTGAGGTTTGGGTACCAGGACCACTGGACTAGCCCCAGGGCTATCTGAGGGTTCAATCACACTCAGGTCCAGCATCTTTTGGACCTCTGTCCTGATGCATTCTCTGTGTTCGTGAAGTTTATGTCCCGTATGAATCCAAATAACTTCAGTGGATGAAAGTTTGGGTATTAAGCTTTCAAGGTTAATATCATTGAACCTCTTTTAGACTTTTTGTCATTCATTATTAGCAAATGCCAGGAATTCTGTCTTGGTGGAGTTGAGCTTCAAGTAAGTGTTAGACATCCAGCTCTGGATGAGGTGCAGGGAGTGCTGGAGGCATTGCATGTCTGGAGCCGACGAGACTTTGAAGTAGTGTATCATCAACATATGCATGAATGTTGATGCTCTTATCAGTGATTAGAGACGCTAGGTGCTCGATGTAAGGGTTGAAGATGACGGTCGACGAGATGGAACTTCTGAGTATTCCACAGGGGATGGGGATCTTCTGGAACCTAGAGGTGCTCATGTGAACACACTGGTGTTGGTTGGAAGGGTAGGAGGAGAACCAGTGAATAATGTTACCAGTGAATCCCGTCCTAGACCTCAGGGTCAGGATAAGTGTGGGATGGTTGATGTTGTCAAAGGCGTCTCAGAAGTACAGCAATATTAGGAAGCAGGGCTCATCTTCATCTGTGGTCAGTGGTGTGTCCTTTGCGCTGTGTAAGTAAGCTGTACGCGTGTTGCAATGTGATCTGAACTCAAATTGATAGTTGTGCTGAAGATGGTTGGCACTGCTGTGATCCGGAGATGAGTGTAGACTGATTTTTCGAATCTCTTGCTGACGAAGGGTACGTGAGTTGGCTATTAGTTTCAAGGTAATTTCTATCTACTCTGAGTTTCTTCAGGGGAGGGAGGAAGTGGCCTATCTTGAGATGTTCCGGAAAGTTGCTAGGTGTGGAAAGCATTTATTTAATCAGTAGCTGTCAAGGACTTTACACTGAGTAGGTCTGTTGAGCACCCTTCTTGACTGCCTGAGGCAAGGGCCCCTCCTTCCAATAGCAATGGTTCCACTTTATACAGAATAATACACATTGAAGGTGTCAAGTGTCTACGTAAGTGGTCCCAGTGAGCAAGAAAAACACAAAGGCTAAAATACCTTCTTTGGCAATCTTGTAGTTCTTGATTGAAGATGAAGATAATACTAAAGTAATCAGCAAGACGTCAAACTCCTCCTGGCATCAGGGAAGGAGAAATTAGCCAAACAAAGCAAGGATTAGAATCCAAAAGGAAATGCTCCTAAGACCTAAAGACAAAAACAAAACAGGGACAACTATAGTAGCAAGTTGTGGAAACACATTAAAAAAACAGGGAATGTTGTGTTGCGAAGCATCTTTCTCTTGTAATGCCATCTCTATATATGCTCTAAAAAGCTTGTGACATCAGAAGAAAAGACTATACTATCTTAGATTGGGACCCACTATCTTGGAAAAGGATGTTTATAAGATTTGTTTAAACTCCTTTAGTAGAATGTACGACCTTAGTTCGAAATCGAAGATAAAGCCCAGCCTTGACATCTTATGCGCTGCGCTTGACTTTATGCTTTATGCAACTTGTGGCGGGGGGGGGGGGGAGTGATGGAAGGATCCAGGCAGCAAAGACAGAGAGGCTTAGACTGAGCGAAGCTTCTGGGAAGGCTCCTCCGACAGAGAATTCAAGCAGTGTCTGGTACGCTGTAAGATCTCAGTACTGCCCTCAACACAGATCTTAAGGTTGATGGTGTGCATTTTTGTGTGAAGTGCGGTATAGGAGGGTCTGGTAGGGGGTTGATGCAGTGCTTGATTGTCTTGAAGAGCATTTTACTTTGTTTGACGGCCTTTTTGGTGGTGCTGGTTAGTACTTCAGTCGTTTGTGGTCATCAGGGTTCTGTATTTCTTACATTTTTTGCTCCTTTCTGTGGGTGGAGAGTTTGTCGCCGGCATGGACTTTGAAGTGCCGGAAGGTTTCGGCTCGCACTTGCATGTTTTCATTAGCGAGATGGTGTTCATCTGATGAACACATCGCCAGGAGAACCAAGATGACTTGGTATCAGCTTTCTTTACTAACCAAGGTGAAAAAATTCCCATCGGAAAGTGACAACTGTCATTTAAGCCCTTGTACTCGGCTATCAGGATGGAGACAACGACCTGCTCATGGCCTCTCACTGTCCACAGTGGCTGCCTTGAAGTGCCTTCTCTACGCTGCAGTAGGTGTCATCCAGCGCTGAAGAACAATGACAACACCCCCTTGTCCTGATGGGATGCCACTGGTTCCCCTTAATGGCTCACACTATCCTCAGCACCAGTTGTATCATTTACAAAGTCACTAAAATGATGCCTATCTGGCAGAGAATCTCGTCATCTCTGGTGGCTCTCGTATACCAGCAGGTAAGACACCGTCAAACTGGATGCAAACAAGTGTTAAAAAAAGACAAGCAACAGTCCTTTCCCTCTGTGTGCCCAGGACCTGAAAATACAACTGTATATTAGGCCTGGGCGGTAAATTCCATTCCACTCGTGCAATTTGTGTAATTTGGGTAATTTCGTGTTACGCCGAGAACGCAGAATTGCCAAAAATCCCGCGATCCGCGGCTTCAGGGAATTTTTTGCTTGTTCGCACTTTCAAAATGCGTGTTTGTGAGATATTTTCCCCATAGCACGTAAACAGCTTTCGCAAGCAGGAAAAAAGCAGTGCGAACGGGCGGAACAAGCAATTCCACATGTTCACTTACATTTTTTACCGTTGTGCAGAGCATTGCGTTGCGCGACTACGCAATTTCCGCCCACTCCTACTGTATATCCATCTGGACCGCCCCAACCCTGCTCCAAATTAGGAAAGAGCTGTAGACACACCTCTTTAAAGAATATTACCTCGGAACGCACTAACAGCCCCCTTTGGTTGCCAGAACCCAGCTACCTCCTCCATCACTTGACCCTGCATCTTTTCCTTTGACCCTGCTCAGTACTTCCCTGCCGTTTGATTAGAAACACCAACTACCAAGCAGAGAGTTTGAGAAAGCGAAAGAGGTGAATGCTCCCGAGATCTCGCAGCTGCTGTTCTGGTTCCTGTTGGCAATAACAGCCCTGTAGTTAGGATTGTTGTGATGTCTTCTCTATGGGACATTATTAATTCAAATTTTAAATGATTAAACAATTTAAAGATAAATGAAGAGCTGCCGTCGAGATGAATCTCCTTGACTAGTGCTCTGTTAATAAAACACCTTGGGCCCGATTCACAGAACTAACTTAAGGCAAAATCCTAAACTTACCACTTTTGGTATTCACAGAACTTAGTATTTTGTCTTAAGTTTGTTTTAAGACAGACTTAAGACAGACTTAAGACAAAATCCTAAATTAAGTCTGTCTTAAGACAAACTTAAGACACAATCCTAACTTCTGTGAAAACCAAAAGTAGTACGTTTAGGATTTTGTCTTAAATTAATTCTGTGAATCGGGCCCCATCACTTTTACTGACAATCTGGTTATCCATGCAGGGAAGAGCCCCACATTACCCCTCATCCCTTCCCTTACCTGGGCCAGCTTTAGGGCGGTGCGACCGGTGCAGCCGCACTGGGCCCTGACCTGGGGAGGTGAACGCTGACCTCGGGGTGAGGGGGGGGGAGGGTGCCACGTGTTTTTTATCAATAACTTACAATTTAAAAATACCTGCTGCAGAGTTCCTTGAGTATCCAGTTTTCAGGCAGCAATACCATTGTGAAGATCACTCTTGTGATTAATGTTCCTGCTAGAGAGAGAGATCAGAGTTTTGTCTAGGGGCAGTTTTGACTTGCCATAAGGTAGTGCAGAGGGTTAATGTGCCTGCTGCAAAGAACTCTAATCGTACAGATCTGTATTTTCTCAGGATAGCTGAGTGGATTACTGCTTCTGTCACAGAGATCCTTTTGTTACCACAGTTCATAAGATACAACCCAATATAAAACACCGCCTGCTACGCACTGTCATCAAAGAGCTGCACGCAAACTACATAAAATAGGTCAGGATGTTCTGTTTCTGTACCCAGTCTCGCGTTATCTATTCCTAATGTTGCTAAAAAGGAGTTCATTTGGGTAGAAATACATTCTTATTAGTAAAGCGAGCCTTACCAGTGCTTTAGAATAAATGAAATGGATGTGAGGGAGGGAGGGGCTACAGAGAGATGAGGGGGCACTTTTGCCCAGTGGTGGTGAGGGAATCTGAGGAGTACATCATGGGGCAAAGCACCAGAAATGGTTGTCGCCTCGTACACCACCAGTGCTAAAGCCGGCCCTGCCCCTCCCAGCCTTGGCTTCATTGAGCCCCTGTCCAGGTCCACAGTTGGTAGAGTCAGATGAAGGCCGTTGAGAAGCGAGACTGGTGAACTGATGCTTGTTTGTTCCAGGGGAACCTAAGAATGGCTGTTCCTGTGATGTGTCTGTGTCCAACATGTTTTGTGCATCAGGGGCTCCAGCAGTCTCTATGCTTGATATGGTGTCCTTGATGCAACGGGTGCCTCAAGGCAGGTTTGAGGCGCTGGCATCAGACCCTATCAAAGAGTTCACTCCTCACTGTTTGAAGGTAGTTCATAAATATAAGGTGGAGAAATTCTGCCCCAAATGGGGATCCGCCACCCATGGGGCAAGACTGGCCTTGGTTATGGGCAGATTAATTAACATAAAAAGCAGCTGCTAGAGGAGAGTTCTCCCCCGAAGATCTAAGGTGCACAAGCTTCAAACATTTTACCGGTCGCAAACGGGCCGATTCACAGAATCAGCGCGTTTGCGACCGATAAAATTCAATTTGCGATGCATCAAGCCCAAAGGCATCCGCAAAATAGGTAATCGCAATTTTTGCGATGACCTTTTTTGCAAATGCAGTTAGGGAATCGCAAATTGTGATTCCCTAATTGCAATGCATTATGCATTCGCAAATTGCTTATTCACAATTTAGAATCGCAAACTACCATCAACTTCCAGTTGATAGTAATTTGCGATTCCTTTGAAAAATGGACAAAAATGAATTTTTCAAAGTGCAATGCGATGCACACACATGCCCTAAGGGGATGTGTGTGCACCACATGTACATACTCACCTTTGTTGGGGGTGCATCAGGTTGGCCTTTTGGCCCTCTTTCAACCTTGAAATTGCATAGGCAATTTGCGATTACATATTAGGTAATCCCAAATTGTGAATGCTGTCCTAGAGGCCCATAGGAATGAATGGGTAGGCATCGCAATTTGCGATTCACAATTAAGGAATGTGTAGGAATCGCTAATATTTTAGTGAACCCTACATGCATAAGGAATTGCTATTTCTTAATAGCGATTCCTTAAGAATCGCTATTAAGAAATCGCTATTTCTTAGCTTGATGCATGTGGCACTTGGTTTCTTGCAGGCCTATCGATTTTCCCAGCTACATTGATTTTTGCAGTTCTATCGATTCTCGCCACCCTATTGATTCTCGCAGCCCTATCAATCCTCACAACTCTAGTGACTTTGGCACCCCTATGTTATTTGATCACAATGGGTACAGCCATGGGCTTCACAGCTTTTATTTCTCAGGCGGCACATACATTATTATTATTTTTTAGATATGTAATGCGCAGCAGCTACCCAAAAAGGGTTTCCCGGCACAGAAGCAAATCCGAGACAGAGATGAGAAAGCTAGCAAATTATTTTTTAAAAAGCCACGTCTTCAAGGATTTGCGAAATTGGCCGTAGTCAGTTTTGTTACGAAGAGCTGTAGGCAGAGTGTTCCACAGTGAGGGGCCCAGATAAGAAAAGGATCTTCCGGCCATCCGAGATAGTTTGATTTTGGGAATTGTGAATTTCCCCTGGGTGGAGGAGCTGAGGTTACGAGAGGGAAAGTAAGGACAGACCAAAGATTGAAGAAATTGGGGGGCATTTCCTGTTTTGATTTTGTGCAGGTAGCTTTGAACTTGACTCGGTTCTCCACTCTGAGCCAGTGCAAGTGCCGTAGGTGACCTGAGATGGAGGTTGTTCTCGGGACTCGGCACAAAAGCCTAGCTGCGGAATTCTGCACTATCTGTAGCCTGCGGGTTACCTCCTTATTTGAGCCCAAATAAAGCACATTTCCGTAGTCCAGCCTTGACGTAATCAAGGCGTTGACCACGGTTTTTGGGTGGATTCTGGTAACATACAGCATATTTGTTTTAACCATTTTAGTATGGTAAAGCATGTAGCTGCTACTTTGACTGCTTGGGAGTGCAGATTGAGTGAGTCATCAATAGTGAAGCTCAGATTACGAGCTTGGCGAGAGGGTGTAGGAAGAGTGCCCCTTTCGCAGGCCAATGTTGAGGGTCCCAGAGTTCCTTGTTTGTCCCGAATACAAGGACCTCGGTTTTCTCCCCGTTTAATTTGAGGTAGTATTGTTGCATCCATGATGCTATTTTGCTCAGACCCAGCTGAAGGGGGAAAGAACCTCCAGTGCTCTTCATAGAGAGAGAAAAAATTATTTGGGAATCTTCTGCGTAGGAGAATAAAGACAGCCCTGACTCCTCTGCCACATCGGCTAAAGGTCTTACATATACATTAAAAAGTAAAGGGCTGAGGATGGATCCTTGTGGCACTCCATACATGCACTGTAGAGGGGCAAGTAAAGTAACCTGATAGGTATAGCCAGGGCACAAACAGTGGTTACATCAACAGGTTCCCCTTCCAAGGAAAGTCCTATGAAGGCAGCTCTTAGTCAAGTTGAAGGCACTGTTGAGACTGAGGAGAGAGGAGCCAATTGGTAAGGTTGAATAAATAATTATAATAAAAAAAAAACAAATTGTAAAGAGCAAACATATCACCCCCTTAAGAGTTTAAAAGCACTGGGGCTGTTGGGGAGATTAAGTGAGCTATTACCTACAGTCACATGATTCTGAGTTGCAGCGGGTGATCGGACAGCAAGCCCTGCGCTCCAGAGTCAGTCACTCTGGTCGCTGCAACACACCTCTCCCTCCCTGGAGGGATAGACAGACCATTGTTTGGTAATCTTGAAACCTAACTGTGGGGCAAAAATGGGTCAAAAGCCCAGCGAGCTGAAGGTAGCAAATGAGGAGTTGCCAGGAAGGGAAATGGGTGTCATCCCAAGTGCGTCCATATGCCTCTAAAATGCTCCCACGCTATGTTTCGATGTTTGTAGAAATCATATATAGAGGTGTACAACGCACCCCATAAACTGTTATAAGCGACTACAGATAGTTAAAAGCACCCAAAGTGTGAGGGAGCTGAATACAAATGAACTGAAGCAGGTGGAGCTTTCAACAGTGAGAGGCAGAAGAAAAGAAGCAAAATCTTTATTGAGATCTTGTCTTAGCCATAACTGGTGCAGCCAGGGAGGAGCAGTTACAATTCGTAGGGCTTGTGTTAGTAGTTTTGACAGTACACGGGAACAGTCAACTATATCTGTTGTGTCATTCCATTGTTGTTTCCTTACAACTAGACTTTGCGAGCTGGAGAAGGCTAATGATCAGTAGATCTGTTTTTAGGTTGAGCCTAGTGCAGCAAGCATGCGCTGCACTAGGAGAGGGCCTCTTGGAATCACTCCAGACTTTCAGAAAACTCGTGCATGTGGCTTTAGATTTTCCACACATTCTATTGGCCTTTGCATGTGGCTTTCTAAAATGAAAGCACGCAATTGGCCAATGGTGGGTGTCTGCCCCACCTATTTCAGTAATTGTTTACTTCCATGGCCTCCAGCTTGCAGGAGTGAGCAGCGGTGCGCAGGGAGCCATCTGTTGTGGATCATGTTTCCAATTAGCGCGGTCGCTTTCACTTTTGTGGCTGCGCGGCCCTTGTTTATTGTTTCTTCCTGCTTGTGCCTTCGTAGCTTGTCTTGCAAGGGACAGGGAAATGGCTCTCTCGCTTTCTTCACTTGGTGCCGGGTCGTTACAAACCATTGCTACCCTACTTAAATGTAACTAGCGATCCCTTCGAAACTAAGCCGAAACACTCAGGGAAAACAGTTTCTTCGTTGCTTCTCTTCTCGGTTGATGCCTCTGTCATTCTTTGTGGTAAAGGGCTGGCAGATGCGTTGTCTGATTGGCCAGTTACTAATCCTCATACAAATCACCAGAGGGTGCGTCCTGAAAAACGTCTAATGGAGTAGCGCCAGCGGATTAACCCTTCATGTCAGGCGGCCCTAGTGAGGCAGTTTTTTAATTCCAGGATTACTATGGACAGGAATAGACCCCAAACCACCCAGCGAGTGTCAGAAATTAACAAGTTAACAAAGTGAAAAGGCACGTGCATGCTGGCACATGCGCACAACCAGAGGTTCTTTGAAAATCTGTATTTTAAGCTATTTGAGGCACTCGGTCGAGTTTTTAATTCATTTTCTTTCTTTCCTACAGCTCGGAAAGAGGGTAGCCAGGCGTCTAAAGAATCGCAGCTTTGCAGGGGCTTCCTTTTTAGGCCAAACTTTGCAGAATAGAACGTCAAGTGATTCAGCTGGCCCACTTGTTGCGGCTCTTACCAGTAGATCCTAATCCCACCGAATGGATTAGGGCCTAGGGGTAGCAAAGGTTTCTGCTGACAGAGTCAGCCGCACAGATAATCTAGAAAAATGAGCACGCAAGGCAGAACGGCTTGCAAAAGCTGGTAAAAGTATTTCGAAGGGGTAGGAGGTTGGTCGTTCAGAGGTGGGGCTCCCAACGAAGAATGGTGGCCAGCCCAGTTTAAGAGCTTGGCCGTCCGTCACTGCGAGGCGGGATTCCAAGCAGCACCATTGAAATAACTCACTCTCATTACTTGCACGGCTCTTTTTAATTCTAAAGCGAAATGTATTAAGTTCAGAAAAAGGATACTACAAACCGAGTAGTGAGCGTGCTAAAGGAGGTGGACGTGCGCACGCGTCAAAGCCTACCTCTAAAATGCAGCCGTCCACCTTTCCGGGGTTGATTCTTGATTCCACTCATCTCCTCCACCCCCACCAGTCTATTGCAAGAATACTCCAAAAAGAACAAAAGCGCTGTCATTCTGTACGCACAGGCAGCTGATGAATCAATGTCCAGCACGACAGCCATGATTGCGCTAGGCAGCAAGGCTGGACTCATTTATTGGGAGCATACAGCAGATTGTGGTTCAATCGCCCCATCTCCCTCACTGCATTGTCTGCACAGGGGCTGTTATCGGAGGAGGCAGAAACAGAAAAAAACAGAAGCAGGTACACCCTCAGCAAGCCGTGCAACCCGGGGACTCTCAAAATAAGCATGAGTACTTCTCCACCTCATTATCTGCACAAAGACATCATCCCTACAAACGTGCTGAAACACCAGGTAAAATATATTAGCAAAGCCCTAGGCGAGACCTATTGGCTATGCCAATGCTTGTTTTTTTAAACCGATTTTATTAAGGATTTCTACATTTGCATAGCAGAGCAGTACAGTACGGTAATGTATCTTGTTTCATTGGGCATTAAACGTGCAGATCTGTTCATGAAAACATAAACTATTCATAAAAAAACAGTAGCAGTAAAGAATGTGAGTCCATTCATTTGGGGTACTGTAAATCCACCGATATGGATGAATCATTCACAAAAGAGAGTTCCTTATAGTCGTTCAGTCGTCTGGACTACACTGCGGAAGCCCGCCTGATCACGAATGATAGGGTTTACTGGTACACATGGAGGGGAAGGCAGGCCGGGAAATCTGGTCTACTGGTGTGAAGTGTACAGGGGTTTAATACCTTCTTGATATCTGAGATGTAGCCATGTTATTGGAAACTAATGTGCTGTTGCTGTTCCATGAGCCCTGGTCGAATGGATGCCCTAGAATCGATGGCTTCATGAATTTTGAAATGTTTGCTTCAGTTTGAAATTAGCAGAATGGGCCTTTCGGGGACACTTTATATGGGTATCTACTTCCAAAGTGAAAACAGCATGCATGATGGTGGCTCAATATGAGTGAATCCTGGTCTCATGATAGAATGACTCCTTGACAATGGGGTGATCAAAACCTGCCTATTTGTAACCACATATTCAGTCAGTGCTGGACTGTCATCAGACGAACTTTCAGGAGTTAGAAGAAGATCATATAATGACAGAGACTTGTCCTGAAGCAATTCTGGAACTTGCCATTGACTTTGGTTTAACACCTTCGCTGTGGCGGCTATTCTGCCGCAGCGCTAAGGGGGTGGGGGCCGCGCGGCGCTCACACGCTGGTGACGGAACCGCTCCGTCAGCAGCCTCGGGTGAGCTGTGCTGATGACGGAGCGGTTCCGTCATGGCCCCGCCCGCTTAATAGAACGTGCCGTGCAGGCGCGAAATCAGCGCCGTGCAGGCGCGTCGGGCGGGCCATGACGGAACCACTCCGTCATCAGCACAGCGCCACCGCGGCTGATGACGGAGCGATTCTGTCATCAGCGTTGAAGAGGTTAAAGAGAAGTGCACCTCAGTTTGATGGATGCGTGGCCAATCAGCTGAATACATATGTCCTTCTGGGGTACTCAGTTTGCTCCAGCTCTTGCTGATTATTTGAGTCAACCAAATATTATGATATTATTTTTTTACAATTTTCAAGTGTGAATATTCAGGTGAGAACTGGTCTTGCTTGAAGAGCAATCTTCAAGGGGGTATCACTCCACCAAAGCAGCAGTTTAATATAATCTCCAATAACTTATTCTCAAAGCATACCGACTAATTTGTGAGTGGTGTCACAGGACCACATAGTCAATATTTAACGTGAGTATTTGGTTTTGACATATGTAACTTGAGAGTTCTTTGGACTGGTATGCACCCTGGCATCAAGGCTGTGGACTGTGCAACTAAAACTATCGCCATATAGTCAAATTTAAGCACAAAAACAGGACATGGGCACAAAAACCTGGTTCAATCAAGAATGTGCTGCCATGTATAACCCCCAAGTCAATCTGGGCCACCAATCACTGTCACCGATACAAAGGTTGACACGCGGGAGCCAATGAGTGCAGTAGTGCATCAGTAAGTCAGGGCCGGCCTAGTCTTACTGCGACCGATAAAAACTGAGGAAAGGTAAGAGAAGTGACCCCACAGTCACTTTGGGGTGCAGGACTGTGAGCTTTAGATCCAGGAGTCAAGTGCTGAGAATATAGAGGGGTGAGGATTAAAGTGACTGCTGCTGCTCCCTGCTAACCTGATGATCTAAGCTCTGAGATTGGGCATCGCTGGAGATCCTGAAGTAATTTGCTAGGAACATACATAACTACCTTTGGACCAGTTGGGCCACTGCAAGGTTTTCCTTTATTTAAACAGAATGCACCTAATGAAATATGTAATTCAGGTTGTACCTCTAGGGGTTCAGGTGAATCCTGTTTGGCAATCAAAGGGCTAATGACAGTGATAACAAAATGTGTTATGGAATTTGTATTTGTTATTCAAATGCTAAGTTTGATGTAGTCCAACGTGTAATAGTCTGTTAGTTGTTCTCCTTGACGTACTCCAATATAAACTCTTTATTGACAGTGGTCTTATGGAATGGAATGAATTGCTTTAGAAGGTAATCATCTTGATGAATACAAAAATGACTATTACTACTACTACTATTACTACTACTACTATTACTACTACTACTACCTCTACTGCTAATAGACTTATGAAATATATATTTTTCTATATTGAGTGCAACGACCAAAAGGGAGTCTCTGTCAAAAGATACAGCACAGACAGAGTTTGTCAACTGCAATTAAGTATTTAATCTCACTAAACATCCTTAATTTGAATACAGCCGACTAACGCCTAAAGACTTGGCCACTGATATAAAACCAACAAAATTCAACCTTAAGGCAGAGCAGGAAGCCAAGCCTGAGCTAATCAGGGTCTGTGGAAAAGTAATGCATTGGCAAGACCAAAAGGTCTTGTCTACAACATCTATTCGCTTTGTCGATGTTTTTTCAGCCATGTCGCACAGCAGTGCGGCTGCTGTCCAACATAAACATGGCTGAAAGTAAAACAAAACAAACAAAAAAAAGCACTATGACATGGCCAGCGCTGACCATGTAATAATGCTTATTATCCCCCTTTCAGTCATGCTGCACAGCAGCCATGCACATGTACAACATGGCTAAAAAAGCATTAGCAAAGCCAATAGATACCGCATTGGTGAAGCCAATGCTTGTTT
Organism: Lissotriton helveticus; assembly: GCF_964261635.1. Taxonomy (NCBI): domain Eukaryota; kingdom Metazoa; phylum Chordata; class Amphibia; order Caudata; family Salamandridae; genus Lissotriton; species Lissotriton helveticus. Next base: position 478,291,470 of record NC_136062.1, read on the forward strand.
ATGGATCAGCTCCAGGTAGCCTTGTGGTTGCTGCTCTGTTGTTCCCTCTCTGAAGTGGGATGAATGATCATACAGCGGGCTGCCAAGACCCTGGGGTGGGCAGATATCACAGGAGCTTCTCTGCCAGGCGAAGCTAAAAACAAAATAGTAAGCACAATGTTCAAGCTTGGCGTCTGGGGTCACCTTCCCTCTCACTACCCGGCTTTTAGGTGGAAGCAAAAAATCCAACAATTTGTGGTGACGCATAGAACTATGCCAGGTTGGCAAATGTAAATTGCAAACTTTGCCAACGTCTTGTCTACACAAATTGGCATCCTTAGTATCTACAGAACTCACCCGCTGGTTCTCCAGACATTCGGGTAGCGAAGGGGGGAGAGGAAATCCTCAACCAACTCACAAAAAAGAATAAACAAGCATCATAAGCTCCAATGTTAACAAGCAGTGACATGAAAGACGGTGGATGGTGGGAAGCAGGGGACAATGTCAGGATGGACTGAGGGAGGGAAAGGTGTAAGGGAATAGATAGTCTTGAAACATACCAGAAGGTGTGAGTAGCGGAAGGACACTCAGTGGGCAATGGAAGCAGTACTTGGGCCATGCTCTATGGGAGGGACAAACACAAAGAGGAAGTGAAGCCTACCTGCGCTGACCAAAGCAAACCAAGGAAAAAAAAGTGACGATTAAGTCAACCAGTAGTAAGCAATGAGCTGGCTCTAAACCCCTTATAAGCTAACAAAATGTCTCGGATGAGACCTAACAATTAAATAAGCTGTTGCCAAGTTTAGCTGTATATTTATGTATATGTATTTGTAGTTGTATATAGTGGGACAAGTTCTAGGAGTATAAAAGTGCTTTAAGTGAGGCAGGGTGTCGTAGCTGAAAATGCAGAGAAAGAATCCTGTGCTCCTATTGGCTCTATCACCACCCGAAAACAGAGAGTCTGAAAGAGAAGACCTTTTAAGATGATTCTGGGTGTCACCAGCAAATTGGTTGAGGGAGAAGTCATTAACTGTACTCCCCCTTAGTAAATCTTAGTGCAAGTGACTGTTCAATACCCCTGAGCCCTTTGTTGATTCCTGATTATAACATCATCGGTATCATGAGTACAGTGTCTCAGTAGTGCTAAGAGAGTAAACGGTGACAGGAAAGACCTGAGAAGGTGATCACCAGGTGGTATTGATAGTGATCATATTTATTCCGCGCATCAATGCCTGAAGCGTCTTGGCGCTGACGCGTATCAAATAAAGAGGCAGCCAAGGATTCAAATAAGAGATGAGAAAAGCCAGGACTGAAGCAGCTTTCTAAAATGAGTGAGCTTTTGGAGAGTAGACATTTCTATTTAAAAAAGGAAGTCCTACAAAGAAGAGAACAAGCCGTTTCCAGGGAAACGGGTGTGGGAAGATCTGAACCATTAATTGTAGTTTCTTTTTTGAAAATCTTTCCAGTGAAAAAATAGAGAATAGTGAATGCAAGTTGCATGACACAGATAACATTACTATTTTATGGTAATAACCAAGCGCTTAGTTGGATTGTCATACCAAGAGCAGGTTCACTAAAGTGAGTACACTTGGGTCGTCTCATACCTTGTTGGAGTGTAGACCAAAACAGCTTCAAAATAACTTATGAAAATCCAGAGAATTTGCACAAACCCATCTCACCCTAATGAACTTTGGGATAGTTGACTTGATTTTAGTACCTCAAGACTTCCTAGCTGAAGTATATTGTCAAGAGAGTAAACAAGAGACCGGCCAGCTTTCTTTGAGTATGTTGTGGCCTCCTGCTGCTTTGTGGTGTGTCCAGAGTCACGCCTCTTAGTTTGACAGCCCTTTAAGAGGGTTGTTGTGGTCTCAGATCTTCTGTCTTGTTGGTAGGGAAGCCACTATGCGTCACACTGAATATTGCTTAATAGCCAGTTTTTCACTTACAAAAATAAAAAGGAAACTTTTGCAGAAGTCCTGTGACAATCAGAGGTTAATGTGCTGAAAATGTGACAATCAGAGCCTTTTCCACTGGTGTCCCCTTGCCATTGAGCATAAAATCAAGCCCAAAGCACATCCCTATATCATAACCTCAAGACAGCAGGGTCAAGTCGATTAAGGATTACTCTGGGAGGTGGCGTGGAGCTAGATACCTGCCATTCAATAAAACATCTGATAACAAATAATCAATCAATCAATCAATCAATCAGGGGGCTTAAAAGCATGCTACTCACCCGTGAGGGTCTCGAGGCGCTGGGGGGGAAAGGGAAAGCACCGGATCAGTTGATTCCTTAAATGCAATTGCAATTTAAGAAATCACAATTAATTGCAAATTCTCAAATTGCGAGTGCCTTGAACCTTGATGCATTGCAAATGCTCTTTTTGCAGGCGCAAACAGCCGATTTTTGCGAATCGCACCGTTTGCGCTCGCAAAAATGGTTGATGCATGTGCCTGATTGTGAATGCAGAGTATTCTGACAATTAAGTTATGTTCGGAAATTAACTTCGAACTATTTGACCACTTGACCGTAAGCATTACTAAAGAGTTCAGAAATGTATGCATTTAACTTTGGATTCAATGCTGTGAAGTAATAAGAAACATTCTCACGTAAAGATAAAGGTTACTCATGATGTATATTTGAATACGCACAAAGTACAAGGAGTTCTTAACAAGTAATGCATGTATATGCCTGCAATAGGAATCATAATATTAACAGCTGCTACGTTCCAGTGGAACAAGAAACCTCATGTCATGTCCATCAGAGTGCACAGTTATGAAGCTTGAGGCAGTCACCTTATCAGAAAGGTGAAATGTTCATAAACAACTACAAGCATGCTCATCCATCATTATTCTTCAATTCCAGAAATATCAGCTTTGTACCAAAAGTCTACAAAGTGGTTACATTTATAGTTAAGGTCAGATGCTGGAGTTCATGGCAGGCGACACAGAAGTGTCCTATGGCTTCCACCTGCAAATATCACCGCCCAGCAGAGTGGCGAGTCGGAGTGGTGATGTCTGGTGTCTCTTTCCTCCCTTATCGCATTTCCCTTTCACTCTTTTAACTATTGACTCTAATATCTTTATTACATGTGGTCATAAAGATGGAAGAGTCTGCCAATTCCTTTGAAGTGCACGGTTAATACTTTATGGCACATTGCCAACGCCACATTATCCTCCAACCTGCGCGATGGGTTTGAACGCTACTTGGTTTTAGACATTATATGTTTAAACCAAGTTACAGAACATCAGCTCAGTAAAGTCTACAATAAGGCTCGGCAGCCAAGATGAATAGCAGTAAAACAAAAGATAGGTGATATGTTTGAAACTGAGAAGATGCAAGACACGGATCCATGGGGGTTACTGTCTCCCTATGAGACACCTATTGTTTTGCAAATCCCTGTTCCATGGAGATTTCTAACACACCACCAAGACCTCCAGAATGTTTTTCTGGAGACCCAAAGAAGTGTGCTTTACTCATAGTGTCAGTTATATTTATTGTGTAACACTATGTCCGTCCCTAATCACCAAACGGAGACAGCCTTTGTTGTGTCTTTTTTAAGTGGGAATGCTACAAAATAGAGTTTGCCTTTAGTAGAGAGAAATGATCCCTTGCTATATATTGTTTGTGTCTGTGATCAGACACAGGAATTGTATGATAGAAAGTTACACAGTCTTTCCCTAGATAATACGCTAATAACCTTGAACCAGGACACTCAAGATCTGTTATGCTAGATTACCACAAGCAATCGCTTGGTGGTTGATACAGGAGGGCAAAAGAGCAACTTTATTCTATCAAATAAATGGAGTGAATTAAATGGAAGAATGTCCTGTCACAAGTGGTAAATTGTCTAACTACTGATACTTAACTCAGAGATGTAATTGTTTAGTTAGACCATCACTTATCTGACTGCCGTTCGCAGAAAAACGAAAGTATTAGTCATCTGACGTAAGCTGGAGGAAAAAAAGTCACAGAAACTTCAAAACTTCTGCATTTAGACAGTATAAGAAGACCAGTATCGAAGAACAGACAAAAAGAACATTCGCACAGGTTTCATGTTTAGCTTGTGGAATGTCAGGCCACTTTTTGAAAGGCTGAAAAAGTACATTTAGATCATTCAGGAAAAGAACAACAGTAAAGTTACCCACTGGGAGGCAGCAGCCTTCAGAACACTAAATTGCTTAATAATGAAAGGATCTGCCTGGCTGAGTGAAAAAACGGGCAGGGTGGCAATATTCGTTGCCATATCTCTGTACTTGTAAATGCAATTAGATAATGTAAGGTACCCATCCTTTACCTGGTTAGGTAAAACCTGTGCTGAATATTCCGAACCAAAATTAGGTATAACTGGGTACCCCTCATGTATGTACATTCACAATAAGCTGCCACTGTCTGTTTTTTGTTAGCCACCCTTTCGTAGTCTGCAGTGATTATATATCTTAATTTCAGTTTGGTTTTACTGTATTCCTGTATTCATAGGGGGTTATCTATATTTACTTTGCATTTCATCAAGAGATTAAAAATGTTCCCTAGCCATGGTATTTTCATACTATGTTCTAGAGCTAGACAGTAAATAATTAAATCCTTAGAAAATTGTGTTTCTTCCTTCGTCCATATTCCATGCCTGATGGTAAGACTAGCCATATTAATAGCATCATTTATATATGGGACGGACAGTTCATTATGAACAATGATGTTTGCAGTTGAACTGGGAACAGCCAATAATCTTTTTAAAACTTGTTTTCATTAGTTTGTAGGATTGTCGTATTTGCTTTCCCCCATATTGCGGCTCCATAATTTACTGCTGGGACACACTTACTCCTATTCAAGGTTAAAATTTCTCGTATCCGGTTGTTCCCTAATTTAGCCGCAAATCTTAATATACCCTCAGTCATTTTCTAAAATTTCATTTTGAATAATTCAATATGTGATTTCCATGTACCGTTATTACAAAATAACATCCCCAAGTATGAAAATGTTGGGACTCTATTTATAAAAACCTCTCCCACATGATGTTGTCTACACTTGTCTCTTCTCCCCGCACAACATTACAACTGTTTTCTTTAGATTCAGCTGCAAGTCTATGTCAATCATGTATTGGGCAAAATTTTTCATTAGACATTGCAGGCCATTTGCAGTTCTAGACATTAGGACAGCGTCGTCTGCGTATAATAAAACGGAGGTGGGGCGTGTTCCAACTTTCGGGGTGTCTACAACCAATTTTTGTCAAAACGAGTCCACGTTATTTATATACAGTGAAAATAAAAGGGGAGCTAATACGCATCCCTGCCTGTTACTACACTTTACCACAAAGTCAGGCGTACATTCCCCTGATTTTCCATAGCGTACCCTTGAGTTTAAATATGCATACATTTGTGATAAAAATAAGATTATTTCTGTGGGAGCACCAAGCCCTTTTAAAATTTGCCATAATTTTTTATGATTGACTAAGTCAAAGGCACTGGTGAGGTCTACAAAACATAAATGAAGTACCCCCTCCTTAGCCATTGTGTACTTCCCAATTAACAACTCTAGGTTTAAACATAGCTCTACCGTCCCAATACCCCTTCTGAAACCATACTGCACCTCTCTTAGTATATTTTTTTCACTGGCCCAAGCTCCAAGCCTCTCCAGCATAATTCGGCCCATAATCTTGGAAGAGGAATCAAGAAGGGATATTGGGCGATAATATTTTGCCTTTTCCCTGTCCCCTTTTTTAAATATGGGTACAATATTACTTTCAACCCATGTGGCTGGTAATACTCCTCCCAAAGCAACATTAAAAACTTTCATTAATATTGGTATCCAGAATTCAAAATCATTCTTAAAAACATCTATCCGCACCCCATCTGAGCCTGCTGCTTTCCCATTTGCACTTTTTGGGAGTGCTGATTTTGTTTCCTCTGATGTGATTGGTGATGTTTTCACTGGATTGACCTTTATACATTTTTCTTTTTTCAAATCAATCATATCTGTTCCTTCTGGGTTAAAAATACTCGTAAAGTGTTGCACCCAGTCTTCTGGTGGTATTACAGTATCGATCTTCACCACGTTATTATCTTTAAAATAAGGATGATTTATTATCTTCCAGAAGAGGGCTGAATCTTTCAGCTCTACTGCCTGGTTTAATTTCTCCCAGCCCTCCTCACGGATCTCCCTTTTTCTTTTTTCCAATGTCTTTTTATACTATTTCCTTACAGCATTGATTTTCTGTGGGTCTCAAGGATTTGGTACAAGCACAAGTCTCAGCTCCCCATTTAGCCTTCTACATTCATGGTTAAACCATCTCAGAGGCAGACCACACACTTTTTTCCTTCTTTTAGATTTTAGGTCACCTGCAATTTCTTTGGTGATGTTGGCGAAAGCAGCTATAACAGCTGTTTGTGTAGAGGAACCATCCAGACAGCTCTCTAATTCTTTTTGGGTTTTCCCTTTGAGGGTTTCCATGAATGAAGATGGAATAACACATTTCCATTTTACTGAGACGCCATTATTTCCTTGGGTGTCGATATCAAAATCTGCATTTTTGCACCTTTGTTTTGTTTACCTTTAATTTCACGCTTAGGGAATGATGGTGCCTAACCATACTAATATTTATCGAAACATTCTCGACCAAATCGTTACCACTTGAAGATATTATGATATGGTCTATATTTGAAGATGACCTTGTTCCCACAAAGGTACACATTTTTTCTTCACCATCTGGTATGATCGGATCCAAAATTAAATTATATTTATGCATTGCATTATTGATGGCTTCTCCATATCTATTGTGGTAGAAATGTGGGATCTTGTCGCAAAAATCGTCACAATACCCACAAGGCTCACCAGCTTCAAGAACACATTTAACACAATTAAAATCCCCTGCCCAAATTAAAACGCAAGTCCCTGCAATTCCCTTCACAAATTGGTCCAAATCCTCTTCTAATAGGTTAATTACAGTGCTCCATGTGTTATCCAAAATATTGTTATAAAAGTTTATTATGACAAAAGTCTGACTTTCATTGGAATAAAGATGTAAAAACTGGTAATATTGTGATTCAATGAAGGTTTTCCTAATGGTCAGAGGTGAGGCAACTGGAATTAGGGTAGCCAGACCTCCCTTCACCCTTAAGAAGTATATCTAGATCATTAAGGAAAAGAGCAACAGCAAAGTTAACCACTGAGAGGCCGCAGCCTTCGGAACACTAAATGCCTTAATAATGAAAGGATCTGCCTTGCTGAGTGAAAAAATTAAGCCAGGTCTCAAATGGGTAGTGAATACCATATAGTCAATCAATCACTCAATCGATCCCTTTATTCGATCTAAATAAAACATAGATCATAAAAGTACAGTACAATATTAGTCATCTATTTCCAAAGGGTGTCGGTCCATAATACAAAGTTAATAACATGGTTGCAAGTGTCAAGGGCATGGGCATAGATCATAAAGGTAGAATACAATATTAGTCATCCGTTTCAAATTAAAATAAATCCAAACAACAATGTGGGGTGACGGACCTCTTAGCTAGCACCTCACTCTCTCACTGCTGTTTTAGTCAAGGTCGTTGTCGTGCACAAAACTCCGGCACCTGGCACCCTTTGGTGCCCCCGGTTACAGATTCATTCAACAGCTTTCACAAAAGGAGGTTGCTATTTTAAGTACATCTTCATCACTGGAAGCTCATTCCCCCTATGACCTCAACCAAGACGGTTCAAATGTATGCACCAATTATAAGGTGGGAGTTTGTTTGACATATTGGGATCGCTACTTGGTCACTAAGAGTTATTACGTCTCAGACATGGGATTAAGAACAAATGATTTGTATTTTGACCATGAAGCCCTGATGAAGTTCCAAAGGCTTGTACTTTACAGGAACGAAATGCATTGGCTGTATTCTATGATTATAAATTGCTGTCAGTATAAAGGAAGAAAAAAAAATACAAATGGACTTTAATGTGCTTTGTGTGGTGCACCTCCTTTTGTGAAATCTGTTTCAAATAGTGTCAGTGCATAGTGCAAACTTAGTAACAGCCCACCTATATGGGTGAAAGAATCTTTAACATGGGCTAACCAAGGTATCCTATGAGCCTGGTCAAGGGCCAGGCAGTCTGCTAGGATCAGTTGGTGTAAAAACAATTCCGCCCTGCTCCAAATCTTCACCCAACACTGGAGCGGACTCAGAGATAACAAATCCGACAATTAGTCAAGCCCAAGCTCTGTATGAACGGCTCTGTATGAACGGCTTAGTGTCCCCTCACTAACACAATGTAACTGGGAAATACACCTGGCCTGGTACATTTTTAGCAGATCTGTGGTACTGAAAATTCTGCACCTGTGTTATAAAAGTCGACGAATCATGGCGATTTAGGTAACATCAGACCGAAAATGACGAGAGTAAGGTGTGCAAGCATTTTCGTCATATTTGAGCGGCGAAATCACCATTAAATCAGGGACTCCGTCCTGAACCCTCGGGTTCCATTTTTGTGCATGGCAGCCATTTTGTGGTTGCCCTCACATAGGCCGATGACTAGGGCCGAAATGAGTCTTTTGGGACACGTACACCTGACTCTTGTGTGACCTGGGCAAGCTGACTCCACTGCCCGAAGCCAAACCTGTTCGGCCAGTTCCTTTCCCAGTGGCCGATCGAGATTAGGATCAAGGCACAGCATACCATAAACCTTTCATTGCACACAACTATGCCTAATCTCACACACACCTGTCTCTGTTTCTTGCTTTATGGTCTGCTTTACGATGAGGAGGTGCCCGATTTTAGTAGGGGTCCGTCCGATATCTGATGGAAAGTGTTGGGCCTTGCCGGGTAATTGATTATGGGCTGGACAAACTGAAAATGGGCTTGTCATCATGATTCTGCTTTTTCTTTGTTGTGAAAATATGTGAATGGTCAACTGTAAAATAAGGAATGTTTGCCTAAAGCATAATATTTTGTATAAAAAGGGATGGCTGGCTTTGTAAGGAGAGCAGTCTCCTGAGAATATACACTGTGTTGTACTTCTAGGATACCTGTTACTGGCTGCAGCCAATAAATTTGATCTTTGAAGTCTCCAAGAAGTCTCAGCGTTTCTGTAGTCTGAGACAGGAGAATCCGAAGTCTTTGGGTGTGTTCCCTGGCACCGCTGGGTTCTTAAAAAAACGGTACTTCAGTTGGCGCCCAACGTAGGGCGATTTCAGCGGTACCGGTCCAAGCCAGAGGTTCGTGAGGAGCTTCGTGTAAAATTCTGGAGGAAGGCCAACCACTTCATCGACCCCTGTATGTCGTCGTAGTCTGAAAGTCTTTGCTGCGAGGTTCCCCGCTTCCCAACGGCTACGAAGGACTGCTGCCCTGACTATCGCCCTGTCTTGGACCCTTTGATAATTTGTAGAGCGAGACGATAGACGAGACTTCTGGTGACGTCATCGATACCTCAGTTAAGTATGAGTGGAGCGTCTCCCAGTCCTTAGTTTGGTTCTTAGTGTGGGTATCCCCTTGGGATCTTTTTTTTTTAATATTTATTTTTATTGAGTATAACACAAGAAAGAAATATACACATCAGGTGTCATTAGGGGAAATACATTCCAGCTGGGGACGGGCAAATAAGTCGAAGAAATACACTACGATCATAGGCACCGAAAAAAGGATCAATACCAGCTTAAAGCTGAAGCAGAACAGTAAGATGCAAATGACCACAAGTACATCACAACAGCACCCGCCCACCAGAAATACAGGATATACGACTTGAACATATGACACTCAGATATGATGGACAAAAGATCAGGAGAATATGCCACAGTTCTTGTGAAGAGAGGAAAAGGGAATAGGAAGGTCATAGAAAAAAATAAAGGAAAAATAAAAAAAAAAACACAACCCCCCACCCGACACCCCTGCTGATGGCTACGACCTAACCCCACTAGCAGCGTGCCTGTCGCCCACTAAACTACACCCCAAGGAAGGGAAAAGCTGGAGGAGGAGAGAAGTACAAAACAATACGGGCTCCCAGATTCCCATCTCCCCACCAGAGGCGGACATCCCCTATCGCAGCATTGATCAAGTTATAACAATAAAAGTCAATAGGGGAGCTGTGGTATATAAATAAATAATACCGGATCTATTTTTGAATGAATGAATGAATAACAGATAGCTCAATAAATAAGAGTAAAAATTCGAGGTAGTAGGAGTTTTGCAGGTTTATTACAGCATAAGGACAGGAACAGGACAACCTGCACGGAATAGGATGGCAAGCCTGGCAGCGCTGCCGTGGTCAGGGTCTAGAATGGCTCACCAACAGGATCGGGACTGGGAACACTTTTTAATAACAATACATGAGCATATATACATAACGCCAACACATAGCATTGCATTGCAATGGGCGTAGCAGTGGGTGGAGCAAGAGGCATGACGCGAAACAGTCGCGAAAGATAAGGGCTAAAGAGGGTGTAACTGGGTGTGCACATAGACATGTGATGCAAATGTAACAGAATATGTCATGAATGGGCGGAAACATTGGAGGGGGCTACCTAAGGAGCCGGGACCTCTAACCTGATGGTGCGCGCAAACTGGCAATGACGTGTTACTAGGAGAAGCTGGGGGCTATGAACTCTGTGCTAGGAGCAGAGACTAAAGTCTGGAGGGTCGGAGCGACATGTACCTAAACCCTATCTGGTATCTAATGTTTAGGGAACATGTTGATATAAACTAGAAGTCATGAGGGGAAAAGCTAACAGACTCTAAGGCTAGAGCATGCATTTATTCTACATGTAGTGCGTGATGAAGAATATTAAATGACCATTAAATACAGTATTTCTCTTAACATGGGGCCGAATAGGCTAGACAATGACGGAAACTATTGATGCAGTTCAGTAGCTTGGGAATGCAGAGAAGGAGGACTAAACTGATAGCTGGAATCATAACATAGTCTTGGCAGACTCAGAGGCAGAGCCAAGCTGCACCGGGCACTGCGAGGCAGGAAGTAAGCGAAAGGTCGAGGATACAGGTGGGGGCTGGATCGCTCCTCAGCGAGGGTTCGGGAGACAGGAGCTGAATCTGATGTCCGGGTCCTGTTGAGGCCTAGAAACGGGGACTTTATAATGAAATAACGTGCACACTGAGAAACGTGGCAACATAACTTTACATAGGCCTGATACTCATATTACTCATGAGGACTGGGAAATGACATACCAGAGGTGGACACAACTATAATTGCGTCTTGAATCGGACATGGGGAATAACATATGCATATTGGTCATGCACACATAACATATGATGGATGACACGTAGGGACATAGAACATGACAAAATTTACTTTTCCACATTCCCTCCTTGTCACTACGTTTCCATCAGGAAACATCAATATTCATGATACCATCTATCATTTCATACAGTACCATTTGTTCATCTCGAATTGTCTTGGAACGAGATTTAGAACGGGGCTTGGGACTAGGAATACAAGAGGTAGCACACATACCGCAAATCGCAGGGCCACATTGTATACAGAGGCAGCAGCTGAATATGATCGCTACTGCGATACCTAGAAAGGACAAGACTTTCCATCCCCAGGCGGAAATTATATTCCAGAACCAACCGGACCATGTCCAGGTGCCTGGATCTTGGTGTAACAGATGGGCAATTTTATGAAGTCTGGTTATAGCTGAATAAACAGACGGCGCGTTATTTGGAATGAAAATGCAGCAACTGGATCCGATGAGTCTACAGGCCCCGCCCCTATCGGCCAGTATGACGTCAAGGACGAGACGATTCTGGAGCACAACAATTCTCATAAAGGATTGCTCTTCGGTTAAGTTACCTAGAGCGGAGGCAGTCTCATCTACTACAGCTTCAAGGGTTCTTGTTAACCTACGGATTAGCTTACTATTTACAACTGTACCTAAATAAGGGAAAACACCTTTATCAATATCAATGAATTGCTCTGCAGCAGTTTCAGTATAGTCGACAATCGGGAGATTTCTCTTGTGTCTAGTATGTACTAGGTAGGAATTCCTATGGTAGTCAGGTGGGGCTAGAAAAACAGGTGGCAGTAGGAAGGCAATGTAACAGGTTCCCTCCCAATCGAGGGGCAGACGAACATATGCAGTTTGACCACAAACAAAATAAGAATGACGTGAAGCTTTAAAAATAGATTTCCCACTGTCACTATACTTGACAATAGTAGTACAATCACTATGTCCTACGTGTACAGAACCATAATTTCGGACACATAATTCGCCTTTGACTGGTAATACTGAAATAGCAGGTGAGTCTGGAGTAGTATCAGACTGAACATTCAGGACCATGAAATTCGACGAATAGTTACCTAAATTGTACACTTCATTTTCTAGATCTAAACCTGTTCTGTGGGGGGGACCATGCTTGTCTGGGAAACATGTGCTGTTAAGAAAAGACATATCTGTTGAGGATGACGTTAACGTGGACCATGCTCCACACGAACCATTATGGGAAAAAGGATAAGGAAAGAGTGGCAGAACTCCCTTTGACGTCTGGAAAGGGGGGAGTCGACCACACACCCAACAATTAGTGGCATTGCTGGTCTGGTGTGAATAATGCAACATGCGGATAAAAGTATTGTTACGCATAGCGAGGCGGTATGAATATTCATGAGGAGGCAGATCACTAAACGTGTGCTCTACTGTAACATTAGAATGCTTATTTACATGAGGAACTGGAAAACACAGATAAAATGCGTAACTAGTGCAGGAAGTCAAAAGGCTGAGAAATAATATGAAACTTAGAAAAACGATACATCGGATTGAGTTTTGACTAACTCTCTCACTATGGGGGTCTATTTTATACATGTCAGAAACAGTCTAACCGTTTCACCTAGGGGAGGACTTATACAATCAAACTGGCTGACTTATTTTACTAGACCGTAGCTTTTGCTTATACTCCTGCTGCGGAGTTTTCTCTAACAGGGGAGGGGTTGTGTCAATGTCATTTGCGGGACAGTCCTTAGGAACAATGTTTTGACAAGTTTTTAAATCCTGGGAAATGTTCTTAGAGACCGGCTTTAATCCGTAGAATTTCTTGACGTGCGAAAGGTGTACCCAGCCGCGGCGTCCTTCCAATTTCACGGCTGTACGGGTGGTGAGGAGGACCTGACGGGGCTCCTTCCAACGTGGCTCCAGCGGACTTGATCTGTCGAAGTTACGTACGAGGACCATTGAACCTGGAACGATTTCATGCGGGGCCACCTCGGTATTGTCTGGAAATGCGGCGGCAACCTGTGAACGACATGAGTTGAGGGCAGACATCAAGGAAGCTAGGTAATCTGTCAGCATATTACATGAAACATCAGTAATACTTCGGGGTCTAGGAGTACCCCACATGTTAGGGGGGCAGCCGAAAACGACCTCATACGGGGACAGACCTGATCTGGAATGTGCGACCATGCGCATATAAAATAGAGCAACTGGCAGAGCTACTAGCCAGTCCACACCTTTCTCTTTACATATTTTGGCAATTCGGATTTTCAGAGTCTGATTATGTCTCTCGACCAGACCAGCTGCTTCAGGATGGCGTACACAATGAAACTTCCACTGGTACCCTAACAACAGGGAAACGTGCTTCATGAGTTCAGATGAGAATGGCTGACCGTTATCAGAATATACGACTCTAGGGAGTCCATATCGAGGGAAAAACTCACGAACCAACTGCTTGGCAGTGGTCGCGGCTGTGTAATCTGGGACTGGATATGCTTCTGTCCATCTGGACAAAGCGCATACAACTACAAGAACATACTTGAAACCTCGACATCGCTCCATCTGAATATAATCCATCTGGAGGACCTCAAAAGGGTGGTCAGGAGGCTGGAATCCCCCTTGTTCCACCGGGACACTTTTACCTGGATTAAACTGACAACATATCATACAGGTACGGACTTTCTGCTTGGCTGCAGCTCGTAAATGCTTGTTGAACCAAATGTTCTGGATACTGTCTAACATTGCTTTTTCTCCTAAATGTGCTGGACTATGTGCGGTATTAATGATGACTTGAACCATAGAGTCGGGGAGAAACCATATGGTTCTTCCCTTCGTCACCCATCCTTGGTCTGTCTGGACCCCTCCTTGTTCAGACCATTTCTTGATTTCATCGGGAGTAGCATGTAACTGGATATCTATGACATCCTGGGTGGGGTCTTTAACTGTCATACATGTAGTCAGATCTGGAGTTTGTGTCTGTGTCGGATTAACTTGAATGTCTGGAGTCTGTGCTGTAAGCTTGGCTGTGCGATCTGCTAGATCATTACCTTGGGAAATAATGTCAGTAACTTTCGTATGTGCTTTGCATTTCATAATAGCAATGGATGTCGGTAAATGTATTGCATCTAACAGAGCTTGGATAAGGAAACCATGCTGAATTTTGGTTCCATGAGAAGTCATGAAACCTCTCTCCTGCCAGAGCACTCCAAAGTCGTGAACGACTCCAAATGCGTAGCGTGAATCTGTGTAAATATTAACTTTCTTTTCCTTGGCGTGTATACAAGCTTGTGTCAGAGCAACTAGCTCTGCTGCTTGAGCGGACAGAGTGTCAATGCGGTGTGTCTCAATAACTTCAGTGTCAGTAGTCACTGCATACGCGGCAACTAAATCTCCTGTACTAGTTCTCATACATGACCCATCCACATAAAGTGTCAGGTCGGGATCTAGTAACGGAATGTCTGTCAGGTCTTGTCTTGGCTTTGTCGTAATGTTGACTACTTCCACACAATTGTGTGCGGCAGAATTTGAACTAGCTGATGGCAACAGTGTAGCAGGGTTCAGGACGTTGCAGCGTCTGATTTCTATGTGTGGCTGAAACAGTGTCAATTCATAACCCGTTAAACGTGCAATTGTCAAGTGCTGTGTTTGTGTTCTATTTAAAAGAACTTCCACGGAGTGTGGAACTTGTACTGTCAGGGAGTGTCCTAAAACTATGGAATCACTTTGTCTGATAGCTAGTGCTGTGGCTGCAACTGACTTGAGGCACGCGGGCAAAGCCTGGGCGACTGGATCTAATGTGCTAGAAAAATAAGCACACGGCTTGTACTGTCCTGCTTGATCTTGTGTGAGAACAGATAATGCTGTACCTTCGCGTTCAGTGACGAAAAGTGTAAAAGGCTTACTGTAGTTCGGTGTAGCTAGAACTGGAGCTTGACATAAAGCTTTCTTTAACTCGTTGAAACTAAGTGTATGTTCAGATGTCCAAGGGAGGACAGTCGGTGCGGCTGCCTCCTGTGTCGTTAACTGTATCAGTGGTTTGGCTAGAAACGCATACTGAGGAATCCATTGTCTACAATAAGAAGTAAGGCCAATAAAGGCACGTACCTCCTTCTGGGTCCTGGGCTGAGGAAGACTCGCTATCAACTGGATGCGATCGGGTGTCAACTGCCTACCCCTCTTGGACAGCAAGTGTCCTAAGTAAACCACTTGCTGGACACAGAATTGAAGCTTCGAAGGGGACACCTTGTGCCCCATCTCGGCTAGGAAATACAGAACCGTCAGTGACGCTCGCTCGCAGTCACGTTCAGAACGGGCTGTGATCAATAGATCATCGACATACTGGAGCAGGGCAGTGTCAGTTGGCATGTGAATATTGTCTAGTTGTCTCTTAAGTGCTTGACTGTAAATACTAGGGCTTTCTGTGAAACCTTGAGGAGCTCGTGTAAACATATAGCTCCTTCCATTTAAACAAAATCCGAAAAGAAACTGGCTGTCTGGATGGATGGGAACACTAAAAAATGCATTCTTAAGATCGATTACTGTAAAGAACATGGCTTCGGAATCAATGGCTGTCAATAGGGAAGAGATATCTGGGACAACTGGGTACTGAGGAATAATACATTTGTTAAGTTCTCGTAAATCAATCACTAATCGATATACTGGGGGTGCATTTGGATCAGTACGTTTCATGACTGGAATGATCGGAGAGTTACATACATTGGAGTCAGTTTCTACAACTACTCCTTGAGCCATGAGCTCGTCTATAATTTTGGATAAGGCTGCTACAGCCTCAGGTGGCAATCTATACTGCCTGATTCGTGGTAACACTACACCTGGTTTGAGAGTCACACGATGGGGTGTGATTTGCATGTAACCTACATCAGTTGGACCTTGCGCCCATAAATGCTGCGGGACATTAGACAATCTCGGATCAAAATCTCGTAATACATAGTGACCCTTAAAGTCACGTAGGAACAATCGTATTCCCTCGGGGGAACAACATATAACTGCACCTAACTCTTTCAATGTCTTAATGCCTAACAGATTTTCTGGACATGACTTAGTAAGTAACAGATCAGTAGTGCGGGACAATGGACCTACTTCTAGAGTGACTGGCTTTGAAATCTCATTTACGATAGGCTTTCCTGAAAATCCAAGGGAAACATTTCTAGAGCCTGAGAGCGGAGCCCCTGGAACTTCGGCGTGACTAATTGTGGTCCTACTTGCCCCTGTATCAATCAAAAACTTTCTGTCTTTCCCTAATACTTGACTGTGAACATAGGGACCCTCTTGATCTACAGGTATCTCGATGAGAGGCAAGCCTACCTCCCTCTCTAGGCTGTTTCATGAATACTGCTGATACTCTGGATACTCAGACTGTGCATACTGGTACATCTGCGATGTAACATGCTGTGTTGCAGCAATAGGCTGCGGTGCTGTAACTGTCTGTGGTGCATTCTGTGACTGAGGAGTCTGTGAAACTTGTTCTTGTCTAGGCGGACGTGGTCTTTCTTTAGTCTTACCAGTAGCTATGTTATGTTTCAGAACTGTACACTCGTTTATGAAATGACCTGGCTGTTTACAATAATTGCAGTTCCCTTTAACGGGTGCTGCAGGATGACTGGCTTGATTCGGACCCCTCTTCTGACTGTCGTGAGGAACAGATTGTGCAACTAGCACTTTCATTTTCGTGTCTTTCATACGTTTTCTTTCGTGTTCTTGTTCTTCTCTGATTCTATTCTGGTGATACTGGAGCATCTGGAGCATCTGGGACGGAGTATTAGCTTGCCAGGTACTTTCGACTTTCAGAACTCGGTTTTTAATTGGTGGACTTGAATTCTCGACTAATTTAGTAACGAAAAGGTGAGGGTACGACTCACTACTTGTCTTGAGACCACTGTTGATACTAAAGCACTTTTCAAACCTAGAATAAAAATCACTAATATCTTCATCTTGTTTCTGTTTACAGGCTGAGATTGCATCCCAGTCTTCCTTTTTCGTTGTTAATAGTCTGGGTAAAACTTGAATCAATAATTCTGGTAATTCTTTACATTTCTCTCCTAGACCAGTACCTGGTACACGTATCTTATCTTCTGCATCTAGGACTGCCCAATCTATCTTTTTCTCTCCCACCTCCCATTTCTTCTCTTTGAGCTTTTCATACACCCCTGCGGGCAACAGAACCTTTAACATTTTAATTATATCCGGGTATGTGTATTCTCCCATACGGAGCATGTCTTTTAATTCTCTATGGTACCCTGCTGGATCTTTGTCATGACAGGGAATTAATTTCTTCATCTCTAGAAGTTCCATCTTTGTGATCGGAGTGTATACAAACACTCGCTGCATTTCGCCACCCGCTCCTCTGACTGGGTGGACTTCTCGTAACGGATTCTGTCTGTCTATGTAGAATGATTTACTTTCTGGGGGTGAGACATGAACGAAATGCGGGTTCAAGAACATTTTATATTTATGGCGTTGTTCTAGAATGACACTAATTAAATCGGTACCTAGACCTCTCCATCTGTACTGGAGTAACTCGTTCAGGATATCATGTAACGGGCCTGGATCAGAATGTTGACCCTCATACAGAGTAATGAGGTGCTGAATCATATACATACCCACCAGTCGCTGCTCGGCTGGGGGCATTTTCAGAAACATTTGTGCCACTATTTCGTCTGGAAAAGTGGTAGAATCAGTAATCCATCGGACTGCTGACCGAACTATTTCTTGTTCATGCATGGTACTTAACTCACTATAACCGATTCGTGATTTCAGAATGTGATCGGTAGCTTGGAATACTTGTTCTAGGGAACCTTGTTCTGGTGCTGAATGATGGGAAATTGGCTTGTGTTCTAGACGTAAATGGCGATCTGGAAATCTAGGTTTTCCTACATACGCTATTCTGGCGGTATTCTCATCGTCTTCTTCTTCAGGATCAGAGGTACTTTCTTTCTCGCTTACTTGTGCTGCTTTACGCTGTTCGTGTATCTTTATTATCTCTCTACGGATTTTCTTGTACATACTTTCCATGGCACCAATGGTATTGTGCTTGCCTTCGGCTATATTATCACTCCACTTTGTTAGAGTTTTCATTTCTTCCGGGTCTTTAGACGGATGATCCTGTTCTCTTATTAGACAGTTAATTAAGAACTTTAATATCATGCGCTGAATCTCGGCTTTCCTTTGAGACATGGCATCACTAATACTTTGTGGGTCATCCCCTGTACGGATGAAACGATATATCCTGTCTAGATCTTCTTTCATATTCGGTAGGGTGACTAGATACTCGGTCACTCTCCTTACGCGTACGGAATATAAAACCATATTAAACTCGCCTGGAACTGGGTCATAGACACATTCGCCAAGGGTTTGCCTGATCTCTGCAACAGACTTATTACTTTTAGGAGTACGCTGTGATGCTTGAGCATGTAATTCGAGTGCTGATAAACGCTTGTATGGCGGCGGGGTTTGAGGAAGACCTCCTCCTGCAGCCCCTAAACTAGAATCATCAACTGATGCTTTTCGTCCTGGCAGGGTGGGTAATTGTAACGTGGGCTGGACTTGTATGGCGGGCTGACCCGGGGGGGCTGTTAAGGGCACCCCGGTGTCTGGGGGAGTAGGAATTACCTGATTTACAGGGACTGGCGGAGCGCGGACAGGATTTACATATTCAGGGACTGTGTCGTCCAAATAGGACGAGATGAAAATATCAGCTGCGGTCGGTTTGTGACGTAGCTTGGTCGGAACTAACGGTGGCGGGAAATTACTGGATGCCTCCGGGGTCGCTTTTGGCAAGCCCTCGGCAAGAAGAGGATACATACCCTTAATAAGGGCATGCCTCTGTCTGTCTCTCTGTTCAGTTTTGACTTGTTCACCTATCTCGATTAATTCTCTTTCTTGGGCTCGTTCTTGGGATTCTCTACTTAGTTCTGACTTTCTGATTTCTTTTTCGGTTCTTTTATGAGCTTCTTTGCGCCATAGCTCGATGGCATCTTTCTGTGATTGTCTGGCTTTCTTTTTCCATAATGCCTCCTCTACTCTCATGATGCACTCGGCATCCCACGTACCTGATACGGGCCATCTATACTTTTCTTCTAGCTCCTTTGTATACTCTACCCATAAATCTAAATATAATATGGCGCTTATGCCATGTTTCTGATACATAAAGTGACCTGGACTGTCCCTAGGCGGGACGGGAACTGCTGCTTCCAGCAGACCCTTTCTAGTCTTTAACTGACGTAATTTTGAGAAGAGCGGCATGACTGGACTATAATCTGGACATAATACAATACACAATAAACACGATACTTATTCCCCATTCATACCACGACATTAAAATACATGAAGGACATTTAAAATAACAGTTCGAACAGAATACTACCTGGAAATACTGCGAACAGAACACTTGAAATTTCTCGAGAACAGAACTGACTAGAACAGAAACTAGATGCACTGCTGAAACAGTACGAAACTTACCGGTCTCTTAAAGAGATACGTCAGGACCCGTATCCACCGAAGTGAACACTTCGTTTGTGGGACTGTGTACCACCAACCCACAGACCAGAGTCAATTAAATTGACCCTGTCTAGATACCACCCCAGTAACGGTACTCACCGGGCAGCAAGAACGGAAGGCCTCGGACTGGACTGCACTGCTACGACGATGACGACGAACTTCGGACTTCAGTTACGGGTGGACCTCCGGATACCTCGGACCTTGTACTCTTGGCTTGGGCTCTGGTCGGGACTCGCCGCGTTCCTCCACCGTCTCGTTTGGATGCTGGACCGCCTCCTCCGTCTTCTCCGTGGGTCTGAGGGATACTTGAGCAGAAATATCTGCCACTGCGCAGAAGAGTTCCGTCACGACTGCAGAGGGTCAGGGGGTTGGCGTGGCTTCACCGACGCGTGGGGAAAGGGCAAGTCCCTATTCGGGCGCCATTATGTGGTATATAAATAAATAATACCGGATCTATTTTTGAATGAATGAATGAATAACAGATAGCTCAATAAATAAGAGTCAAAATTCGAGGTAGTAGGAGTTTTGCAGGTTTATTACAGCATAAGGACAGGAACAGGACAACCTGCACGGAATAGGATGGCAAGCCTGGCAGCGCTGCCGTGGTCAGGGTCTAGAATGGCTCACCAACAGGATCGGGACTGGGAACACTTTTTAATAACAATACATGAGCATATATACATAACGCCAACACATAGCATTGCATTGCAATGGGCGTAGCAGTGGGTGGAGCAAGAGGCATGACGCGAAACAGTCGCGAAAGATAAGGGCTAAAGAGGGTGTAACTGGGTGTGCACATAGACATGTGATGCAAATGTAACAGAATATGTCATGAATGGGCGGAAACATTGGAGGGGGCTACCTAAGGAGCCGGGACCTCTAACCTGATGGTGCGCGCAAACTGGCAATGACGTGTTACTAGGAGAAGCTGGGGGCTATGAACTCTGTGCTAGGAGCAGAGACTAAAGTCTGGAGGGTCGGAGCGACATGTACCTAAACCCTATCTGGTATCTAATGTTTAGGGAACATGTTGATATAAACTAGAAGTCATGAGGGGAAAAGCTAACAGACTCTAAGGCTAGAGCATGCATTTATTCTACATGTAGTGCGTGATGAAGAATATTAAATGACCATTAAATACAGTATTTCTCTTAACATGGGGCCGAATAGGCTAGACAATGACGGAAACTATTGATGCAGTTCAGTAGCTTGGGAATGCAGAGAAGGAGGACTAAACTGATAGCTGGAATCATAACATAGTCTTGGCAGACTCAGAGGCAGAGCCAAGCTGCACCGGGCACTGCGAGGCAGGAAGTAAGCGAAAGGTCGAGGATACAGGTGGGGGCTGGATCGCTCCTCAGCGAGGGTTCGGGAGACAGGAGCTGAATCTGATGTCCGGGTCCTGTTGAGGCCTAGAAACGGGGACTTTATAATGAAATAACGTGCACACTGAGAAACGTGGCAACATAACTTTACATAGGCCTGATACTCATATTACTCATGAGGACTGGGAAATGACATACCAGAGGTGGACACAACTATAATTGCGTCTTGAATCGGACATGGGGAATAACATATGCATATTGGTCATGCACACATAACATATGATGGATGACACGTAGGGACATAGAACATGACAAAATTTACTTTTCCACAGAGCCACAAACAGAAAATGGACCATCCAGCCCGGCCCCCGGCATCACAGAGGTAGCAAATCCCGTTTCGAACATAGCAGTTACACAATACTCAGACAATCAGAATCCCGTCTAGCCCTCGCTCCCACAGACACCACCCGTCAGAGCCAAAAGAAAACATAGGAAAGTGAGCCCTGGCCCCGACGATCAATTACGCAGACCCCATCAAATACTATCAGGCCGCTGCAAGTCGTCATGCGAGCCCTGACCACTCGAACCGCCATCACAACAAGAGCATCCAAAGACAGAAACGGATCAAAGACACCACAGAAGGAGTGACACCAGGATAAACGCTGACAAAGTTCAAAAGTCAAACCAGGTCCACTGCCCAACAACGATAAGTCAGCACAGCGTTTTTGAGCATTCTCTGAAAGAGGCAAGGTATAAATCCGATAGTCTGTGGAGAAGACAAACTGAAGTATAGAAATAGTCACATCCATCCCTGGCAGCATCGATAGAGGGCCAAACACACAGCCAGTACTTTCGGGCTCGTTCGCCGCCATCTTAGGGTCGCGAGAAATTTCCAAGTCCGACAGCCGCCCAGGGTCCTCGGTAGCAATCGAAGCTTGCGCCGCGGGTAAGGCATCCCGGCTCATAACCAACAAAGGATCAGAGTCCGGTCTCCGGCAGATGTGATCGACCGTTACGATCATCCTCTGGAAGGTGGCGGTGACTCGTTTGCGGAGCTCCCCAATGGCGGCCATTACATTGTGCAGCGACGGTGTAATTGCGGCCCGCTCCATCGCCCCTCAGTGAGCGACCGGGCGGGTATCAGAGCCCCGGAGGTCGACTTCTCCGGGGCACAAGGCAGAAGCAATGCAGATGACAACTGTGGGTGCTACCAAGCACGATCGCAGCACCGTCGCCGCCAACGAGGAACCAAGCCCATCAACCCCGGGAGCTCAACGGGGCTTCCGGGCGGCGGATCCCCGGTCCAAGCAGCCGATATGGAAAGCCGCCGTAGTTGCAAAAGAAAGCTGCCACCAGGTCACCATCCGAAACGAAAAGGAAAGATGTTCAGGAGACCGGAACCACCCACGTCCCGCGGCCGATGTTGTTCAACTCCAACCCGGCCGGGTTAGAACTCGAGGCCCCGGCTTCAACTCTGAGTTAGGCCAAGAATGGCACACGACGTATCTTCACAATCCGAGCAGCTAGAGATTCCGGGATTGCACCTGTAGAGTCAGGCGCACTTCAGCTGCACGGGAGTCCGGTGGGAAATCAGGATGGAAGTCAGGATTCATGAGCCTCCGGCGGAGGTCGGCGGAGCCGGGAGCTTATGCGGCCATCTTGGTTGCTAGCGTAGCTCCTCCTCCCCCCTTGGGATCTTTGATTTGGAACTTGCAAGTGCCAAAGCCGAGGGATTTGTGTATTCACGAGACTATCGTATTCGATAATCCTTTGAAGTTTGAAGCTAGACTAGAGAGCAAAGATGCCTGGTCTTAGCAGACTTGGAAATTTGTTTTGTCTTGGTTGTAATAGGGATTCCCGATTGGAGGACTCGTGTCCAGTTCCTCCGATTGGAACTCCAACCTATGAGCTTTATGTGAAACATGGCGTAGGCCCCATCACATATAATGAAGTATGGATCCGATACACCAGGAAGGATGGTGTTCTAAAGTGGCCCCAGTATGGTAGTTTTGACACAGAGATTTTAGATAATCTAGAGGTTAGACTTTTTAAGAAGAAAGCCTGGTCGGCGATGTTTGACTCTTTCCGCCTATGGCGAAAGGAAGCCAAACAGAAAGAAATTAAATTAGCTAAAAGAAATAAAAGAGAAAGGGGTATCTCGATAATGCAAGCTGCTATGCAGTATAAAGATGATGAAGAAGAACAAGCGAGTGAGCAGTTGCACAGGCAACGTAAAATGGCAGTTGATAAATGCTATCCAGTTTTGTCACCTCTCCAGCAAGATGTAGCAAAAGATCTTGAGAAAGACCCTCTAATGTCACATTTATTGAATTCGCCACCCCCCTATGCGCAGAGTGCTACTGCACCTCCACAACCTTTAGTTGTGCAACCTCCGGTTGTTGTGCCTCAGGTTCTTCCACAGCCGCCAGCTCCTCTTCAGTTGGCTCCTACTGCTACGGCGCAGCCTCCTCAAGGGCCGCCGACTTTGCTACCAGCTCCCCCTGTATTTCCTACGACTTTGCCTACTGCATCGACTACCTCTTCTGATGTTCCTCCTGTTACTGCCTCTGCGTCTGCATCTGCCTTGCCTCACTCTGTTTTTCCCCGTTCTTTCGTCGACTTCTCCTTCTGTTCGACAGAGAATGACTGACACCGTTGCTAGTCTCCTATTTCCTCTCTTTGGGGCAGCAAGTATGACCCCTGTTTCAATGCACAAACAGCTGCGTAGTCAACTGCCCGACTCTAGAGAGCGGGAAACGTTGGATTATTTGGCACATAAATGGGTTACAGACCCCACAAGATATGAGCTAGAGTCTGTTATGGATGTTTTCCACCAGTGGGAAGCACCAAAGCAGAGATACGTTTTCGAAAAAATGTGTGCTTTTCTTTGCGAGGATTTGGAGGATAATGATTTGGAGTCCAATCCACCTGAGTTGTGCCGTGCACGGTTCGAGTTTGCAAAAGGAACGATTGTGGGTTCCGATGTTGAAAGAGCAGTTGCGACATTGTTGTCATTTAGGAGGGAGACTATCTCTCGGTCATTGTTTGAACCTGATCCCTCTGTTAGGAGAAAAGCGCGACAATATCCGATGAGAGAAGTTCCCCCAGTTTGGAAAGAAGGGGATCTAGCAGCCAATCCACCTGTTCAGCCTCACTTTCAGCGTGTTTGGGTACATGTTCCATGGAAGCGAGCTGAAGTTTTGGCCCTTAAGCAGACTTTGCCTGACCCCCGTAAAAATCCTACAGGGTATTATAAGGAACTATCTCAGACTGCAGACTCATGTGTTATGAATCTAGCTGACATAGACATGTTATTTGGAAATGTGGTTCCACAGCCTTTGTGGGAATTGATTCGTCATACAGATCATGCGCAGGAGTTAGGTGATACCTGGGTTAATATTGCTGCTGCAGACGGCCGACAAGTTGGTGGTGCTAAACCTGAACCTCTAGTAGCAGAACTCTCTGGTAAGATCGTTACTTATATGAAGACTTTAATGCCTGCGATGCGTGTAAATTAGGATAAATTGTCTGCATGTAAGCAGAAGAAAGAGAAAACCGTGTCTGATTTCTTCACCAGGTTTGAAGAGACGTTTATCGACCACAGTGGTCAAGACATGAGTACAGAAGGTGGTCAACGGTTGTTCGTTGACAAGTTTGTGCACAATTTGCTTTCTGAGTTGTGTAAAAAATTGAAAGATTCAGAGAGTTTGTGGGCCGTTTCCTCATCAGCACAGATATTGGCTACTGCACAGTACTACGAGAATAGAGATAAGGACGAGAAGGATAAAGCAGACAAGAAAACTAAAGAGTTAAAAACGAAGGTTCTTTTACAGCAAGCTTATCCGCCTCGTGGTGGTCAGCGTGAATGTCAGCAACCTCAACAGTTCCAGAGAAACTCGCAAAGGTTCGAGTTTTCTCAACAACGTTTTCCTGTAGGCCCTAATCAGTGTGCATATTGTAAAGAGGAGGGCCATTTTAAAAGTTGCTGCCCTGCTTTGTTACAGCGTATGAATGGTGTTTCTAGCGCACACGGTCGAGGTGCTCCGCAAGCGCCTAGAGGTAGAGGACGTGGAAATTTCCCCCAGAACGCGCGTTCTTTTCCGCCTCAGAATTCAATGAATAGTTTTGATCAGCAGAATAACGCGTCTGGTAGGACGGCTCAGTACTATGCTGATAACTACTATGCAGAAGATGAGAATATGGACGGTAATGATTGCTAGGACAGCCATAGACAAAGAGAGGGAGTTGTTTCAGTTCCAGTAGATCAGAGTGGACCTTATGTTGAGGTGATTACATCAGGTGTGTCAGAGCCTTTTCTGTTGGATACTGGTGCTACAAAGAGTTCTATTATGCACTCTAAACTCCCTGGCGCACCTTTGTCTGGCGAAACAAATGTTTCAGTAGGTTTTTCTGGCGCCCGGTTAGGAACCCGATTTCTAGTCCTATGTCACTTTCTGTTGGACCTTGTGAATTAGAAGCACGCCTTATTTTGACGACAGGTAGTGGTGAGAACTTGTTAGGATTGGATCTGTTGAAAAGATTGTATGCAACCTTGTATTGTTCTCCTTCAGGAGTACAACTTACACTAGGTAAGAAAGTGGTCTCCCCAATGTATTTGTCGAAGGACAAACTCCCAACAGAATTGTCGTTTCTTCCTGATACTCTTTGGGTACTGGTCCTAATGATGTGGGTCTTTTGGAAATACCGCCATATGTTGTGACATTGAAAGCCAATGTTAAAATGCCACGCATTCCCCAATATAGGATCTCTAGTGAAGGTGAAAAAGCGTTGCTAGCGATCATTTATGATTTGATTGAAAAAGATGTAATTGAGGAGACAAGGGGCAACATTTGCAATAGTCCTGTTTTGCCTGTTTTGAAGCGTACTGACCCTTCTCAGCCACCTGTTTACAGGTTTGTGATTGATCTTAGAGAGGTGAACAAAATCGTTGTACCACAATTTCCAGTTGTTCCTGATATCACTGCCCTATTGACTATGATTCCAGCTTCCGCGACTTGGTTCTCGGTGATTGACTTGAAGAATGCCTTCTTCAGCATCCCGATTGCCGAGGAGAGTAGGGATATCTTCGGCTTCAGTTTAGGAGGCCGAAGCTTCCGGTTCAAACGCGCTCCTCAAGGCTACTGTGAAAGTCCATCGATATATAGTCAGGCTTTAAAAACACAGCTTGATACGATTGTTTTACCTGATGGCGCTACCCTTATTCAGTACGTTGACGATTTGCTAGTTGCTGCAGATACTGAGGAGATTTGTAAAGAAGCAACATTGTCATTGTTGCGTCATTTGTCCGATTTGCATCACAAAGTGTCCCTTTCGAAACTGCAATATTGTCGACAAGAAGTGACCTACTTAGGTCATCTCTTATCGAAGGAGGGAAGGAAACTGACCCCAGAAAGAATTCAGGCAATTGCAAAATTGAGTGTGCCAACGACACAGAGAGAAGTGCGCGCTTTCTTGGGTATTACGTCATATTGCAGACAATGGATACCAAATTTTTCTCTGCTGGCCAAACCTTTGGTAGCATTGACTTGTAAAGATACACCGAATCCCCTTCCATGGTCTGAAGATTGTCAGAAAAGTTTTTTCGAATTGCGTGATGCATTGTGTTCGGCTCCTGTGTTGGGTACCCCCGACTACAGTAAGCCTTTTACACTGTATGTCCATGAGAAAGAAGGATGTGCATTGTCAGTGCTGACACAGTCTTTTGGGGACAAGCAACGTCCATGCGTGTATTTTTCGTCGACTTTGGATCCGGTAGCTAGAGCGTTGCCGAGTTGCTTGAGAGCCACAGCGGCAGCAGCAGTTTCTATTCGGCAATCTGATGGTTTAGTGATGAATAATATGTTGATTGTAATGGTTCCACATGCAGTGGGCATTTTGTTAAACAGGACCAAGACACAGCACTTAACTAGTGCTTGATTGTCAGGTTACAAGTTGACACTTTTAGCGAGTCATGTGCACATAAAAAGATGCAACACGTTGAATCCAGCTACGTTGTTGCCGATTGTAGCAGAAACAGATGTTTCTGAACAGCATGATTGTTTTCTTAAGACAGAGGAAGAAACGCAAGGGAGAGTAGATCTCAAAGACACTCCTCTTGCGAAGTGTGATGGTACCTTATGGGTGGATGGTTCATGCTTCAAGCTTCCGAATGGTGATACGACTGCGGCATATGCTGTTACGACTTTGCATACGATTGTTGAAGCTGCACGTATCCCACATAATTCAGCTCAAGCAGCAGAGTTGATTGCACTTACAAGAGCGTGTGTGTTATCAAAAGGAATTAAAGTGATCATATATACTGACAGCCAGTATGCATTTGGTGTGGCTCATAGTTTTGGACGATTGTGGAAAGAACGTGGGTTTTTGACTTCGCATGGAGCCAAGATACAGCATGGTCAGTTGGTGAATGAGCTTCTTGAGTCACTTACCTTGCCATTACAAGTTGCGATTGTTAAATGTAGTGCATACAAGAAGGATACTGATGATGTTGGTCGTGGCAATGCATTCGCTGATGAAGTCGCAAAAGAAACAGCAAGGGATGTGATGAGCAAATGTATGTTGCAGGCCCTGCAAGATGGGTTGGTGACGTTGGAATGTGTGAAGATACGATAGAGAGTGTGAAGTCTATTCCAGCTGAAGCTACAGAATGAATGAATGAATGAATGAGTTGGGATTTGTCTACGCGCAACTATGCCCAATGGGCGTCAAGGCGCCTAACTCAAATATTAGCTGAGGGCAACCAGAGACAGGAGCTTACTGATAGGCTTTAATGAAACACCAAGTTTTCAAGGCTTTCCTGAAGAGATCAAGTGAAGGCTGTGATTTGATCTCCAGGGGAAGTGAGTTCCATAATTGGGGAGCCAGAATGGAGAAGGCCTTGCTCCCCCATCTAGCCTTCTTAGCGCGTGGGACTACCAGTAGGTTTAGCTCTAGAGAGCGCAAACATCTGTTCGGGACATACCTAGTGAGCAGGGATCCCAGAGCATCAGCCGGGCCTGCCATCAGGGCACTGTAGGTCAGGCAGAGAAGTTTAAACGAGACTCTGGAGGGGATAGGGAGCCAATGGAGATTCTTCCTTGCCAAGGTCGCAGAGGACAGCCAGGGCAGGGCCAAGACAAATCGCGCCGCCGCATTCTGCACAACCTGCAGGCGCTGCAAAAGGCCCTTGTTGGCCCCGGCATAGAGTGAATTACAATAATCAAGCCTTAAGCCAACCAGAGCGATCACAACCTGCTTACGGGCCTGTGGGGAAAGATAGTAAACAATTCTTTTCAGAATCCTGATGACACCCCAACAGGTGGCCACCGTCCTGTTGACCTGAAGTTCCATGGAGAGCCGGGTGTCAAAGATGACGCCTAGGTTCCTGGCAGATTGTGTGGGAGTGGGGCAGATACCTAAAGATGGAGGCCACCACTCACCTGACCACATGCCCTGGTCATTGCCAAAGACCAGGACCTCCGTTTTGTCACCATTCAACTTTAGGGAGTTGAAAATCATCCAGTCTGCAACAAGTTGCATGCACGACCTAAAGCTGGACGCGGTGACATTCACAGAGTGGGTCAGGGACACCATAATCTGCGTGTCGTCAGCATATGACACTACCTCCATCCCCTGAGATTTTACTAGTCTTGCAAGGGGGGCAACGTAGATATTAAACAGGGTCGGACTCAATGCCGACCCCTGTGGCACCCCACATTGCAAAGACTTAGCAGGGGAGAGGTACTCTCCAAGCATCACACGCTGCTCTCGCTGCTGTAGAAAAGAATTCAGGAGACTGAGGGCCGGTCCTGCTACCCCTGCCTCCCTTAACCTAGATGTTAAAGTACAGGGAGACAGGGTATCGAATGCTGCTGTAAGGTCCAGCAATACTAGCACGGTAGTTTGTCCCAGATCTACTTTCCGGCGGATGTTATCTGCGACCTTAGTCAAAGCAGACTCCATGCTGTGCAGCTTTCTGAAGCCATGTTGGGACCCATCCAAAAACCCTGAGGTGTCCAGGAAGTTGGAAAGATGACAATTCAGATGGGCCTCCAGCATCTTAGCAGGAGCCGGCAAAAGAGATATTGGTCTAAAGTTCTTCAATAGACCAGGATCCAGGGTGGGCTTTTTAAGAAGAGGTTTTACAGTGGCCCTCTTCCATGCCACCGGAAAAATGCCTTGATCCATAGCTCCATTCATTATTTCCAGCATCGGAGGAAGAATGATATCCCTACAGTCCTTTAGTATCTTCAAAGGAACCGGATCCAGAGGAGAAGCTGATTTCGTTTTATCTAGGAGGCGATCAAGTCCCTCCAAAGAAAGCGCAGGAAAACGGATAAGGGCCTGGGGAACATCCGCATCCCAGACTTCCAGATGTTTGACTCGAGAGGAGTCATCCTCACTCAGAGAGTTCCTCTGTGATTGTAGAGCAAGATAGATGTCATCAATTTTTTGATAAAAGAAATCCGAGATGTTGTTACATAGCTCCTGTGATGCAACCACAGGGTCGGGTGCCTGGAGAGAGCATAGGGAGTCCACGATCTTAAAGAGCTCTTTAGATGATGTAAGAGAACAGGTCAAGTTGGTAAAATAGTCCTGTTTCTCCTTAATGACTCTACTTTTATATTCTCTCAGCAGGCCCTTGTATACTTCTCGATCTTTAGGATCCCAGGATTTGCGCCAACCTCGTTCCTTTCTTCTGCATTTTTGTCTAAGAAGCCTCAGTGCTTCCGTAAACCAGGGAGCAGTCGGCTTACGTCGCGCCACATATTTGAGTGAGGAAGGGGCTAACTCATCTACTGCTTTGGTGATGGAGTCAGCGAGTTCTTGTGCCGCCTCATTCACCATCCGCTGGGATGTAGTGTTAGTATTTTGAATAAAAGGGGCCAACGCCTCATTGGTAAAATTCCTGAAGCTTCTTTTAAAACATTTCTTATTGATGCCCAAGTTAACTTCCCGACAAGGGATGTCCAAGGACAGTGGAACTGCTAAATGATCAGACCAAACTATCGGCAGAGGCATGCCGACTGTTAGTCTAGAATCATTGGAAAATATCCCATCCAAGGTGTGACCAGCCTTATGTGTTGGATGGAGTACCCTTTGGACAAAGTCACATGCCTCCAGGGAATTGACCAGGGAGGAAGTGTCTTTAGATGCCAGATCCTCTAGATGGAAATTCGTATCACCCAGGATAGTGAAATGGGATCTACCAAAGTAAGGTTCCAAGATTCTAAAAAGCTCCGAGCAGAAGTTGGTTCTGGATCCTGGAGGTCTATAAACCAGAATTCCTGTAAAGGAACTCGAGGGGGCACTCACAATACAAAAGTATAAGGCCTCAAAAGGGTCCGAGGGTACCGATAGAGGTTTTACAGTGCATGAGAGTGTGGACTTAAAAAGAATAGCCAATCCACCTCCTCAGCGTCGCACTCTATCCAGCCTCTGGAATGCATATCCTTCCGGAATAGCCAAAAGGAGATCATGACCAGAAGAGTCAGAGGCCCATGTCTCGGTAACAAAGACCCAGTTGGGTTGCCTCATGCTTACAAAGTCATGAAAGTCTATACTATGTTTGATCAGAGACCGCGCATTGATCAAGAAACCCTGTTTGGGTTGAGAACCGGGCTGATCAAGGGTAGGGGAAGCAAATTTCCTAGCAGCCTGTGTAAAGAAATTAAGAGAAGTTTTACACGAGGGACATACCCGCGCCTGACATAGGGCCTCCGGGGGGAGCCGATGATGGCACAGGAGCATAGGGGGTCTGAAGGACACCAAGTCGCGTAACAGATCGTCACTGGAAGCAGTAGCAGACATATCAGGAGTCCCAGGGTCCAGCCCGTCTTGCAGCACGTCCTCAGCGCGGACGGGCGCAGACGGGCTGAACTCTGGCGTAACTCCAGCGTCAATCAGGCGTCCCCGCTGCGCGTGACCGCTGCGTGTCTGCATGACTCACTTATGTACATGCCTAGCGTCCTTCTGACGACTAGAGCGTGAAGCCTACCTGCTAGCGCCGAAAAGCGGCACCATCTACTTCCAAGATAGCGCTACTGCGAGGAGTTACGCCGGGAAGCGGACCCGCCCAACAGCGGTGTGTTTCCCCAAAAGTTAGAGTGCAAGTGAGGGCCAGGCGCAATTAAGAACAGGGTAAAACAACACAAAATCAAATAAAATGAAAAACGAGGTGAGTTTAAAAACGAGCAGCAGCTCAGGTCCAGAAGCGCACAGAGCGCAGGCACAGGTCGAGTTACACAGAGAAAGAGTTGAGTATGTGGAGAGAGAGTACGGGTTAATTGGATGCAAATGGTTGTTGGGTTGAATTGTCAGAGTATCAGCGATGGTTGTTACCCGATGCGTATGTGCTTGCAGTGGTTACAATGGCCCATGGAATGGCTCACATCAGTGTGAAAGGGATTTGTAAGTTGTTGGCTCCAGTATGGCAAAATGCTAGAATTCCTAAGTGTGCAGAGAATGTGGTCAAGAATTGCATGGTGTGCTTGAAATACAATCCTGGTAGGGGAACTCCACCTCCAGCTGGTCATTTTGCACCTCCAACGTACCCGTTCGAGGCTTTGCAGCTAGATTTCATCCACATGGAGAGGTGCAACAACCTGAAATACGTACTCGTTGTTGTTTGTGCCTTTTCGAGATGGGTAGAAGCATATCCCCTGAAAGACAATACTGCCCTATCCACAGCTAAAGCCCTTGTCAAAGAGTTTTTCCCTAGGTTCGGCTTGCCGAGAATGGTCTGGAGTGATAATAGGAGTGAATTTGTGGGTCGAGTGATGAAGAGAGTATGTGAAAGGCTAGGCATACGCCAGAAGTTTCACGCTGCAAATCACCCCCAATCAACTGGACTAGTAGAATGCTACAATGGCACTCTAAAACTTAAACTGGCCAAGATACAAGCAAGCTCTGGTCTTAAATGGCCCGATGCCTTACCATTAGCACTTCTATCGACAAGAATGACTGTGCATTCACGAGTGAAACTTAGTCCATACGAAATTGTGTTCGGCCGCCCGGCCAACATATGGGGAGTGCCAAGGCCGACAAAATTCAGTGAGATTGAACACCCTGTACTGCTTGATTACTTGTATAATTTGATGGCTAAATTGCGTGTTTTACACCAACAGGTTCACGATACTCTGCCTCAGGTGTCTGAAGACCCAGGTCACATCATCGATCCTGGATCGTGGGTCTTAGTTAAAAACTTCCAGCGGACAAAGAATGATCAGCCCCGTTGGACCGGCCCCCACCTAGTCCTTTTGACAACGAGATCAGCCGTGCGAGTGGAAGGGAAGAAAAACTGGATCCACGGCGTAAATTGTAAGAGGGTCTCTTTGCCTCTGCCGTACGACCGATGGGTCCAGGAGGGTATTGCTGACTCTGAGACTGAGACTGTGCCTCGTTTTCTGCCTTTCAGCGATGCACGTGTAAAAGGAACAAATTCTGAACGTGAAAGTGACAATCTTTTGCAAGAAGCTGTGCCACCGTCAATTCGATTGGACACTACCGAGCCTGAACTCTTGTTTCAAGACCAGACATTACCTGGAAAAAGTCGTTATAATCTGTGGCCGAGAACTATGGACAAATAAATACTTTGCTATTTTTGAAAGTGCAGCTCTCCCATCTGAAAAACTTTTTTCTTTTTGTTTTTCAAACTACCATCCGGGTTCAGCTGTAGGGTCGCGGGCGACAAGTCTTTGGAGTGCAAGCTGAAGACTCAAGGTCGACGGTTCTGGTTGGTTCCTGGGCATTTCCCTTGGACTGACAGGTGCATTCCTTAGCACGGAACACCCTACCTCCGCGAGCAGCAATGTTAGAGGATGGAGTTTTTCAAGATGGAGAGACCTGCTAACGAGATGAACTTTAAAGCCAAAATATGTATAATGATGACCAGAAGACGCTTTTTGATAATATGCATTTTCATGTTGTTTAGTGTAATGATGTTTTTAATAGGATATGTTTTATTCTCTTTTCAAGTGACATTTGCACCCACTACACAGCCCATGCCTCCTTCTACTGTTTCCTCACATTCTTTTCACCCTTTTCCTGAACATGAGTCCGTTAGGAGATTAGAGTTTATCAATAACTCCTTCGTTCAGCTTCTGCACCAACACCAATTAGTAGTGAACACGACTAACTGTTGGGTGTGTGGTCTTATGCCTCATACTACTGATAAAGGTATCCCTTATCTGGTCCTGCCATTCAGCTATAATGGTTCTGTGTGGGCATACAGAACGATGTTCATTTATGCTTGTGAAGTCCACCCCCTGCGTTCTGTAAAAGATAATCCGAAGAATAGTGCTCTAGTTAAGGGTATAGTAGATATGATTAGAGAAGCTACTTCCTATGAGACTATCCCGAGAGATGAGACACTAGCGTATATTGGATGGAACGTGACCGGATATGGAGTTACTCTGAGTGAGAACCAGCAAGCAAAGAGATCCTCCCCGATTTGGATTGTACCCCATCAGGGTCACCTATGTCTTCAAGGTAATGGCAAGAATCCCAGAGCTCAGTTAGGAAAGAATATCTGCACGGAGACATATGTCTTTGCGTGTCAGACTTCCCCTTCGTTCCTAGCAGCTAAGGGTACCTATTTCATCTGTCATGATAGAGCCTACACATGGTTGCCCCCTGACTTCTCGGGCACATGTTTTGTTTCGTTCCTGTTGCCACCCACCTACACCGCTGCGGCAGATTACCACAAGACAAGGATAGTTAGAGGTGTCTTCAGTAAAGAAGACACTGCAGGACAAGAATTGGGAGATTTCTTGAAGGGTTTTCTGCCATTTTGGGGACCCATGGTTAACAGCAGGAACATAAGGCAATTAACAAGGGTGGTTGAATCCACCGTAGTTGAAACTGCCGGTGCCCTTAGTAACTTGACTGCTGAGCTTCAGTCGGATCGTCTTATGACTCTTCAGAACAGAGTTGCGTTAGATGTCATACTTGCAGACCGAGGTGGGGTATGTAAAGTGATCCAATCAAGTTGCTGTGTTTTCATTCTGGATAACGCCCCGACAGTGTACCAGGCCATTTCCAAACTGCATAAGATCTCTGAATCTATTCATGTGGATAAAGGAGATTGGTCGTTAATGGGGTGGTTCTGGGAACTGTTATCCGCCTGAGGATGGAAGATCCTGATGATCATTGGGATAACCCTAGCCATTCTTTTCCTGTTCTGTCTGTGCGTACAGTGTGCTCCTGCAATATGTGGCCTCTGTGCTACATCGTGTGTAAGGAAACCTGTATCGAGGGACGAGCTAAGTAATAGGATGATGCTACAGCAACATCTCAATGAATTCATGAATATAGACCTGGACTCAGATTATCGTGAGTATAGGTTATTGCCTATGTAAGGGCAAAAGGAGGGTCTGTGGTACTGAAAATTCTGCACCTGTGTTATAAAAGTCGTCGAATCATGGCGAGTTAGGTAACATCAGACCCAAAATGACGAGAGTAAGGTGTGCAAGCATTTTCGTCATATTTGAGCGGCGAAATCGCCATTAAATCAGGGACTCCGTCCTGAACCCTCGGGTTCCATTTTTGTGCATGGCAGCCATTTTGTGGTTGCCCTCACATAGGCCGATGACTAGGGCCGAAATGAGTCTTTTGGGACACGTACACCTTTATCTAACTCTTGTGTGACCTGGGCAAGCTGACTCCACTGCCCGAAGCCAAACCTGTTCGGCCAGTTCCTTTCCCAGTGGCCGATCGAGATTAGGATCAAGGCACAGCATACCATAAACCTTTCATTGCACACAACTATGCCTAATCTCACACACAACTGTCTCTGTTTCTTGCTTTATGGTCTGCTTTACGATGAGGAGGTGCCCGATTTTATTAGGGGTCCGTCCGAGATCTGATGGAAAGTGTTGGGCCTTGCCGGGTAATTGATTATGGGCTGGACAAACTGAAAAAGGGCTTGTCATCATGATTCTGCTTTTTCTTTGTTGTGAAAATATGTGAATGGTCAACTGTAAAATAAGGAATGTTTGCCTAAAGCATAATATTTTGTATAAAAAGGGATGGCTGGCTTTGTAAGGAGAGCAGTCTCCTGAGAATATACACCGTGTTGTACTTCTAGGATACCTGTTACTGGCTGCAGCCAATAAATTTGATCTTTGAAGTCACCAAGAAGTCTCTGCATTTCTGTAGTCTGAGACAGGAGAATCCGAAGTCTTTGGGTGTGTTCCCTGGCACCGCTGGGTTCTTAAAAACCCGGTACTTCAGATCCTTTGGCACCCTAGAGCCAACCTCTGTTAAAAGTTAAAAACCGTTCCTATAGTTTTTAAAAATCAGCTCTTTTATCCTCTCCCAAAGAGTTCCAACAACTCCTTGCATCAAATAAAAGCCCCATATATGGGAACACCTTCACTCTGCCCAGAATTAGCCACCTGAAGGTCTTGTTCCTAGTTGATTTAGGGTCTACTATCATCACGTATGACTTCGATAAAGTTACAGCCAGGTCGAGATTCCCCATGAATGACACATAACAAGCCAGAAGTAGGTCCAGCCCCTGAGAAGCCCGTACCATAGGAACTGCGTCATCCACGTTCTTGTGGAGAAGTGTGGCTCAGTGGTTAGAGGCGGCAGACCCGGAAGCTGAGATCAGCCGTGGACCAGGGTTCGATTCCCCGCCTCGGCGGGTCTCGGGCTCAAATATTCCACGGACTCGACAATTCTCGCTCCGGTGCCTACTCGACTCACGGGGTCACACTCTGCGACTCTGTTCAATAGCTTGCTTAATCTCCACTTCGGCCCCTTGCGGCGGGATGCCTGGCTTTCACCTTGTGAATACCCTGCAGGGGTATCTCTCACAGGGGAATACCAGGACGGGTTCCCTAAGCAAGCGCCTTGAGACCCCTGGGTGAAACGTGCGCTATATAAATCGAAATACATTTACATTTAAATAATAACATTAGAAAAAATCTGTCACCAGCCTTGGCGCAATCCACCATAGTAGATAATAGTACAAACTCATGCCCAATTACATACAGGGTATATACAATTGGAGCGAGAATACACCCTTGCTGCATACCCGAGCAACCCTGGAATGAGCGAGTACAGGTGGTATACACCAAGTGAGTAGTGAATACCATATAATCAGTCATGAAAGGTTTGATTTAATAGATGCCCCTTTGTTCAAAGTAATTTTGGGAATGCCTTGGTTGATTTTTTCAAAACCCTCATACTGATTGGTATGAAACAACACTACATTCGAATTCAGATTGTCAGGTTAGTTGTGATACTAAATGGAAATCTGAAGAGTTGTTTTTCTAAAGTGCTAGCAGAAATTGGTATATAACCAATGATTAGTTGTTCAAATTCTGAACTCTTGTTATAATGAAATGTGTTACCCCAACAAAGAAATTATGGCTGTAATATTGATTTGGAACCAGGTGCAAAAAACATTGTAGATGACTGTATAAACTAATTGAATCAGAAACAGAGTTAAACTGTACCTAGATGAAGTCCTCGCTAATGGGTTTACTAGGCCTCGCAGACCCATATATATTATTTTTTAATACTTATTTAGAAGAGTTTTATAAAGTGTGAACATGACACAGTGGGTATCAGAGCACTGTACAAGGGAATCATTAAGAACATGTGTTTGTCCCTAGTAGAATAGAATTTAATTTCCATAACGCATGTTTGGTCGCTGAAGATGTGTCCGTGTGCACAAGATCTCTTTTAGGGTCCTTCCCATCGGTTGCCATGGGATTGCACAGGCTGCCAATGGCATTTGCCCATCTCAGTAGGTGACACATTCTTCAAGAGTCCTGGTGCCCAGCTGACTGGAATACGGGCTCACTGCCTTGGGGTAAATGGGCAGGGGGTTTCAATAAGGGAAGAATCTGTTCAGCAGGATTTTTTTTACCTCCTTCTCGAAGATGGCAGACAATGTACTTCTGGAACTCTCTGGAGATAGGGAGCTCCAGATTCTGTGGGCTTCTCCAGGGAAGGAATATGCATAGGTCTTTCTTTTCTTGAAATAGTGGAGTTCCAGTCAGGGGTAGCTGCTTCCTCCCAATATGGTGCGCGGCTGCGTGCTAGGATTTTTGGAGTGCTGCGGTGTACTGCTTTGAGCACCAGTCAGGTTACCTTGCGTACAATTCTAGCTTCGATGGGGAGCCATTGGAGCGATATGAGGAATGAGAGGATGTGATTGAAGTGTGTTGTGCCAGTAACCAGCTTTACTGCTGCAGTAAGGGGTCGAAGATATTTTGGTGTTTCAATGAGCAAGTTATCTCATAGTCAAGTTTGAATAGTAGCATGGCTTGCAATGTAGTCTTGAAATTTGGTGGCAGGATGAACAGTTTGCTCTTCTTTAGTAGACTGATTTAGAAAAGGGCTCCTTCCCCTCACAAGAAGAGGTGAACTGAGAATATGTAGGGATTACGGAGAACTCACTAGAATCACAGTAAAGAAATATTACCCATTGACATTAGTATCTGTTTTGTTAGATCATATCTGAACTGTAATACTATTTATGAAATTGGATCTCAAATGAGCTTATAATCTAGTCAGAGCGCGAGAGAGTGGTGGATGGAAATTGCCATTTCTCAATAAGGGCCCAATATAGGTGGCTCATTACCGGTCAGTAAACCCGAAATTCGGTAAATTGCAGGCTTACCGACCAGTACTGAGCCATTTCCAATGTAGGTGATGATTCGATATTTACCGATTCTGTATTTACCGAATCATTATTTACCGAATCGGTAACTGGTATGTAGGAAGCACATTTAATAGTGCTTATGTGCTTTAAGGATTCGTTATTTGCCACCAATTACTAGTTGGTATTAAATATCGAACACCTTTAAAAAAGCAATTTGTCCTTTTTTAGGTCTCGTGGCGATTACAGCGCGAAGCGCTGTCTCGACAGAGATCTATTGTTACCGACGCAGCTTTCCAGGAGACAGCACCTGGCCGCGCGCATTTCCTCTTCGAGGAGGAGATCGGAGCGGGCCACGCGAACACGCTCGCTGTGGCCAGCTGCTGTCTCCTGGGAAGCTCTAACACCACACACGCATGCTCATACAAAAAGACACACACACGAGCGCCCATGCACGCACACATACAGAGAACCCCCCCACCCCCGCCGTCGCACACATACACACACGCGCACACACAGACACACACACACGAGTGCACCGAGACCCCCCTCGCCGTCGCACACACACACACACACACGCGCGTACACACACACACACAAGTGCCCCGATACCCCCCTCCCCCTCTACAACTAAGGCCCACTTACCGCCACTCCGGACTTCAGCCGCCACCGCGGGGCTCTCCCTCGGGCATGGGAGCCGTGCGTAACCAGCACTGCTTCTCTGGCCATCCGTGGGCGTGTGCGCGGGCTTCCGAAGATGGAAGTCCCGCCCCACAGAAGGTTTCGGTTTCGTGTTGTGGGAGCAGAGAAAAAATTATTGTAAGTACCTGCGTGTATTTTCACTGTTGTACCCGAATCATTAATGTACTAAGAATCATCAATGTTGGGTAGTATGGGTAAGAAACATTAAGCATGATCTACACCTAGCCTTCGCATCCTTTTGTTTGTAGAGGGTCGTGCCCAGGCTTGAATGCTGTCACCTGTATATGACTGCGGCTATCGCAGTGTTGTGTCCCAGTGTGCATTTGTGTCTCATGTCTCACGTCTTGTCTTGGTTACTGTGTTAGACTTTGTAATGATGCCAGTTTGTGTTTCTTTTTATTGCTTTTAATTCTAACAGACGAGTGCTTCCGTCGCTATTGCTATATAACCCGCCCACTTCAAGCCCCGGATGTACACATATCTAAGAGTTTTAGAAGCGGGGCAGTTAGAGGAGGGTGCACGGATGATGTCTCTTGACCTCTTGAATAGTAGATGGACCTGGCCCTTGTGAGGCTTGTTGAACGCACATGGCTCGTATGTTTCCCCATCTCCTGCACGTCTGCTTATCCCGTATGTGGCATTAGCTGTCAGAGTTGTCATGTTGTTCAGGAATACAGATATGGAGGCAGGAGTATAGCAGGATGTAACGTTGCTGCCTCGAGTACTCCGACGTCAGTGCAGGCTGTGTGTCTCGTCCTTCTGCCCCCCTGCCTCATGGCAGCAGCTTTGGCAGGAGGGGGGCGGGTCGTGCCCAGGCTTAAATGCTGTCACCAGTATATGACTGCGGCTATCGCAGTGTCGTGTCCCAGTGTGCATCTGTGTCTCATGTCTTAGTGTGCATCATTGTCTTCCTGGCGCAGTGTATTCTTTTCTCCTATCCCCGTGCCCTGTTGTCCTGTTCCTGTGTCTCCCTGTCAAAGTATGGTTAAGGGTCTCCCTTCTCCAGTGAGGATATTGGTGCTTCCTTGTGCCATTGCCTGTCACTGTCCCTCTGTCTCCGCGTGCATTTCAGTGCCACCTGCCTCAGTGTACGTCTGTGTCTCCATGGTATTGGCATGCCCTGTGTCAGAAAGAACGGAGTCTCATTCCCAAAGCGCGTCGGTGTTTAACAGTCACCGAGCATGTCTCCTCTCCAATTGAGCATGTTAGTACTTCCCATTACCGTGCGCTGTCACTGTGCCCCTGTTCCATCCTCCCTGTGCGTATATCAGGGTGTCTTTGCGTCTGCCAGAGCATGTCGGTATATCAACACGAGTGTCCGTTAGCGTCTCCTGTGTCGCTCTCTACGGTCTCTGAATGAGCCTATCTCTTCCTGCCCCAGTACAATTTCAGTGTTGCCTGTTAATACTTTGTCACACTGTTCTGTGCTCGTGCCTGTTAAACGCCCTGTGACAGTGTCTCCTTCAGACAGTGCTGTCCTTCATACCCGTCATTGCACTGTCAGTGTCTCATTGCCCAGTTTCAACTCGTTAGGACAAACAGCATGAAATAGTCACAGCAGAGTCTCCCTATAGTGTGCTGTCTCCCTATAGTGTGCTGTCTCCCTATAGTGTGCTGTCTCCCTATAGTGTGCTGTCTCCCTATAGTGTGCTGTCTCCCTATAGTGTGCTGTCACCCTATAGTGTGCTGTCACCCTATAGTGTGCTGTCTCCCTGTAGTGTGCTGTCTCCCTGTACTGTGCTGTCTCCCTGTACTGTGCTGTCTCCCTGTACTGTACTGTCTCCCTATAGTGTGCTGTCTCCTCTCCTAGAGTGTAGTCAGTCTTCCGTCCGTGCCCAAGTGTAAGTGAATGTCGGCCACTTGACTCAATGCCTTGCCATCCTAATGCACATTAGTGTCTCCCTAATTGAACATGTCAGTGTCTCATCTCCATTCTGTATGTTTCCAATGTACCAGTGTACTGCATGCGACTCCTGTCCTAGCGGTCACCGTCTCTTGTTCCAGTGTACAATGGTGTCTTATTCTCCAATGCTCGCATAAGCAACCGCTAACCATTCACAAACAATGTTTATATACCAATTGCAAATTAAAGAAAAAAAATTAATACAAAGCATTGTTATTTACAATGCCAGTAACTCAAACTTTAATGCTGCGAGACCTATTGCATTGCAAATGCTTGTTAACTGTGCCATGTGGCAGACATGCATGCCCGTATGTGTGTCACATGTGCACACATGCACGATTCAGGGGTGTAACAGGGTGTCAATGTGACACCCTGCCACCCTTGAATGTGTTCCCCCATTACCGAATCAGTATTTACCGATTCGGTAATTCCCATTCATTCCTATGGGCCTCCAGGCCCATAGGAATGAATGGGAATTACTGAATCGGTAAATACAGATTCTAAAATACCGAATATTACCGATTCGGTAATATTTACAGAACTGGTAAATGGCAATTACCTACATATGGCCCTAAGTTTGGTTTGTTCACTCAGGACATGACTTTCAAACTCTGCAGTGCTAATGTGTTTAAGGATTTTCTAATGAAGGATTGAGAGGAATATTGGATCTGTTATACATTGTTTATATGGCTAAAATTTTGAATTAGTAAGGCTAACATTAAGGCTATTTCATGACTTTTGTGGTTTGATCAATTTTTAAAGGACATTCAATCATTAGTTTTCTAAAACCATACAAAACTTTACCAGTTTCTAAAAAATAAGGGGGCATCTTTTTTTTGCACCAGAGAGGCGATCAGAAACTTTATTTTCAAAAAGAACCTTCCTCTAATGCTTCTAAATTGCAAAATCCCATTGTAGACTATATCTTTAATGTTAAAGCACAAGCTTAATATCAAGTCAAGAGGGGAATTATATCTCAGAGAAATCTAAACATTGGATTGTGTAGAGTTAAACTACACAATCACTGATATGGAAATTCTAGTCAATACATCTTTTGAGCGGTGGAGACAGTACATACTTAGAGCAAAAGAAAAACTATCTAAGTGGACTGTTCACAGATATCTACAGTCCCTCAATCAACCAAAGCACTTACTCCTCGGCAATTGAGATGGAACGTGTTCTTTTCTAACTATGAATTAGCAATACATTACAGACAAATAACAAAATCAATTTGAAAGTGACAGTCAGTTGACAGAAGGTACACCATTTATTTTGTCTCCAAAGAGCTCAAATGAGCAGTCCATTGATCTGGAATAATTTTTGACAAACTTGCGTACAGAAATTAAGTATACAGCTAAGGAGGCTCAGATACGAGAACATAATACTTATGAAAGTGATGGATTAATGTACCAAGCAAAAAACAATATATTTGCCATTATTCCAGCTGAGGTAATAGGCTGTGATTTAGTCTCATGTTCAAAGGTTGGTAGATATCCTGGAATCTAACGATGGGTGTAGTTGGCGGAGTACTACTACGTGGAATTCCACAAAGTTGAACAAAAACTCTGTGAATTCCAGACAACTTCGCTCCGTCAGACTCCCAATTAATAAAACAGAAACCTCATATACTTTTGGTAAAATAACAAGTATCTCTGTCTAGGTTGGGGGGACCCCAAAATCATCACCTCTCTCATTGCCTAATGGTTTTCATTTTCTAAGTTCACTTTTTTGAATTGGTTATATGCTTTTGAGCATGTAAAGTTGCTTTATCAAAGCATTTGTGGGTGCAGTTTCGTAGCTGACTCCTACGTGGAGGAACAGAGGTTTTGCCTGAATTCCGTGGTTTTAATGGAATGCGTAGTTAACAAATCTCGGCAAACTCTGCTAGCGGAGCGGAGTTCATTACCCAGGCCTGCCCTAAGATTTTATCCCCAGACAGGCGATATAGGATAGCCAGTTTCATAGCACCAGTTCTAATAAAACTCATAAACACTTCTGTATCTAGGGCTCATACCAGAGGTTTGAAAAAAGCCTTGGTGAGGCCTCTTATAAACAACTCTTGCTGCTTTTACTTGGCTTTCTTACTGTCTCCCTTTTACCATTCACCAGGGCTAGCTGAACGAAAATATCATCTTCTCTAGGTCAGAAACAATTAGCTTTTAACTGGGATTCAGGTCAGAACACAGCATGGAAACAGCCCTGCTGGCAGTTTTGGGACATCTTTAATGTATATTGGATCAAGGTGGGTCAGCTGCTCTATTTCTGTCAGGTCTGTAGTCGGCTTTTGACACATCTCTCATTCTGTCTTAATCGGGCAACCTTTCAAGCTAAGCATCTGTAAATGTACATTACAATGGATAGGCTCAATCCTTACAAACAGATTCTCGTCTGTTACCCTATGCCCCTACATGTCTTTTTCCTCTTACTCTCTTGTGGGGTTTCACTACGATCTTCCTTGAGCCCCACCGTGTTTAATGTATATGTACAGCCATTGTGGACCTAGTTAGAGAATATGTGTGAGAAAGTGGATTATTAATTGAAGTTGTTTGTAGTCCTCTTCAAGTCATAATTTCACTATCCCTTACTAGGTCCAGGTAAGGCTCAATCAGTTAAACTAATCTCAACCCATGGTAGCTGTAGCAATGAGCAGATAGGCTTAACTTAGGCGAAACAAGCGTAAAGCACTTATTAGTACCAAACCTACGCCCCCCTCTTGCTAGGATTTTGTGGCTTCAGGTGGCAATTCCTGGTGCCAAAAACAAAAAAAGAACTGTAGCTTGAAAACTCAAACTTTGTGGTATTTTGCTGTAGGCAGAAAATCTGCCTACCATAAAATATTGCACAGCCTGTGCTGTGCCACTGCTGGAGACTGTGCTGCGTCACAATGGGTAGATTTGCAGCGTAGACCCTGCAGCAGCACAGCGCCTCAATTTGGAGGACGTCTGATGCCAAACAGTGCAGACTGCAACATGAAATTGTCTCTTTCTGGCATCAGACAACTTGCATTCCTTGCAGTGTGCAAGGCAACAGGGGTTTAGCTGGGGGTGTGCGGTGGGGGATAAGAGTCTGGTGGGAGGGCAAGAGAGGAGTGCCAGCAGAGGAGAGGGGATGTGGTATAATGTCTTTTGGGCTAAGTTTGCACTATATAAAAAATGCATAAGAAAGAAGAGGCATGAGGGAAGTTAGAATTGAATAGGAGACAGAGGGCAGCGGAGAGAGGGGGGCCATGGGAGAGGAGTGACAAAATGCAGTGGAGTGTGTGGGGGCAGGATTAAGGTCCAAATTCCTGCAGAGGCAGCAGTGACAGGCAGCAGGCTAATGGCACAGGAGGGTGCTCTATGCATTTCGAAGGCATGCAAAAAAGGAAATTAGCACCTCTGCTGTTGCTAGTCTGTTGCTTACCCTTTTTAGAAGCTCCACAGGAGTGCAGAGCCAGCAAAGAGATGGTCAACTCCATTTTTCAAACCTTAATTGTGCCAATGCTATTGTAAAAATCATAGGAGTTTCGCAAATAGCAAAAGTGGAATATCCTGTGAGATCAGCAATACAGTTAATTAGTAGAAAATACAACCCAATAAAAATCCAAATCCAGTTTTATAAAACATAGGATACATTTTAAAAAGTCAAATAGACATCAAAATAACAACAAAAATTGGATGTAGGGAACCAGATATGATTTTCTTTTTAAAAAGCTTAGGTGTTTTTAGCACCAAAAAGTACATAGCACCAACCACAGGTATCTGGTTGCGCTAGACCGGTCCTAAGTCAAAAGTTAATGCAGATCACGATGGATTACGGCACAGGTACAAGGACCAGATTCAGTGGAAAGTTTATCTTCTGACTTACTTTTATGTTTGGATAAAAATCTTGTTCATGGGATTGTCAGCGGATTAGGCTGCATGCTGGATCCGAGGAAGGGCCTGGGGTTCTCGGCTGGCTGGAGTGCAGGACCTCAGCAGAAGCCTTGGTTTGGCAGGAAGTTCGAGACTCTCTGTGTTGATGGTGGGAACGTTCAGTGCAGGTATAATCTGAAGTCCATGCCGGGAAGGTCTTGTCGCCGGTTGGCTGCTCCTTGACGTTCACTTCCTTGAAATTCCGTTACGATTGGAATTCAAAATTATTTCTGAAAGTGCCCATTCTTGCAATCTTAGGGGGAGAGGGATTGGGGAAGGGGTTTAGAGTACACTCTAACACCAGTCAAGTGTCCAGGGGCTTTGGGCACCACTTGGAGTTAGGAATCAATTTTCCAGAAGCCGCCAGCAGGGTCCAGGACAACTCCAGTTGGAACTGGTCAGATGGGCTCAGGAGGTTTCTTGGACTTTTAGCACTTCTGTGTTCCTGGAGTTTAACAAGAGGCTAGCCAACTAGCCCCTGGAGACCACTTGAAGCTTGTATAGTTGGGGGTCACATCCCTCAGTCCGTCCTGTCGGGA
This sequence comes from Lissotriton helveticus, assembly GCF_964261635.1. Lineage (NCBI taxonomy): Eukaryota > Metazoa > Chordata > Amphibia > Caudata > Salamandridae > Lissotriton > Lissotriton helveticus. The sequence goes on from NC_136062.1 coordinate 478,336,132, forward strand.
GGAGGTCATACCTCCTCCCAGCCAAGGCCCTTTTGTTCAGTTTCCTAAGAACAATTCACATCTGCCTACAGGCTGCCAGGTGACAGTTGGGGATTATCTCTGAAAGGGCTACTGGAGTTTTTTAGGCAAGAAAATACTGCCGGAAAGTGATTCGTTTGACATGGTTAGCTCCTACTTTTTGCTTGATGCCAGATGTGATTTCAAACTAACTGCACTGGGTCCCTCCTAACCCGGTTCCCAGTGCTAGATCTCTTTTACTAAAACTCTAACACAATTGGCACATCTTCAGCTACCCTTGCAAGTCCCTAGTCAATGGTTCCCCTGGTACCTAGGGCATTGGTACTGAAGAGGGTTCACTGGGACTGCAGCACAAATTGTGCCATCCCAGAGTCTCCTCACCAAGACAATGCAAACTGCCATTAGGCTGCTTGCCTTGGTGCAGAGAAAACCGAAGAGTCGACATGGCACACATCTCTGTGTACCATGCCCTCACAGACTGCATGAGATATATGTAAGTAACCCCTATTTCACACTTCTCAGCCCTAAGGCATGGTGCAATATATCCAATGTGTGGACATATCTGCATGAGCAGATATAACCCTCCAAAATCTGAGTCATCTTTGGATGGTGTAAGTGCACAGGGAAGCCATAAAGAGTTAATGGGCTGGAAAATTGTCATTACGAGTTTCCCAGCTCAATGATGGCTTCACTGTATTTTACGATGTTTGGTACCAAACATCCGGTCTTAATAAATCCTTACTGATGCCAGTGTGGGATGTATTAAAACATGCAGACAGGAGACCGATTAGAGGGTCCCTTGAAAACCTGCCAAGCACTGGTGTGGTCTGTGACTACTCATAGCAAGTCTGCATCCACCATACATTTGTCTGACTTCATGGGGTGAGAGCCTGCACTCTCAGAGGCGAGAAACCAATCCTGCTCTGGGCAGAGGTGCTTCACACCTCCTCCAGGCTGTGAACCCCTCTCCTGAAAATCCACCATCTTGAGATGGTGTATAAACAGCCTATCAGGGCTAGACTAGTGCATCTTCCCACAGAAAGTGGTCACTTAGAGGGTGTAAGCACCCTAAAGGTAGGTAACCCATTGGCTACTACCTGTTTTCCCCAGTAAAGGCCCCTACATTTATTATTTAGGTGGCATCCCAAGACCTTGAACCCAGATTCGACAGACATGAAGAAGAAAGTACAAAGACTCCCTGCCTGAGAACTGGAGCCCTGCATTAGAAGAAATTGGTGACAAACCCTGCCTGCTTCCTCTAGAACTCAAAAATTGGAGTGTGCTGTGTCGTTCTGAACGTGTGAAGACTCCAAGAACCCTGGAGCTCCACTAGACTTTGAAAAATCATCAAGAATCTCCATTGGAGTGAAGGTATCACTCCCTGGTACACCACAGGCACCGATCCAGCCAAGTCTGGTTTGTCGACGTACTGCTCCCAGAAGACAGACACAGCACAAGCACCGAAAGAGGTACAACAGCTCCAGAGGGTAAGATATGGCTCCCTATCAAGTTTGGAGACATACCAGAGTTGCATCGTACCTATACCTGGGGTACCAGATACCCTACAGCCAAACAGCGAGACAAATTGTCCATTCCAGACTCCAATGATTCCAGAAGCAAGCACCCATTGAGGCACGTCGAAACCCCTGACACCCACATCCTGAACGGCCCAGCTGTCCTGAAATTGCCTCTTCAAATTACCATGCTCCTGACTACGAGAACCTCAAAACACGGCACCCAGCGGACCTATCTGCTCTGCACCCGGCCCCACCGGCCATGGTAACGATGAACCGACTGTGCTCCCATGGCCCTGCAACAATAGCAACCTCCTCCCTCTATTTAGACCCTCTGGACTTACCTCCTTGTCCTCCTGTGCAGTGTCTTTCCAAGTGGTAGCTACCAAAACCTTCAGCCCCTGCTCTCGGGTATTCCGGGACGCACCTGATTTTCTGCTGCTGTAACTTTGGACCTTGTCCTCCTGTCAACCTAAAACAAGAAGGCAAACTTTGTGAAAGCCTTACCTGATTTCATATGCTTTTCTCCATTGACTTCAGTGTTGCGTAATAGCGCACTAAAGTGATATATTTTCCGAACTCTTAAAAATCGTAACTCCTAAAGTACTTACTGTAGATCAAAGTGCTTAGTCTTAGAAAATATATGTGGTCTCCGATCTATTCTTGAGTGTGTGTCCTATTTATTGCCTTTGTGAGTACAAAAAATGCTTATCACTACCCTCTGATAAGCCGAACTGCTCACCCACACTACCACAAAAAGAGCCCTAGTATTGTCGACTTTAACCTTGTGTACCAGCAAGGGATCCACTGGACTCTCTGCACATAGTACTTCATTTTTATACACTAAACAGAGCTAGCTTCCTACAAATGCCAACTATCTAAAGGTACACAATAGAGCAGGGGTGGGCTCTATACCACACAGCTAGATCGGGCCAGTAAATTACAGAAAAAAAAGAGATATATAGCTGACTGTTTATTGTGCTGTCACTTTTTAACAGACTGAGACCAAAATCACTAATAAGATGGTCTACATCATTTAATTATTCTATTTTCTGAAAGATTCTTATGCGTTTAAGACAGAACAATAAACAGTCAGCTAGCTAACTCTTTTTTTCTGCAACTATCTAAAGGTGACATTTTCAAAACAGTCATTTAAAATCTGAATTTACCATCCAATTGAATTTTAAATTCCTATTGATTTGAGTAATTGAATCATGGTTTTTGCTATTCCCATACTGAAGTCATACATTATACGGTGTTGTAAAGTAACCTAGTGCTTTTCTATTGAACAGCCAGCCTTGCCATGGTGAAAATTACTTTGGGGATTTTTTCTCTGCCAGGACTTGTAAAAGTAGGAGAATCTAGGGCCTAAAAATACAAAGCAGAGGGAGGAGGGTCCAAGGGCAGAGTTAGAGACCAGCACAGATACTTTCCCTAAGAGACTCGGAATCAGACTAAATTATCTGTGGGTCTATTATGTTACTAAGCGCCCTAGGACATCTTGCACACAAGTGGCTAATACCTACTCTGACACAGGGGAGTTCTAATTAAAGGACAGGATCCCATTACTCACCAAGGTGACATGCTTCATCATCTGGGATCTCCTCCCGGCTGTAAGTCCTAGTACAGAAGAGGGCTACAAACCCCTCACTGTGAGGGAGGAGCTCAGGGATATTTAAACAATTGCTAGGACATACTAAAATCCACCGGATGATGAGCTGAAATAAGTTACTAAGTGATGGGCGTAGTGCTCACGTGAAAAAGAGGTGAATGTGAAGTAAAACTACTATGACTAAAAAGTTTTAATATGTATCTCTTGGTGTCAGGATTAAACACAGTGCTGAAGCAGTTTTGAAAAAATAACTGCAATTATTTAGTCAGAGAGTTGGTCTACATGTTTCAGCTATCGTGACCTATAGTGTGTCAGCCTTCCTCAGGACCTAAAAAGTTAAGGCTACTGCGTGTCAAGTGATAAGAAGTGTAAAAAGAAATAGGTGTAGCTGAATAACAGAGACAGATACAACTAATTATACCAATCATCTCAGTTTGAGGAGCATGGTGTAGCATTCAATCCTGCGTAGAGAAAGGGGACAAAAGAAAAGATGAATCAATCTACCACTTGTGTAATCCATGTAACAGAGAACGAGTCAACAATACTCGTTATCTCAACTAAAAAAACATTAGAGATCAATTATAGGAACCTGTTATACCTCACCCATATCGTACGAGTAAGGAACCTCATCTCACCTGACCACAACTCAGGACGTTAGGCACCGCTCTAGAAGAAAAATGGTTAACAAAGATCAGACTCAAAGACCTTTTTAAGTCTGACAGTACCTTTAAATTATTTAAAAAACAAACTTGTCTGCATTAAATTAAGTGTGTTTGGAAACTGCATCAAAGGATCAATGCAAAGAGTTTAGCATATCCAGCTAGGTGTTAAAATGGCCTGAAAAAGTGAGTCAACCCCAAACGAGACAGACTATCATCAGACTTCAGTATCTAGCTGTATGTCGTAATGTAAATAAAAATAAACAAATCTGTATTTGTAAAGTGCGAACTACTCACCCTTATGGATATCAAAGCGCTGGGGGCCGTTGTGGAAATAAAGTGAGCTATTGCCCAAAGTCACATGGTGTTGAGCTGAGCTGCTGCTGCAGCCGGGGATTGAACCGCGAACCCTGTACTCCGAAGTCAGCTGCCCTGGCCGCTGCACCACACCTCTCCACTAAGTTCATATGTGGCAAGACAAAGCAGCGCTCAGTGTACATTAGATACATGTTGCATAAGTCAAAACGTCTCTCTGAGACTTCAGTAGAACTCTATAAGAATGCGTAATGCCACTGTACTGATAGACATCAGAGGGAACATTTTTTCAGAAAGTAACAGCCACAGAACAGGATAACGACTGCCTTTCGTGAATTCTAACTGCTAACAATTGGGGGTGAATTAATATGGCACTAAGGGAGCTGGCACATAACGACTAACAACGAACTTTGCTCACAAATGCTAGCGTTTCAAAAACCTTTTGCGATCAAGTCAATGAACATGTGGGTATCACTCTAATAGGTAAACACACTCGAGCGCAATCTTACAAAGGCGGCAAGAGGGTAATAAAAGCTGACTAGAAAAACGCTAAGTACAAAAAGCTTAAAACATGTGTCACCTCTCCGTTGGTACCCCTGGCTTCACAAAGCCATAGTCTGAGGTAACTATTCTAAAAGAATAAACAAGGGGAGATAAGCATACGCTAAATAGAAAGTATGACTTTTGTGCAGCCGGACAAGAATTTATTTTCGTAATATTTTTCAATAAGTAGCATTTAAGAAACAATCAATAACAAGTGGGCACAGCCGTGACCCACAAAACACAAGACAAAACAACGAGAGGGATTGGCCAAAAGACAAGCCAAAATGGGTCTGTATACTTGTACTCAGTTTACACAGACATATATCAACTTTTAAACACCATTGCACATTCTAATACAGCTTAATCTTGGTGCATAAGGTGTATCAGTGTCGACGACGTTTCGATGCCACTATTAAATACCAGGCATCATCTTCAGGACAATAGAATTATACATTGTAGTCTTGACAGTAATATGCTGCGCCTTTTTACGTTAGTAGTTTTGTGAGGCGCGCAGGCCTTCACAATTGAGTTAGTAAGAGTTGTTCGGCCAGAAGTCAGGGTATCACAGTTCCAATTAATAAATCTCAGAGCATCCCTGCGTAATCGCGTGTGTTGGACGCCAGTCGGTGGGAAATGCACAATTGCATTATTGTGGTAGTGGTGAGCCAGATTGCTTCATGCAAGCGCATTGACATAAAATGCGCGTGCACATCAAAGCCAGCCATCTGTTCCCCAGCTTGGTGCCTCCAGCAGCTCTTCAAAAGGATCTCCGCTCGGCCCCCTGCTGCATCAAAGGTTTTTTTTTCTGCCCCTGTTGTGCCGTCCGACTTGTTTGTTTTGAGAATCTGGTCACCCTATTTAATGCGTCTTCAGCAAAGTGAGCGTCCACCGTATGGCGAGGTTTTAAATGTAGTTTGAAATGTAATTTCCACAATGCGCATGTCATTCTACTGTAGACGCGCTTTTGATCTTTGAAGCTATCGTTTCACTACTGGCGCGCGCGTCGTTCTCTGTTGCGGGTTAACACGGCTTCAGCATAGAGAGCTTCTACTGCACGGCAAGGTTTTAAATGCTGTTCCCGCAACTGTCAATCTACTGTAGACGTGCTTTTGATCATTGAAGTGCGGTTCGATCTCTGTTGCGGTTTATCACAGCTTCAGCACAGAGAGGTTTTACCGCACGGCGAGTTTTTATATGCAGTTCCCACCTTTGTTAATTTAAAACACTTTTACTATAGAGGCGGGTTAGATAATTGACATTTGATCTATGTTGCGGGTTAACACGGCTGCAGCACCAAGAGCTTATACCGCACGGCGAGTTCCCGGACCAAGCGACCCTGCACTTGGTTCATGTGATGCAACAAGTGGAAGTGCGGCGTTTCACTTCACACCAGTCTGCTCTGCACCCCGAGAGTTCTGCCAGAGGCGCGATGCAAGCTTCCCCCAGATGGTCAGCTGACAAGCAACAAACTTCCCGATCACCGAAATTGTACCGATTTCATCACTGTAGCGCCTCGAATCCCTAGCTACAAGATGGTGGGGAGCTCTTTACTGCACCAGGACAATCAGTGCACACGCAGCCACTCCCCCCAGCACAGGACGGAATCCTCCCGGGAAGTTGCGAAGATTATTTCCAAACACCAGAAGCTGCACAACAAAGTAACCCATAAAACAATCCGCAGGCAGCATCCCAAGAAAGCAGCCGGGGTTTGCACAGACGTCTGCCAACCATCTCCCACAGCATTCTCTCTCTTCTTCAAACTCCTTGGGCGATGAATAGGCTTTCATGAATTTTGTTTTCCTTTTCCACAGTTTTTGCTTGGCAGATTTCTGTCCACGGTGGGGAGCCGCCTCTTGGCGCCTGTGAATCAGCAGATCTTCTTATCACTTTCTTTTCTATCTTTCTTCTATTTCTCATCTCCTTTCCCTTGATTCTCCTGTCTCTCTATTTCAGAATTGTTAACTTCTCCGCCTCTCCACCTATTTTAATTCCACTCTTGCCTGTTCTCTGTGTGGAATATATGCTGCCTACTTTCCCTCAGCTTTTTCTCGGGTGCCTCTGCTTTCAGCGACCACCCTCCCTTCATTCTGTTCTACCTGTTCACTGACCCCACCTCCTTCCTTAGCTGCTCGTGCCTGGTTTTTACTGTCACAGAGGCTAATTTGTACCGCCTTTAACACAGATTCCCGTTTGCCCTCGCTCACTCCCTCCCTTCCCTAATAGGGCCTTCTGCCCTACATTGTGTGCAGGCGCTGGTCAGAGTCCAGCGTGGCTATACACGAACGCTGTCCATTGTTTAACCCTGCCAACCAATACATTAATAAACAGAGTACGCATTCTGTTACTGCACAAGCAGCCACCATAAGCGTAGCCGCAGTGCTGCCATGATCACCTTTTACCACAGCATTACCCAATATTGTAGCTTACAATCATATGTTAATAGGCTTTGTGCTTTTATTTTTTCCGTTAACCAATAATTTCCCCCGACATACTTTTATCGGGCCACACACATGCTTTCAGCACTTATCACTGCTCAAGCAGCCATCTTCTAGCTAATGGCACTGCTACAATAATAATCTTATCGGAGCATTACCTCACGAGGTTGCGTACTACATGTTGCTAATACACTTCTGCGCCTTTGTTTTTGTTCTTAAAAAATAATTTTGCCCAGCATACTATCTACGCCCCAGAAACATGCCCTAAAGCAGTCTTTGTACGATCTCATAAGTTCATTTGTAGCGCCTTAGCAAACGACTTCCATCTACCCTTCGTTCGCTCCCTTTCCCCACATTCGGTCCCTCCACCCTCCATTTTGTGTCAGTGCTAGTCAGAGTCCAACGTTGCTATAAACAGAGGCTAGTTTGAAAACAGCCATTCTGACATGTGCTTCGACTTTTATTTTAATGTGTATGATCTCAGTTGCTCTTACTCCTCCCACCCCAACTCAGTGTATCCCCACGTTGTGACGCTTACTGTGTGACAGAGGTTAGCCCATTCTTTTCCTGTGCCTTCGAACCCTGGTGTGTGACTGTGACTCTCCGGTGAGCCTCGTCAACCTCGTCGTCCCAGTCAGCTCTGTCAAAACGCTGTTTGTTGAGACGCTAGGCTAGTCCCCAGCACCCCTACGCCCCAGTCAGCTCTGCCCGGGGCCTGCGCTTGTCACCACAGCATCACCACTCAGTACCACAATATCACTCGCCACAAACAATGCAACACTCACCACCACCACAGCTTCACTCAGCACAACCACAGCCCCACTCAACGCCACAGCAACACAGAACGCCACAGCACCACTCAACGCCACAGCACCACTCAACGCCACAGCACCACTCAACGCCACAGCACCACTCAACGCCACAGCATCACTCAGCGCCTTAGATTCACTCAGCATCACTCAACACCACAGAACCACTCAACACCACAGCACCACCCAATGCCACAGCATCACTCAGCACCACTCAACGCCACAGCACCACTGAATGTCACATCATCACTCAGCACCACTGAATGCCACAGCATCACTCAACACCACTGAATGCCACATCATCACTCAGCACCACTGAATGCCACAGTATCACTCAGCACCACTGAATGCCACAGCATCACTCAGCACCACTGAATACCACAGTATCACTCAGCACAACAGCATCACTCAGCACCACTGAATGCCACAGCATCACTCAGCACCACTGAATGCCACAGCATCACTCAGCACCACTGAACGCCACAGCATCACTCTGTGCAACCATTCAACAACAACTGGTTCTAATATGTTCTCGAAATGTTTCAAGCTTTATTACAAATGTCACAAAAGATGTTAATATTTCACTTCTGTTCTTGGATTTTCATCACAATAAAATACACTGAACATAATCTTCCCAAAAGTTATTTACAAAGGTTTAAGCTATTGCCATTATACATTACATAACTTTTATTTAAGTATTAATTCTTAAAAAAAATAAAAGCCATTGCTTTTTGGAATATTAATACATCTAAATCATGTAAATACAACACGTATTGCATTACAAATGCTATAGGTGTCACGTTTGCGAAAGTTAAAACTATTGGCATTGTAAATGACAAAGCTATTAATTTCGCTATTTTCAAAACCAACACATAAATAAAGAATTTGTCATTTACAATACCAATACCTCAAACTCCTAATGCGAGACCTATTGCATTGCAAATGCTTGTTTAATGAAGGTAACAAGCGCAATGAATGAGCCAATGTAGGGATACAAATTTATTGAGTGGCCATCAAGTGTGTTCTCAGTATTGGCCAAGGGCATATGGATGAAAACTATCCAAGTCTGCAAAAATAGGTCTTAGATAAGATACGTCTAGATATTAGTAGCGTTCACATTAACAAGAAACACAGGGATTTACAAGGCTCAAAAAAGCCTATTCAAAATATAGAGTGCCTGTGAAATTATTATTCGTAAGAATGGCTTATAGTAGGGTCCATGGTATCTCATCATTGAGGCCCTTCTTATCACTCTGTAATCTGAAAACCCAATGTTGTTCTCTGGTGAATAAGGAATTTAGACACATCTGTTACATGCAAGAGAATATGTGGTTGCTCAAGCACTGTCCAGCGAAGTTCGTCAGCTGTGTGCTTAAAGGCTAAGAAATGATGTGTAAGCTTAGTAGCTTGCATGTTAGACCTTATTGTGCTGTTGTGCTCCGAAATGCGAAGTTTGACCTTGCGGGTGGTCATACCGACATATTGCAGTTGAACTGGACATGTGACTAGATAGATGAGTTTATCGCTATTGCAGTTTGTGTGTCTGACTTGTAACCAAGGTCTCGTGGTCCCAACCTCAATCATAGTAGTGTGTTTAGTAACCCTGGGCGGCCAACTATGCTACGCTCGCGTAGTTTGTGCTACTCCGCGCTACGAGATTTTTTCCTTGATCGCGATCAGCAACATCAAGTTGGCGATCGAGAGCGTGGAAAATAAACTTCCAGGCGAGGTTCTCAAAGTGGGGAGGTCAGGTTTCTCATTGCGAGTGGTCGCGTATGCTCACGACCGCACGCGCTGAGAAACTACCAGTCCGCGCTGAGAAAGCTGCCGCTCGAGTAAAAATCTACTCGAGTGGCAGAAATCATCAGCTCGCACAGTGCGAGATGCCATTTTCAATGATTGCGGACAAGAATTCGGCACTGCGCAATCATCCCGGACAGCACACTACGCAGGTCGCATAGTGCTGCGCGTATCTCGCGTAGTGCACTTCGCGTAGCTACGTGTAGCGCTACTACGCAAACTACGCCCAGGGTTAGTGTTTAGTTTGTGGACAGACTGAGTAAGACCCACAGGGAAAGAGCCCTTGCACTGGTGGCAAATTCCACAGAGTCTCTTGAGTTGAAAGAGTCGTGACTTGTCTTCTTTGTCGTGTATGCACCAAAGTGTCTCTGAGATTAGAGCTCCTCTTAAATGCAAACAGAGGTGGAGGAATAATCTCATTGTCAATATTTAGAATCGGCCAATGTTTGCGTATTGTTTTCTGGATACCGTTGGACAAAGCACTGAACGTGCTAACGCAGGTCAGTCTCGAAGTCGATGGTTTAGCTGTTTGAAATTCCAGAAGTGCCTCCCTATGGTTATTGGAGACATGTTTCATAGATTGTTGTTTACGTTTTTTAGGGTATTTGCGTTCTTGAAGCTATTGGGACAGTAACTCCGCGTCTTCAGTGAATTTCTCTTTGGTGAAAAAATTCCATCTGACACAGAGAAATTGCCCATAAAGCAGGTTATCCCGGATTGATCTGTGTGCTGACTACTGTAAAGTAGTAAAGAATTCTGTGCCATAGGTTTCCTATACAGTTCACTTTGTAAACCGGTGTCAGTCACGAGAATGCGTAAATCTAGAAATGGCAGGCTGTTTTTACTAAATTCCACTGTAAAGCAAAGGACGACGTTTCTAGAGTTAAGCCAAGTTTGAAATTCAAGGATGGTTTCCTCTTCACCTCTCCACACCACAAGAACGTCATCTAAATAACTTTTCCATATGATGATTTTTTCATGGAAAGGATTAATAGTGTATAATACATGTTCTTGCTCGCACAAATGGATGTAGAGATTGGCCAGACTAGGTGTGAAGACACTACCCATCGAGGTCTGTTTGTAAGTAGATAGTCTCTTCGAATTTGAAAAAATTCTCTTTCATTGCCAATCTGGCACACTTCATGATGAATCGGACAGGTGTGATGGAATCTAACTCTTGTTGGTCAAGTAAGAGTCTGATAGCTTCAACAGTCTCATCTTGCGGAATGCTCATATACAGAGACTCCACATCAAAAGAGACTAGATACTCTGTGCTGACATTAAACTCAATCTCAGGTTACAACCCGAGTACATTTGTGGTGTCTTTTAGGTAAGTGGGCACCTCACTCACCATAGGTCGTAAAAAGTGATCGACAAATGTGGAGAGAGACTTACAGCCTGATTCATGTACATGCCGTTTTGCGTGGCCCTAATAGCGAATCATAGCGACTCGCTATTGAGGACACGCAAAACGGCATTCATGTAGGAATTGCTAATAAAATAGCGATTCCTACATGTTCTTTATTTGCGAGTAGCAATTTGCTACTCGCAAAAACTCCCCATTCATTCCTATGGGCCAAGAGGCCCATAGGAATGAATGGGGAGTATCCCTTATTTGCGAGTAGCAATTTGCTACTCGCAAATAAGATAGCGATTTTAAGGGTGCCAGGGGTGTCCAAAGGACGCCCTGTAGCACCCCTAAAATGCACATTTGGACAGGTGTTGCGCACACACATGTCCAAAGGACATGTGTGTGTGCAACATGCAACTTAGAAAAATGCTTTTAAAAGCATTTTTCTGAGTTTTTGCTATTTACCGACAGGTCTGACCTCTCGGTAAATAGCGGCCCCAAAAGTGCAAAATCGCAATTTCTTGATGTGTCATGAATAGCATTTGAGGAATCTCTATTAGAGATTCCTTAAATGCCATTCCTCGCAAATATGCGAATTCTTAAATAGCGATTTTTGCATTTGGGATTGTGAATACCAAATGCAAAAATCGCACTCGCAAAGGGCCAGATTCTCAGAATCTGGCCCTTTTGCGAGCGCTATTGCCTACATGAATCAGGCTGTTAGTAACATAATAGACCCACAGATAATTGAGTGTGTTTCTGAATCTAGGGCCTACCTTAGTCGTGACTTATAAGCATTAAAGAGTAAGATTTAGACATGGCAAAGGATTTCTTTTGACAGGTCGACATTTCAGTTTTAAAAAACAGGTACAGGACGGGGGGTGGCAAACATGTGAGCAGGATGAGACGTGCCTTCAGTTCTCTCAGACTCTGCCAAGCAACAGCAGCATGTAGCGCCGCCCTGCAGCTCGTACCCTCCCTCTTGGACAAGACCCTCAACAGAAAATACAAGTTCACTGCCTTCATGATCAAAGTCACTAAGTGGATGAAAGCAAACTGTCTTAATCTCAACACTGAGAAGACAGACGAAGTGATCTTCCGCAAGAACATGTCACTATGGGACTCCAACTGATGGCCGGCCGAAATTAGACCCACACCCAGAACCTACACCAAAACATTGGGATAATCAAACAGCAAACTGAACATGACTGCACAAGTCAACGTTGATACTGCATCCTGCTTGCACACCCTGAAGATGCTGAGGAAGATCCTCAAATGGGTCTCAAGAAACACTAAAAAGCTGTCACGCATACCCTAGTCACGAGCAAGTTGAGCTAAGGGAACACACTCTGCATCTGGATCACCAAGTAACCCACTAGAACATTTGAAATCATCCAGATCTCTGCAGCCAGACTCAGCCTCAATCTCCCACGCAGAGATCACATCACACCAAACCTCAATAAACTCCAATGGCTCCCAGTACAGAAATATACTCAATTTAAATTTCTCACACATGTTCAAGAAACTACCCAACTCATGCCCCATCTACCTAACAAAAAACAAAATACAAATGCCTATACTGATACTGTTTGACAAAGGTTTTGCCACCAGAGCAAAGAACGTTTATCCAAGCTGGGAAATGCTTATAAGTAGCCTTTTATTAGATTATCTTAGTCCAAAAAACACAGGGGTATATTTGTATTAGTCATATACATTTAGAACAGAAGCAACACTTTTACATACACTAAATACAATGCGGACAAAAAAAGGGAATAAATTTTTTTTAAAAAAATTCAACAAACATACAAAGTCAGTCGTATCACAATCATACCTTACCATTCATACATGAAAAACATACAAAAGCAAATACATACACGATTAAATAAATGATAAATAATCATGTAATGTATTAGGTCTGCTGCAGTCTATACAATTATGTACACAATAATATTTACAAGTATAATTCCAAATGAATCAGAGAAATCAAATATCAAATTGAAATATGTACAGCAATTTTTTGTACGCCAGTAATGTGACACTGTATTCACACTAAAGGACAAAACCTATAAAAGGAAAGCAGACACTGAGCATGGAACGGCCTACGCGTTTCAAATCCCAGGGTTTTTAGCCGGGATTTTCGTCAGGGCCAGGTCATTCTAAAGAAAAAGAGAAAAAAAAAAAAATAATTTCTATCGTGTGGATCTACAAAACTATTATAATAAAATATCAAGAACGCTCTACAGCATTGCCACCCAAGGAGCTTTCTGCTTACCACTATGGAAAGTATCCAGGGAAGGAGTAAAACCTGTGTGATGAAAAAAGCAACATGCAAAGGGCTGTATGAGTGAGCTGAAAAACACACAACAAAATGAGGTTTGCCATATTCCAGAAAAAAGTTTACCTTAACGGTATCTTGTAGTGTTGCAAGTTCAAGTAGGGGGCCTGTAACAGAGCAACGTTCGTTTTAGTATGGCGTGACCGGGTGCAAAGCTCATGGACCAAAACAAAACGAGGTTGTAGATTGCTTACCAGCCGGTTGTGGCCAAATGCGTCCTTGAACAAGGACAGTACGAGTAAAGAATTCAATCAATTTCTTCCGAAAGAACGGCCTCTGTTTGAAAGGAAAGAACGATAGGCTCGTTTATTCCATGCACCAGTTTACTGTGGGCATATTTAACAAACAACCCGGTCCTGTTCAGGCTTACCGGCATAAAGCTCCGTTGGTCTCAATGAATCGGCGTCCCCTGTAGCACTGTTCTCCCGCGCATGCGTGGAGTGTAGGGTAACTTGCAGGGCTGCTCAATATATGTCACGCAAATGCGCATGCGTGGGACAGAGACAGGCCGGGAGGGCTTCTCCTGGTGTGGTATGGATTGCGCATGTGTAGCGTCCTATAGATTCATTGTGTGACATTATAGCAAGATGAAACTCCTGAATTAAAGCTTATATATCTCTGAAATCTCGTTTAGTCCTTTGACTGCTGTGTCAAATTTTACAATTAAGTAAGCTTCCCTTTTGGATAATTTTAGCTCCATGTCTCCTCCTCGTGCATCTTTTTCAACACGTGAGATCACAGTCCATTTGAGGTCACTGAGCAAGTGTTTACAACGTTTCCAATGGTTAACTAATGGGGCAGTGTCGATCCCATTTTTTATTCTGGATTTATGTTGTGTGATTCGTGTCCGAATTTCCTGATTAGTTTTTCCGATGTAAAGTAGCCCACACGGACAGGTAATGCCATATATGACATATTTGGTTCTACAGTTGCTAAAGCTGTCGTGTTTCCATGATATCCCACGATGTTGGAAGAGGGATCCCTCGATGGTCAATTCGCAGCAGAGGCAAGTGCCACATTTGTGATGGCCTGTGATCGGTGGTAATCCCATCATCTGTCTTAGCGATGGTTGTTTGTCTTTTTTGGTTCCTGCTCTAATCACATGGTTGGCCACACTGCTCTCCTTTTTAAATGCGAATAAAGGTGGGGCTTCCATACTAGTGTCCAAGTATTTTACAAGGTGCCAATTTTGTAGGATGATTCTTTTAAGGTTATTGGCATTTGGACAATAGGTAGTTACACAAACTTGCCTGTTGGAAGCAGATTTATTTTTCCTTTCGAGGAGGCTTTCCCTCGGGGTCCATCTAGCCCTTTTCATGGAATTTCGGACAAGTTTTTTGGGGTATCCCCTGTCACACAATTTGGATACAAGGTTTTCAGCATGATGTTTATAGTCCTCCTGTGATGAGCAGTTTCTACGAATTCGCAGAAATTGCCCATAGGGCAGATTTTCCTTTAGGCTTCGCGGATGATTACTTGAAAATAGTAATGCTTTATTCCTGTCGGTGGGTTTAGTGAAAAGAGATGTTGCTAACGTACCTCCTAACGGAAACACTTCGACATCCAGAAAAGAAATTTTTTCAGCTGAGTATGATATACTGAACTGTATGTCTGATGTTCTATTGTTAAGCCAATTGAAAAATGATGTTAAACTTTCTTCTCCCCCAGTCCAAATCATAAAGACATCGTCTATAAAACGCCACCATGTAGTGATGTGTTCTTTAAACGGATTGTTGTTGTGAATGTACTTTTCTTCATAGAGTGACATAAAAAGTACTGCCAACTCCGGCGCAAAGGGACACCCCATAGCCACCCCCTTTGTTTGGAGGTAGAAATCATTGCCGAAAATGAAATAGTTCTTTTTTAAGGCAAAGGATGCCAATTCAACAAGGAATTTTGTGGGTACCTGGACAGGTCTAGGTCGCAGGTCCAGGAAGTATTCCAAAACTGCCACAGCCTCATCCTGAGGTATTTGTGTGTAGAGCTGGGTCACATCTAATGTTACAAGTAGATCCTTTTCTTTCTCAAATTTGATGCCATCCAACTTAGTGATGAAATCTGTTATGTCTTTTAAATAAGAGACAACTGAGTCCATAAACTGTTTTAAAAAACAGTCGACGTATTTAGCCACCGGTTCCAAAAGGGAATCACAACCTGCCACAATTGGTCTACCTGGTGGCTTTGTTTGATGTTTGTGGACCTTTGGGAGGACATAAAAAAGGGGTACTTTGGGGTGTTTGTTTCGTAAATATTCCAGCTCTTTTGGCCCTAAGAAGCCCGCCTCAAAGCCTTCTTGTAAAATGGGAAACAGGAGGTTTTGAAATTCTAGCGTGGGATCTTTACTAATCTTCCGGTAGCACATTTGGTCGTTTAGCTGCCTCAATACTTCAGAATTTTGGCTCAGCCTTGCTGATTAAGAGCCAACCCAAGGTGTTCCTAGGCCATCTACCTAACAGTCACATCTCCTTCCATCTACCACCCAGATACGTCCACTCTGCAGGACCCTAGTCACATACAGAACAAGATCAGGATAACAACAAGCGTTCTCTTACATTGCTCCTAAAGCATGAATGATCTTCCACTCCACAGCCTCCTATTCTCTTCTTGAATTCTGCAAGAAGCTGAAGACATTGCTTTTCAATTATTCAACCTATGATATATCATCGGGGAGAAGATGTGGCCTTATGGCCAGAGCTGCCGACTTTGGAGCTGCGGAACCATGTTCGAGCCTCGACATAGCCTCAGTGTCCTGTGATTCTGGCCAAATCCCTTAAACTCCTAGAGCCTACCAACAAAAAAAAAAAATGTATCCTTGTGTACCGTAACTGGTGCTCATGTAAAGTGCTCCTATACCTTCGGGCCGAGTTAGCGCTATATAAATCTGCAACAAAAAAAAAATCATAGGCATGCCAGGCACACACCTGATCAGCACCAGGATACCATCCTGGGTGAGTGATAGTGCTCTCTACAAATATAGGTAACATAACAGTCTTTGGCTGTGTGTTGCAGAATTTTTACCTCCTATTAGCCTGATTTTTTGGAGATATGTCACAATTTCAAAGACTGCCATGTGCCATATATAGGACATACATGTTTTAAAACAATAGCCTCTAATAGCACAATTACCTATAAAACTAATCAGTGATCTATTAAAAAAATAAGTTTGATATTTTGGCAATGAAAGATCTCTGTTTTCTTTTGAAAGGGTGGATTTCCACCATTGGCTTACTCTAGAAGAGTGGATGTGTTTCTCACTATGAGAAGACAAAGAGTAGATCAGTGCATACATGCCAACATTTTAGAAGCGGAAAGGGGAAGATTAAAAAAAATAATTGGGAGATTGTGTTTCCCCCACTGATTTCTATTGAGAAAATGCATTTTCAGGCGGGAGACAGCAACAATTAAGCCATTTTGGCTTAAAAAATGTGAGTCTCCTCCCTGAATGGGGTCTATTTACATTTATGTCAATACTGGTATTTGAGCTCATCCACCTCCTTGATCAATGAGTGGCGACTCTGAGAACTGCCGGTGAAAGGTTGCCAGTTTGCGAGTGAAAAGTTGGCAATTCTAAACATTTTGTCTTAACATATTGAGCAGTCTCTGAAAGCTATTCTATGCATTGTTTTGTTTTTATAAAAGGGTTGTGCATATGTGCATTTTCCGTTAAAGTTTGGAAGGTCAGAAAGACATGGCAGACCCAACCATCTCTGGTGAAGGGTTGGTGATTATAATGAATTGGAAGAGGTCATATTCGGGGTATTTTCCGAAGGCTGGTGTTTCTGATCACCCCACCTATCTGAGGATACTTGGGGAGTTCCTGACATCTTCAGAGGAAGGAGGTTTTGGTTCAGGGCGCTTGGTTAGGGTCGCGTTTCGCGTGCTTTGGAATTGGGCATTTCTAGGCTTGGCGGGCAGTAGATCTCGAGTTCCATTCGGTGCGGTGTGTGCCAGGCCTCGGGCTCATCTGCCGATGCCGGGCATGCCGTGACAGGCATGGAGGGCGTCTGACCGGGCTCGGGGGGCGCGCAGAGCCCCGCTCCACTCCTGGCCGGGTGCAGTGCGGTCCGGCGGCAGCAGGCGGCTCCCGCCCTCCACCATCCAGAGCAGGCGGCGCCGAGGCCACCTCTGCGGGCCTCGGGTTGCTATCCTCCAGCACTGACACTTCCGGGGCCAGCGCTGCGAGCAGGGCGTCCGGGAGAGGGGCACCGGGGAGCCGGCTACGGGACTGGGACAGCGGCGCTGGCGGGGCTCGAAGCAGCATCCCGGAGACAGAGCACAGGGGGACCCAGCGCACGAGAACCGGACGCCAGACCCGTGCAGAAGGCTCCTGGGACAGGGTAACGTCAGAGAGAGGGTCCTGGGACAGGGTAACACCAGGGAGAGGGTCCTGGGGCAGACAGCGGGTGTGGGGCCAGGGTAATGGACCAAGGGAGGAGGGCGGGTACTGGGGCGAAGGAGGGGGCCCGGGAGAAACCGAACAACCCCGATCCGGGCTCCAAACGCACACAGACGGCTCCTGGGACAGGGTAATGCCAGGGAGAGGGTCCTGGGGCAGAGAGCGGGTCCTGGAGTGGCAGGGAGAGGGTCCTGGGGCAGACAGCGGGTGCTGGGACAACGCAGGGGGCTGGGGTTTAAAACTGGAGCAAGAGAGGGCATCCATACGGGGCCAGAGTGCTGGACCAGGGTACGGGAGACTGGGGATGCCCCAGGCACTGGAGGAGGCTCATATCTGCCCCTGTAGTATTTGAGGGGCTCTGCTCTTTCTTTAAAGGTATTGAGTGGGGTGTCTGGGGTCGCTGAGGGTTCATGCCCATACTTTGATGGTGGTTGAGGGGGCAACTGCGAGTTGCCTGTTTGATAGGGGAGGGGCTGCGTCCTGGAGGGTTTCTGTCCTGCCTGGTAAGGGGGCTTCTTGTGCCCCTGACCTATTTGAGGGGTTCTTGCACGCTGAGACTGTCAGAACAGAGCACTCAGGCCGTCACTTGCTCTCCCAAGATTTCCAGTACTTGGTTCTGATGGGATGCCTGTGCTGTCCTTGTAAGATCCGAGGGTGCCAGTCCAGGGCTCCTGGTGCCCCTGTACTATCTGAGACTTTCATGTAGCCTTCAACGGTGCCATCCCAGGGCTCCTGTACTATCTGAGGGTTTCTTGTACTCTGAAGTGGGTGCCTGTCCAGGGCTCCTCTTGCCCCTGAACTGTCTGAGGGTTTCTTGTAGTCTCTGGGGGTACCAGTCCACGGCTCCTTCTTGCTCCTGTACTGCCTAAGGTTTTCTTGTAGTCTCTGGGGGTGCCACCCCAGGGCTCCCGGTGCCACTGTACTATCTGAGAGTTGCTTGTACTCTGGAGAGGGTGTCAGCCCAGGGCTCCTGATGCACCTGTAGTATCTGAGAGTTTCTTGTAGTCTCTGGGGGTGCCACCCCAGGGCTCCCGGTGCCACTGTACTGTCTGAGGGTTTCTTGTAGTCGCTGGGGGTGCCACCTCAGGGCTCCTCTTGCCCCTGTACTGTCTGAGGGTTGCTTGTACTCTGGAGAGGGTGTCAGCCCAGGGCTCCTGATGCACCTGTAGTATCTGAGAGTTTCTTGTAGTCTCTGGGGGTGCCACCCCAGGGCTCCCGGTGCCACTGTACTGTCTGAGGGTTTCTTGTAGTCGCTGGGGGTGCCACCTCAGGGCTCCTCTTGCCCCTGTACTGTCTGAGGGTTGCTTGTACTCTGGAGAGGGTGTCAGCCCAGGGCTCCTGATGCACCTGTAGTATCTGAGAGTTTCTTGTAGTCTCTGGGGCTGCCAGTCCAGGGCTCCTGGTGCCCCTGTACTATCTGAGGGTTCTTGTACTCTGAAGAGGGTGCCCGTCTAGGGCTCCTCTTGCCCCTGTACTGTCTGAGGGTTTCTTGTAGTCGCTGGGGGTGCCATCCCAGGGCTGCTGGTGCCCCTATACTGACTGAGGGTTTCTTGTACTCTGGAGAGGGTGCCATCCCAGTGCTCGTGATGCACCTGTTCTAGCTGAGCGTAACTTGTACTCTCGGAGGGTGCCAGGCCAAGCTTCCTGGGCCCCGTACAGTCTGAGGGTTTCCTGTAGTCTCTGGGGGTGCAAGTCCAGGGCTTCTGGTGCCCCTGAGCTATAGTATCTGCGAGGTCCCTGTATTTTCTGAAGGAACTGGTTCAAACCTCTATGAGGGCTTCTGATGCCCCTCTGATGCCCCCTTTGCTCTGTCATGTTCAGTCCATTGCTCAGAGAGGGCCCCTGGTGCGTATGTTTCATTTGAGGGGTTCTTGTGCTCTCTGAGGGTGCCAGTCAAGTGCAGTGAGGGGTCCCCGGGTGCCCCGTGTCCCCCCTGACAGGGTTGAGTGTTTAGGAGTCGAGTCCAGGCCTTGGGCGCGTTTCCCCTTCTAGGCGCTCTCTGGGAGCTCAGGTGCCCGGCTGTGCTGGTTTCTAAGCGGCCTCTCCCCCCTTCGCTCTCCCCTCAGGTACCCTGCCCCCTGCCTGACGGAGCCGCCCCCGGACCCGTGAGAAGCCCCCGCTCCGATGGGCGCGGCCGAGCCCCGGCTGCAGGAGGATGGAGCCGCGCGGCGGCAGTGAGGAGGACGGGCTCGAGGCAGCGGCGGGGGGCGGCAGCGGGGACTCGTCCAGCAGCGGCTCGGAGCCGGCGGAGCCGCCCACGGCGCCCCTGGGCCGGCGGCGCAGCGCGCGCCCCTTCAACGGACTCCGGCTCTTCGCGCGCAGGTGAGCGGCGCATGCGCATGCGCAGTGGGAGCACGTGACGCGCGGGGCATGCGCAGTAGCAGCGTCTCGGCACGCGCGGGGTCTGCCTGGCCTGCGTTGACGTTTGTGAGAGCGTGGGGACGTAAGCACGCGAAATAATCCCGTCATAACCTCCGACGCATGCGCGCTGGTGGGGCCAGGCGCGCGCTGGGAGCCTGGGACCAGGCGCGTGTTGGGCCAGGCCTGTTTGTTGTCTGACCCCAGGGCTGTAACATGTAGGAAAGGTGCCACGCCCCCAGAGAAGCCCAGGCCTCAGGCATTATAACTATAGCTCTGGCATGTTTTTGGCATCATTCGAAATTGCTAATTACACGAAAACCAGGTTATATTGTAATTGGGCCTCTCAGCAGACCCCTTGCGAAGTTTGCTATGAGGGTGCGGTTAAAGGGGGATCCTTGCATGTGTGCATTGACAGCCGGGTCACACCTGTGTTTGCCAGGTGTGCTTTTGATTTGAGAGTCACTATTGGGTTTTGGATGGTCAGGGCCCCTTTGGTGTTTTTTTGGGGGGAGGGAGTGTTTTTGGGGGAGGGGGTGAGGGTCCTACTCGTGCCCCATGAGGAGCATAGCACTGTCCTGTCTACTCGATGTCCTTACCTTTACCATCTGCTAAGTGGCCTAGCAGATCTGAGGTGGTCTGCCGCTGGAGCTCTGAGGTATCTTTAGACTTTTCACTTTGTGGTCCAGGTACTGTGGCACATTCTCTGGAGAGGGAGGGTTTTGTAACCAGATGTAAAGCGCAGCCCTTGGCGGAATTGACCAGAATTGCTATGAATTGGTAACCACATCACCTCTGTTCAGTTGAAGGTCCTCAGCACCCTCTCCACCTATCCAAACTGGCCCCCTCATATCTCTCCGCCTTTGTCCTCTATATTTTCCTCCACCTTGCTCTTCTTTGTCACTTCTAGCATTCTTATGCACCATGTGCAAAGGATACTATGTTTCCGGTGCTAGCCTTTCTGTTTAGTTTCCTGTTGTTTTGAACACCACACCCCGTGTCCCAAGTGTCCAGCCCCTCGGCATGAGTTCAGAGCCTTACGGAATTTTCAGTTGTCATCTGTTTTCAATCAAAAGCCACCAATTTCTGCATCTTGGTGACCCTACTAATCTAAATGATAAAAATCCTTGAGCAGGCAAGATTTTATGAATTGACAGAACAGGGGCAGATTTGTCTCTCCACAAACACCGTGTGAGAAAGAAGGCCACTTCAGTGGAGAAGTGTGGCTCACTGGTAAGAGGAGGTAGACCCTGAAGCAGAGGTCATACCCGGGACCAGGGTTCAATTCCTGACGCGGCAGGGTCTTGAGCCCAAATGTCCACGGACTCGATAATTCTCGTTTCGGTGCCTACTCGAATCATGGGTTCACACTCTGCAGCTCTGGGCATCAGCCTGCTTAATCTCCACTACGGCCCCCCCGCGGCGGGATGCCTGGCTTTCACCTTGGGGATGCCCAGTACGGGTATCTCACAGGGAAAAAGCCAGGACGGGTTCCCAAGGCAAGCGCCGAGATGCCTACGGGTAATCGAGCGCTATATAAGAACGCATAATAATAATAATAATAACTTCCTTACGCCTCTGACATTTACGGAGCAGCAACGGTTTTGCATTCTTTGTAACCTGGTACGAAAACTGAAGGGTCTGTAGTGAACACAATTGTGTCCACAAATGTCTTCCTTAATTTAAAATGCTCTTGTCCATAATTACTGTGCTTTCATTGGTCAGCAGCGTAACTTTCACTCCTATGTGTCACCTGCAGCTGCTGCTTGTGGGATATGTATTTAGAAACCAGTGTCTGTAGCAAAAACTTGCACACATCTTTACACTTATGATTCTTAACCAGTCCGTGACATTACCAGGCCATCCTAAATGCTAGGGCTAACTGTATTCCAACCTGGAGTACATGGGAACATGGACCAAAGTAAACCTGACCTGTTAGTCTATGGACGGAGAGATGTTTCTATCTTAAGTATGTGAAAATGCACAATTTCACCATGTCTAAATCAATCTATTAAGTGATAGATCACGATGCATCTAAATTACAATGTTCTTGGATTCAGGCGTCATAATCCAATGGGTTCAATTGAAATAAGTCAAATCTTCGTCTCAAAATCTAGTACTAAGGAGAAAGTGTCCTTTTGACATGAAGTTATGGGTAAACTTCGTGAATTACCTCCCAGTCTCTTTCCCGTTCTCCTGCCATTCTTCCGCAAACATCTTTGCCATCTTGCCTAAAAAACAGCATTGAATAAGGCTTGGCAAATTACATGGGCTTGCTAAATGGAAATGCTTTTTGTTGGTTAGTTCCCCTGGAGAAGCTTTGCATTACTTGTTTTTTTAGCAAGTCTATCATTATATTAGGGAAACAACCATACGGAAATCCGTCTTAATTGAACTCTGAAATGAGCAGTCCTGCCTAAACCTTTAGAATCCAGTCAACTCTTGCAATCCTAGGCAAATATTTTACTTCACAGAGCCTCCTTTTTTCACTATCACATTTGAGAGCACCTTCAATTGTGGGTTCAGCATTTCTGCTGTATAAAAATCACTATTTTGTTTGTTTACACAGACCAAACGTTTGCCCCATGTATGACAAGAACACACATATGGGGTGCAAATCTTGCCTCTTGGTTCACTAACAACATTGTCATCTGGGCAGGATGTGCTAGCACAATGTCATATACAATCAGTAAATTACCAAACAATTTCCCATTAACATGCACTTTTACTGATAAAACGATATAGGGTATAAACAATCTGTGACAATTGGGTTTGAGAAAACATATTTATAATTTGCACATCACCAAGTAAAGTGCTCTGATTTGTTTTCTTCCAATTAAAATATTTCTTCATCACAAAAATGTGCTTTCATAACTACTGAAACATATTTTGAAATGTATGTACATTTCACATAATAGCTATTTACATGTGTGTTAGAAAAAAAACCGACACCCTACAGCCTTTCATTCCACACTCTTTTTACGTTAGGTCAGACAGTTCACTTTACAGTATCCTGGATCTCCGCAGTCAGAGAGAGTAAAGTAAACGTAAGAAGATGTAAACTGACTAATGACCTCTGTCTCCATGCACAGAGCAAATGTGACAAGATAAAAACAAGATTGAAATGCATCTTTATTGCTCCTTCACTTTTGGAGTGAACAAAACACTTCTTATTTTATAACTCGCCAGAACAGGTGAATAGGTCCTAAATATAGCTTGCCCTGATAAAATCTGACTCGCCATAGCGAGTGGGTGAGTAGATTTCTCTATGCCTATGGATGCAACCTAGAAGTTTGAGCTTGACTGTCTCTTTTGGTGCAGGGCCAGGATTGATTTGCATTTGTCCATGCTTGATCTCCAGCAGGAAATGCACATGTCAACTAAAAACAATACAATAGAATGCTAACCAAAAGATTTCCCAATGGGTAATGTAGTTTAAAACATTCTCAATTAAAGCATTTTGCTGTTCCTATGTTCTGAGCAATATTTTCAGCCATTGCTAGCTTTTTACCAGTGGCATTTTGTTTCTTTAATTTGCAGGCCAATATTTATAATGCAAACAATGGAACTATACATCCCTGAAACCAAGGGCTGTTGGCCTATGATTCCGGAGTGGCTATAGATGTCGCCACAAATCTGGCGCTTCTCAATAGCTATTTTGATCCCTGTAGCTCCTACTATTTCCTCTTAAAGTTCCTGGCACCTTTTTTCTGCTGATTTGTCATGCTTTTTCTTTTCTTTCCATCCCCACACTACTCTCCCCTTCAATTAATAACTGCAGACCTCTTGAATGTTCATCTCTCTTGTCTCATTGTGAAACTATCTCCCATCTGCCACCTTGGTCCTCTCAGATCCTTGCTCCCCTGGCTCCATTCCCTTTCTTCTCTAGTATATATCTTACTTCCCCCATGTCTTTTTTCAATGTTTTTCTGCCTAACTTACAGTAAATGGCAGAGAGTCTTTCTCCTTTTCTGTAAATGCAGAGGTTAGAGTTTATTTTGGTTGGCTGTGGTTTTGCTTGGAACTGGGCATGTGACTTCTTGAAGTGAATGTGAAACGTTGATTTGAATAAAGTGAGTGTGAAGCACGAGGGTGTACGCAGCATTATAAAGTGACTTCTTGAAGTTTGTTCCTGGATCCTGACTTGTGCACATATGCCTTAAAGAGTGCACCTAGGCTACAGTGAACCTAAGACAGAAGAGAGAGACATGTGACAAAGGCCTTACATAACTCACAGAGTGAAGTGGGGAAGTATGCCACTGTTTTCAGAATTTGGAGAGTCGAAGCGGGTGAGTTGCTATCACTCGAATGGGAAAGGAAAAGCAAATTCACACAGGTGGTAATCTTAACAGAGAAAGCACAGCCTTCCGACAGATCCGTACAAAATGATAGTTTGTTTATCAATATACAGGTGCCAGTTACCAATAACAGGAGGCTGCTTAAAGAAGGCAGTTGGTGCTTGTCAACTTAATAGCAACTCTTGGATATGGACAAGTCAGGTCTCATTTTCCTGAGCTGTTGCCAGGTGTGATGAGGTATCTTTCTCACATTATACGGATGCTATCAACATTCCTGATACAGATGAGGTTATGAAAACCTACTGATACAGGTTACATGTGTGTATTTGTTTCAGCCCTGTTTTTATAACTTTGTATTTCACTAACGGCGTATTTCACTAACAGCACATTTCACGCAGTAGCAATATACTTTTTTGTATGGTCCTGAAGAAAGCCAAGGATTAATTTAATCCAAGTGGCTGAAACATGTAGACTTGTCTTTGTTCCAATCCCTGACAGTTATTATGTTAAAACTGTTGTTGCACTGTTTTTACTCTGGGCAGTAGGAGATACCCATTAAAGTTGTTCTCTCCTTCTGTTCATTTTTAAATCACTCTTTCCACTTTTGTGCACTGCGTCCATCACTCTTTAATAAAACATCTCTTCACATCGAGTGGATCCGATAGAGCGCGCTACCGCGCGATAAGTACTTGTGAAAACATCTGTGAGCTCTCCTTTACATTGAAAGGGTTGCAGCCCTTCGCGCCACTAGCGTGTCGCTAGGAGGAGTCCCAGATAATGAAGCATGTCACCTTGGTGAGTGATGGGAATCCGTCCTACTGGTAGAATTGTCCAGGTCTGTATACTGGTCATTCTGAAGAGAGTGTTTCTCTAAGTCTGTTTAGACCAGTGGATACTTTAGTTATGTTATGTAATTTGTTTGGGGAATATATCCACGCCTGGTCTTAAAAAGTTCCCTAGGATCACATCTTCTTTTTTGTATTGTTGTTTTTTTTTATGATAAAGTGCAGCAGATCAGTTATGGGCATTGTGACTAACACATTTTAAAGAGAATAATTCACAGAGAGCCATTGCCATTGGGCCTGTGCGTGGGAAGCGTGCTCCCAGTGTGGAAACTGCAGTAGGAGCATTGCATAGCATTCAAAGCTTTACATAAGCAAGGTCCACAGTTTTTTAAAGACCAGTTGACACTCTACTGTCCCCCCAGACAACTCAGATCCACAACAATGTATCAATTAGTGGTCCCTCGCACTAAGACAGTTTCCTGGGGAGACCGACGGTTCATGGTTACGGCAGCCAGACTTTGGAATACCCTTCCATCTTCGATCAGGTTAAGTCATTCTCTCTTGCTGTTCCGCAAAAGGCTAAAAACCTGGCTGTTCAACCAATAATCCATCTAAAGGACCAGCATCGGAGAGTCACGTTCTGAGTCTTAGCGCCGAGACGCCCACGGGCATTTGTTTGTGCTTAATAAATATCAAAAAATAAATAAATAGTGAATGTGCCATTGAATTGTGAGGGAGAACAGTGCAGTTTGGACCTATAGAAGGGTAATTTAGCACGCCAGCAGTTAAAGGATATGTTTGTGTGACGTGTATGAGGGCACTACAGATTGGTAGCCGCAGAAGGGTAGTGTAACCTGATAGCAGTAAAAGGACACATTTCTGTGAACTGTATGAGGGCACTACACAGGCCTTGAAAAATCCATTCGCTATGGCGAGTCAGATTTTATCAAGTTGATTTATTTATAGGACCTACTCGTCCCTTCTGGCGAATTAAACTGGAAAGGAACAGGGATTCTGGTCATTCAGAAAGTGACTATGCAATAAAGATTTCTTTAAGTCTTGTTTTAATCTTGATGCATTTACTGTCTGTTCAAGGACAGAGGCCAAATGTCATTTTATCTTTTCACTAATTGCTGATTATCTAATCCTGGAAAATTGTGTTTAGTTTTCTTTCTCTTATTACAGTTAGAGGTTTTTGTCAAGTGATCTGTCTCACAATCACAGTACAACAAAAGGCTATAAGATGTCAGTTTTTTCCAATACACAACATTTAAACAGCTTGTAGAGAATAGCACAAGTATTTCAAAATAGAGCTGGAATTACAGAAGGACATTTTTTTGGTAATTCAAAAGTGTGATGCTAACCAAGATTTAAAAAGGAGCAAAATAAATCAGTACACTTGGTAATGTGCAAATTACAAATATTTGCAGAACTCGATTTTTAAACATTGTACACTAGTTCTGTCAGTAAAACTGTGTGTCCGTGGGAAATTTTGCGGCCATTTCAAAGGAAAATCTGCTGATTGCAAATAAGTGTGCTGCCACTTCATGCTTCAGGTATGTATTTATTAGAAGTGATAATTATTAAACATGATTTGAGAAACATTGCAGCCCCGCAGCCTGATGACGATGCTGTAGATGAACTAAGAGGCAAGTCAGCGGTCGTGTGTATCCCATATGTGGCTAGATTTGTATTATATGGAGTAAAAGTTGTGTCTATTAAATCAAACAAAAGTATTTTTTGTACCACAGACATGCTGAACTGGTGTATTTGAAGATGCTCTCATGTAATAAAGAAGAAAGTGACAGCTTAGTGAATTTAAATAATTGCCCCAGATCACATTATTTAAAACCAGTTTATGTGTCAAGCTCACTATATTTAGGTTGAGTAGATTATTAAAGTCACTAGACCTGCAGGTCTTGTAACATGTTTATGATTTCTTTAGGCCTGCTACAGTTTGATATCACTGGAAGGTACCAGGGGAAGGGCGGGGCAGCTTGATGCCTTCTAACGGACATGTTTCTATTGTGTGCTCGCACTGCAGTTCGCGAATTGCGGAAGGCAAGTGTGTTGTCTGGTATGTGAATGAGTAGTACGTTGATGTCTGTGATTGGTCAGCATAGTTCTGTGTGCGGATGGGCATTAGATGTATGGAACTGACAGCATTTTGGTATGTATACATGTTGAGGCACCTACGTAACTGTATATTTGTGCTATGTATGGAAGTGGGAGGGAATCTGCTGGTTGGTAGTAGGGGATGTATAACGTTACAACGCATACTTTACAACGCATACCTTTACAACACATTTTTTACAACGCAACATCCATTACAACGCATTCCATTACAACGCATGCCATTACAACGAATTTTTAAAAACTACCATTACAACGCATTCCATTACAACGCATGCTACCTTTACAACGCATACCGTTACAATGCATAACATTACATTGCATGTATGGTAAGTATTGGATAGTGTAGGGGTAAAAATTACTATTCTAACTCCAGGGGGGTGGAACAGTAGGGTAAGTGTTGGATAGTGTAGGGGTAAACATTACTATTCTAACTCCAGGGGGGTGGAACAGTAGGGTAAGTGTTGGATAGTGTAGGGGTAAAAATTACTATTCTAACTCCAGGGGGGGTGGAACAGTAGGGTAAGTGTTGGATAGTGTAGGGGTAAACATTACTATTCTAACTCCAGGGGGTGCAACAGTAGGGTAAGTGTTGGATAGTGTAGGGGTACTATGCAATGTGATGGTATGCGTTGTAATGGTATGCGTTGTATTTACATGCGTTGTAGTGGTATGCGTTGTAGTGTCATGCGTTGTAATGGCTGCGTTGTAATGGCATGCGATGTAATGGATGTTGCGTTGTAAAAGTTTCGTTGTAATGGTAGTGCGTTGTAAAAGTTGCGTTGTAAATGTTGTTTCTTGTTGTGGGCATTATACTAATGGGCTGCGTGTTTGATGCATGTGGGAGGACAGACTATGGTATTCCTGGACGACGTGTATAATTAAGGTAGTTTGACGTCTGTCGGTCTGCAGAATAGTGGCATGTCTCTGGAAGGACAGTGTAGTGTACTGCTGTGAGTGGGCAGGCTATTGATATCTGGACGAGCAGTATACAGCGATGCTTACGGATGGCTCCGTCCAATACTAGAATGTCTGTAAATGGCTAGACAAGAGTGGTGTTTAGGCTGGGCACCATAATGATGTGTATGTATGAATGGTTTTACACAAACAGCTGTCATTTCTGTGGGGTAGGTGGATGGGCAGAGCATTCTGCTGTCTGTGGATGGGCAGTATAGTGGCATCAGGATAGGCAGGGTACTTGGATGGGTAAGTGGAATGCCAGGATATCTGGTTATCTGAGTCTGGGCAGTAACTTGTTGTGTCTAAATGAGTAGTATTTTCTGGTGTCACTGGTGGCCTACTTCCCCTTAGAACCTCCCACTTTGTCAGGGCTCGGATACAGACGTGGCGTCAGATTTGTCTGCTTTTGTGTACACTCAGGGATCCACCGGTACACTGTTGAGTTACCACACGTTCCTAATGGGCACGTACTCTTCCTTGCACACACTTCATCCAGACTCTCACGTGCACCGCAAATTGTACAGACATTCATTGGAAAAAGGATCACAAATGCCATGTTTGCTCAAATCCTGGACCATGCCTAGCTCATGGGCCATCCGCACTCGCCCTCACCTCATCCCCTTGCTGCTCACCATTGAAGGTGAGTGTGCAAGAGATGGGAGCATTGAGGGTCTGTTCATCTTATACCACTCCCTCCATCTCTGTCCTCAGCACCTTCCTGGCTGCTGGACGAGGATGGAAAGTATTGAGGGTTCACTGTACTTCCACGCTCCCACCCTGGTTCCTTCCTCGGCGATGGGCAAGAATGGGAGTACTGGGGTGCACTCTAAGGATGAGGACTATTGAGGGTCCGCTCTTCCGCCACCGCTCCCTCCCTCTCCTGTTCCTTCCTTCGTGATGTCCCCGGATGGGGAGTACTGAGGGTCCATTGTACCTCCAACGCCCCCTCCTTCTCTGGTTCCTTCCTTGGTGATGGCCAAGGGTGAGGATCACTGAGGTTCTTCTCTCCACTGCTCTCTCCCTCTTGCTCCACCGCTCTCCCTCCCTCTTCCTCCACCATCCCTACCGCCTCTCCCCCTCCAGCTCCTTCCTTGTTGTTGTCCACGGATGGAGAGTGTGGAAGGGACACTCTTCTCCCCCGCCACTCCCCCTTCCCAGCTCCTTCCTTGAGAAGCCGTCACTTGACCTGAATGCTCACCAGCCGGGAGTAATTTGAATTTTTCAATGGGGAGGCAGACGCGGCTCTTTCTCGCTTCGGTTCTGGCACCCCGGCCGCCATGCAGGGTACCTTCACCTGCTGCTAGCCGGAGCCTTTGTTTCCTTGCACAGTTGGCCCTCTCTTGTGCCATGTGTCTGCGGATGGCGCCCCGGCCGCCATGCAGGGTACCTTTACCTGCTGCTAGCCGGAGGCTTTGTTTGCTTGCACAGTTGGCCCTCTCTTGTGCCATGTGTCTGCGGGTGGTGTCTCTGGCGCCCCAGCCGCTGTGCAGGGTACCTTTACCTGCTGCTAGCCAGAGGTTTTGTTTGCTTGCACAGTTGGCCCTCTCTTGTGCCATGTATCTGCGGATGGTGCCTCTGGCGCCTCGGCCGCCATGCAGGGTACCTTTGTTTGCTTGCACAGTTGGCCCTCTCTTGTGCCATGTGTCTGCGGATGGTGCCTCTGGCGCCTCGGCCGCCATGCAGGGTACCTTTGTTTGCTTGCACAGTTGGCCCTCTCTTGTGCCATGTGTCTGCGGATGGTGTCTCTGGCGCCCCGGTCGCCATGCAGGGTACCTTTACCTGCTGCTAGCCGGAGGCTTTGTTTGCTTGCACAGTTGAAGGTATACCCAATGCACTCAAAAGTTATCACACAGGTAAGTAATATCATAGACAACAAATAAATAATAATGTACAAGGTGACAGAGAGATGTAGGAATCTCCAGTGGAGGAGTGGTCCGATGGAGTCCTTTATTAAGTACAACAGCCAGCCGACACGTGTTTCATCGCTAATCGCGAATCCTCAGGGCTATATGTGGATGCGTTGTCTATGATATTACTTACCTGTGTGATAACTTTTGAGTGCATTGGGTATACCTTCAATTCATATATTTGGTAGTTCCTCTACCTAACATCGAGTGGTTCAAGGGCTCCCCACTCACCCAGGTGCACCACTTATTTTGCTTTTCCATTATTAGTGTGTTCACTGCTGGTTGTGCACCCATTGTTCTTTTCTGACTTAAAGCCTTTTAGGTGTGTTCTTGCTTGCACAGTTGGCCCTCTCTTGTGCCATGTGTCTGTGGGTGGTGTCTCTGGCGCCCCAGCCGCCGTGCAGGGTACCTTTTCCTGCTGCTAGCCAGAGGTTTTGTTTGCTTGCACAGTTGGCCCTCTCTTGTGCCATGTGTCTGCGGATGGTGTCTCTGGCGCCCCGGCCGCTGTGCAGGGTACCTTTACCTGCTGCTAGCCAGAGGTTTTGTTTGCTTGCACAGTTGGCCCTCTCTTGTGCCATGTGTCTGCGGATGGTGCCTCTGGCACCCCGGCCGCCGTGCAGGGTACCTTTACCTGCTGCTAGCCAGAGGTTTTGTTTGCTTGCACAGTTGGCCCTCTCTTGTGCCATGTGTCTGCGGATGGTGCCTCTGGCACTCCGGCCGCCGTGAAGGTTACCTTTACCTGCTGCTAGCCAGAGGCTTTGTTTGCTTGCACAGTTGCACATGTGTCTGCGGATGGTGCCTCTGTACTTTTAGAGTAAAGTGTCGCATTTACCATCTACATTGAACTAAGCTATTTCTACCATTTTAACCCCTTCCGTGCACCCGTCGGCCATCGGCCGACGGGAGCACTCCCCGATGGCCGATGGGAGCACTCCCTTCCCAGTGCTGGGAACGGCCAACGGCCGTCGCAGCCCTGCCCACTCAGAACGCCCACATCGCAGCGGAATTGCCGCCACGGTTAAGGCGTTAAAAGCAGGGGTTGCCAGTTCAGGAGGACTAACCTAGTTAATCAGTATGCAGGTGACAACACGTCGCGTGAAACCAAGGCAGGTGACATCACAGGAAGTGGCATCACAGGAAGTGACATCAGATCTTAAGCACTCACATATATGTTTAACGTGTCTATGAGTACAGTGGAGCACAATTCCAGTATACAGGGAAACCCTCCTGAAGATTCACACTTTTGTAAGGCACACATAATACAATGTTGCCATTTGTCAGCGTTAATTTCCTCTACCCCTAGTGCTTTACAAGAAAAAACTAGTGATATTTAAATTATTGTAACACCTTCTCAGGGGTAGTAGGCACTATATATGATATTTATTTTGTCTAACTACTGGGAACGACCAACACATCTGACATTCTTGCAGTGCAAGTATATCCAGTGAACAGAGGCTGAACAAAGTGAAAACCTGCCTCTCCTAAGTATGTGTGAAGCGCTAACAAGGTGCGAACCTTTGTTTCCTCTGCTGCATTTACATCAGGGTGTGAGGCTGGTGACTGCTGCCAGCCAGGAGACCCCTGGGATGCGGCCTTTGTTATGGGCCCAGCAGGGGTCTGAACTAAGAAAGCCCCCTCCCCCGCAGGTTGTAGGCAACTACCTCCGCCTGCGTGTACCCCCGACGTGTGCCCTGCACGAGCCTCAGACACATGGTGCAGATGTGGAGGGGTGGTTCTGCCCTCTGTGGCAGCAGCGACTGACACACCGAGACGCACCGAGACCAAGGTCACCGGGGCGTGAGGGTGGGCGCCGGGATCTGCTCCTCCTTTTCACCGCCCAGGCCTCTGAAACCTTCCCTGGCACCAGAGTCAATGTTTGCGGCCTGTTGTCGACGCTTCCCCCCCCCCCCCCCCCCCGCCCCTCGCAGGGCGCTGGAAGTGCTGTGTGGGTGGACGCGGCGTTGTGAAAGTGCGTGAGTGCACACATCTGTTTCTGTGGCTTCCTGCACCGACGGAAGCCTGGAAGGAAGAGGGTGGAGTGGGACAGAGGATGTCTCTCAGGAAGTGAGTGCCTGGAGCGGGCGAGGGGGTCCCGGTGGCCCGGCCCCCATCTCACGGTCGAGCTTGGAGAGTTTGAACTTCAACAACGTGTTAGGAAATGAAGCGCCGCCGTCAAGACTTCTCCAGCGCCTAATTTGAGCCGGTGTGTGCCGATGGGGTCACCGGCACGTATTGTTGGACCCGGCACCTCATTGTACTCATCATTTATTGAGCGCGAGAGAGAAAAGCACCCAGCAGGTAAAGACGGGAGAAGAGAAGGCGGGACACACCGTCACCCCGGGAGAAAGCAGGATGAGTGAGGGGGTGGGGCGAGGGCGGGGGTGTCTGGTGCCAGGTTAAAGAGGCCCGGGCGGAACCCTGGCTCCCAGCTTTGGTGCAGTGATATTTAAAAGCAGAGCTTCGGCCCCGGCACTCATGCTTTTACAAATTAAGCACTACCACAGTAACCAATCAGGAAGTTGGCAAAGAGTTGAGCAAACACAATAGCATCGCACACAGATGGGAAGAGAGATTGCTGGAGCCTCAACCCGAGTCCCCTGCTAGAGCCGCAGAGATATTACACCGCTGCTGGAATGAACCGTTCGGCCTGCATGCCAGTGGTTTCTACCGGAATGGGGAATAACGTGGGGAACCGGTAATTCCGGGTCCATTTCCGCATGTTTTACCCTCCCTCGGGGGTAATAACAGACCCGAATCCACAAACATTTGCCGCCCTCTTGGAGCAGGTGGTAAATGTCTCAGGATTTTTCTTTTGCCCCAGGGCGGGTGGAAGGCGGCAGGGAGTGTCTTTAGAGGAGGGTTATTTCTTCTTCACCTGGGAGGGGCTCTTTTCCTTCCACTCTGCTGAAATATGCAGGCGGGCGGGTTGGGGCCGGGCCCAGCAGCTGTCAGCAGAGCTCCAGGAACACCGGGAACCTGTGGCTCCCAGAGCAGTGGGCCCCGGGCCACTCACAATGAAGGGCCACAGGGTTCAAGGGATGTATTTATTTGTGTATGTATTTGAGAACCTTTCTGTAGTAACACTGTCACTGCACCAGAAGGTATTCAGCGACCGTGCAGAGAACTGGACATGTATATTCAAGATATGTTTTTAAAAATTGGGGCAGAAGGGTGGAGGCAGATAGATAGAGACATATATTCTTTATTATGCGATTAATTAAAATCATTACAATGGAGCTCGCAGATGCCTGGCAAGCAACCTTGAAAAGTGACTGCTGGCAAATAAAATGCTGAAAAGGCATCGATTAAAAATAACAGTTGAAAATAACAATTGACAAAGAAGGAGCATTAGCAGCAAACAAGCGAGCCTGATGGGGAAACATAAAAATAAAAGATAAAAGTCAGGGAGGCCTGTGGTTGGGGAGATGAGGGAGGAGAGATGGAAGCAGGAAAGGAGGAGAGAGGGTTAGAAAGAAAGGAGGAGAGAGGGGGTGAAAGAAAGGAGGAGAGAGGGTTTGAAAGAAAGGAGGAGAGAGGGTTTGAAAGGAGGAGAGAGGGTGAGAAAGAAAGGAGGAGAGAGGGTTAGAAAGAAAGGAGGAGAGAGGGTTTGAAAGAAAGGAGAGAGGGTGAGAAAGAAAGGAGGAGAGAGGGTGAGAGAAAGGAGAGAGGGTGAGAAAGAAAGGAGGAGAGAGGGTTCGAAAGAAAGGCGGAGAGAGGGTTAGAAAGAAAGGAGGAAAGAGGGTTCGAAAGAAAGGAGGAGAGAGGGTTCGAAAGAAAGGCGGAGAGAGGGTTAGAAAGAAAGGAGGAAAGAGGGTTCGAAAGAAAGGAGGAGAGAGGGTTCGAAAAAAAGGAGGAGAGAGGGTTAGAAAGAAAGGAGGAAAGAGGGTTCGAAAGAAAGGAGGAGAGAGGGTTCGAAAGAAAGGCGTAGAGAGGGTTCGAAAGAACGGCGGAGAGAGGGTTCGAAAGAAAGGAGGAGAGAGGGTTTGAAAGAAAGGAGAGAGGGTGAGAAAGAAAGGAGGAGAGAGGGTTTGAAAGAAAGGAGGAGAGAGGGTTTGAAAGGAGGAGAGAGGGTGAGAAAGAAAGGAGGAGAGAGGGTTAGAAAGAAAGGAGGAGAGAGGGTTTGAAAGAAAGGAGAGAGGGTGAGAAAGAAAGGAGGAGAGAGGGTTTGAAAGAAAGGAGAGAGGGTGAGAAAGAAAGGAGGAGAGAGGGTGAGAAAGAAAGGAGGAGAGAGGGTTCGAAAGAAAGGCGGAGAGAGGGTTAGAAAGAAAGGAGGAAAGAGGGTTCGAAAGAAAGGAGGAGAGAGGGTTCGAAAGAAAGGAGGAGAGAGAGTTAGAAAGAAAGGAGGAAAGAGGGTTCGAAAGAAAGGCGGAGAGAGGGTTTGAGAGAAAGGAGAGAGGGTGAGAAAGAAAGGCGGAGAGAGGGTTAGAAAGAAAGGAGGAGAGAGGGTTAGAAAGAAAGGAGGAGAGAGGGTTTGAAAGAAAGGAGAGAGGGTGAGAAAGAAAGGAGGAGAGAGGGTTAGAAAGAAAGGAGGAGAGAGGGTTTGAAAGAAAGGAGAGAGGGTGAGAAAGAAAGGAGGAGAGAGGGTTTGAAAGAAAGGAGAGAGGGTGAGAAAGAAAGGAGGAGAGAGGGTGAGAAAGAAAGGAGGAGAGAGGGTTCGAAAGAAAGGCGGAGAGAGGGTTAGAAAGAAAGGAGGAAAGAGGGTTCGAAAGAAAGGAGGAGAGAGGGTTCGAAAGAAAGGAGGAGAGAGGGTTAGAAAGAAAGGAGGAAAGAGGGTTCGAAAGAAAGGAGGAGAGAGGGTTCGACAGAAAGGCGGAGAGAGGGTTAGAAAGAAAGGAGGAGAGAGGGTTCGAAAGAAAGGCGGAGAGAGGGTTAGAAAGAAAGGAGGAAAGAGGGTTCGAAAGAAAGGAGGAGAGAGGGTGAGAAAGAAAGGCGGAGAGAGGGTTAGAAAGAAAGGAGGAAAGAGGGTTAGAAAGAAAGGAGGAGAGAGGGTTCGAAAGAAAGGAGGAGAGAGGGTTAGAAAGAAAGGAGGAAAGAGGGTTCGAAAGAAAGGAGGAGAGAGGGTTCGAAAGAAAGGAGGAGAGAGGGTTCGAAAGAAAGGAGGAGAGAGGGTTAGAAAGAAAGGAGGAAAGAGGGTTCGAAAGAAAGGCGGAGAGAGGGTTTGAGAGAAAGGAGAGAGGGTGAGAAAGAAAGGCGGAGAGAGGGTTAGAAAGAAAGGAGGAGAGAGGGTTAGAAAGAAAGGAGGAGAGAGGGTTTGAAAGAAAGGAGAGAGGGTGAGAAAGAAAGGAGGAGAGAGGGTTAGAAAGAAAGGAGGAGAGAGGGTTTGAAAGAAAGGAGAGAGGGTGAGAAAGAAAGGAGGAGAGAGGGTTTGAAAGAAAGGAGAGAGGGTGAGAAAGAAAGGAGGAGAGAGGGTGAGAAAGAAAGGAGGAGAGAGGGTTCGAAAGAAAGGCGGAGAGAGGGTTAGAAAGAAAGGAGGAAAGAGGGTTCGAAAGAAAGGAGGAGAGAGGGTTCGAAAGAAAGGAGGAGAGAGGGTTAGAAAGAAAGGAGGAAAGAGGGTTCGAAAGAAAGGAGGAGAGAGGGTTCGACAGAAAGGCGGAGAGAGGGTTAGAAAGAAAGGAGGAGAGAGGGTTCGAAAGAAAGGCGGAGAGAGGGTTAGAAAGAAAGGAGGAAAGAGGGTTCGAAAGAAAGGAGGAGAGAGGGTTCGAAAGAAAGGAGGAGAGAGGGTTAGAAAGAAAGGAGGAAAGAGGGTTCGAAAGAAAGGAGGAGAGAGGGTTCGACAGAAAGGCGGAGAGAGGGTTAGAAAGAAAGGAGGAGAGAGGGTTCGAAAGAAAGGCGGATAGAGGGTTACAAAGAAAGGAGGAAAGAGGGTTCGAAAGAAAGGAGGAGAGAGGGTTCGAAAGAAAGGCGGAGAGAGGGTTAGAAAGAAAGGAGGAAAGAGGGTTCAAAAGAAAGGAGGAGAGAGGGTTCGAAAGAAAGGAGGAGAGAGGGTTAGAAAGAAAGGAGGAAAGAGGGTTCGAAAGAAAGGAGGAGAGAGGGTTCGAAAGAAAGGCGGAGAGAGGGTTCGAAAGAACGGCGGAGAGAGGGTTAGAAAGAAAGGAGGAGAGAGGGTTCGAAAGAAAGGAGGAGAGAGGGTTCGAAAGAAAGGCGGAGAGAGGGTTCGAAAGAACGGCGGAGAGAGGGTTAGAAAGAAAGGAGGAGAGAGGGTTCGAAAGAAAGGAGGAGAGAGGGTTTGAAAGAAAGGAGGAGAGAGGGTTAGAAAGAAAGGCGGAGAGAGGGTTAGAAAGAAAGGAGGAAAGAGGGTTCGAAAGAAAGGAGGAGAGAGGGTTTGAAAGAAAGGAGGAGAGAGGGTTAGAAAGAAAGGCGGAGAGAGGGTTTGAGAGAAAGGAGGAGAGAGGGTGAGAAAGAAAGAAAGGAGGAAAGAGGGTTCAAAAGAAAGGAGGAGAGAGGGTTCGAAAGAAAGGAGGAGAGAGGGTTCGAAAGAAAGGAGGAGAGAGGGTTAGAAAGAAAGGAGGAGAGAGGGTTCGAAAGAAAGGAGGAGAGAGGGTTCGAAAGAAAGGAGGAGAGAGGGTTCGAAAGAAAGGCGGAGAGAGGGTTAGAAAGAAAGGAGGAAAGAGGGTTCGAAAGAAAGGAGGAGAGATGGGTTTGAAAGAAAGGAGGAGAGAGGGTTCGAAAGAATGGCGGAGAGAGGGTTAGAAAGAAAGGAGGAAAGAGGGTTCGAAAGAAAGGAGGAGAGAGGGTTCGAAAGAAAGGCGGAGAGAGGGTTAGAAAGAAAGGAGGAAAGAGGGTTCGAAAGAAAGGAGGAGAGAGGGTTCGAAAGAAAGGAGGAGAGAGGGTTAGAAAGAAAGGAGGAAAGAGGGTTCGAAAGAAAGGAGGAGAGAGGGTTCGACAGAAAGGCGGAGAGAGGGTTAGAAAGAAAGGAGGAGAGAGGGTTCGAAAGAAAGGCGGATAGAGGGTTACAAAGAAAGGAGGAAAGAGGGTTCGAAAGAAAGGAGGAGAGAGGGTTCGAAAGAAAGGCGGAGAGAGGGTTAGAAAGAAAGGAGGAAAGAGGGTTCGAAAGAAAGGAGGAGAGAGGGTTCGAAAGAAAGGAGGAGAGAGGGTTAGAAAGAAAGGAGGAAAGAGGGTTCGAAAGAAAGGAGGAGAGAGGGTTCGAAAGAAAGGCGGAGAGAGGGTTCGAAAGAACGGCGGAGATAGGGTTAGAAAGAAAGGAGGAGAGAGGGTTCGAAAGAAAGGAGGAGAGAGGGTTCGAAAGAAAGGCGGAGAGAGGGTTCGAAAGAACGGCGGAGAGAGGGTTAGAAAGAAAGGAGGAGAGAGGGTTCGAAAGAAAGGAGGAGAGAGGGTTAGAAAGAAAGGCGGAGAGAGGGTTAGAAAGAAAGGAGGAAAGAGGGTTCGAAAGAAAGGAGGAGAGAGGGTTTGAAAGAAAGGAGGAGAGAGGGTTAGAAAGAAAGGCGGAGAGAGGGTTTGAGAGAAAGGAGGAGAGAGGGTGAGAAAGAAAGAAAGGAGGAAAGAGGGTTCGAAAGAAAGGAGGAGAGAGGGTTCGAAAGAAAGGAGGAGAGAGGGTTCGAAAGAAAGGAGGAGAGAGGGTTAGAAAGAAAGGAGGAGAGAGGGTTCGAAAGAAAGGAGGAGAGAGGGTTCGAAAGAAAGGAGGAGAGAGGGTTCGAAAGAAAGGCGGAGAGAGGGTTAGAAAGAAAGGAGGAGAGAGGGTTCGAAAGAAAGGAGGAGAGAGGGTTCGAAAGAAAGGCGGAGAGAGGGTTAGAAAGAAAGGAGGAGAGAGGGTTCGAAAGAAAGGCGGAGAGAGGGTTCGAAAGAACGGCGAAGAGAGGGTTCGAAAGAACGGCGGAGAGAGGGTTAGAAAGAAAGGAGGAGAGAGGGTTCGAAAGAAAGGAGGAGAGAGGGTTCGAAAGAAAGGAGGAGAGAGGGTTCGAAAGAAAGGAGGAGAGAGGGTTCGAAAGAAAGGCGGAGAGAGGGTTCGAAAGAACGGCGAAGAGAGGGTTCGAAAGAACGGCGGAGAGAGGGTTAGAAAGAAAGGAGGAGAGAGGGTTCGAAAGAAAGGAGGAGAGA
This sequence comes from Lissotriton helveticus, assembly GCF_964261635.1. Taxonomy (NCBI): domain Eukaryota; kingdom Metazoa; phylum Chordata; class Amphibia; order Caudata; family Salamandridae; genus Lissotriton; species Lissotriton helveticus. The sequence goes on from NC_136062.1 coordinate 478,374,415, forward strand.
GGGTTCGAAAGAAAGGAGGAGAGAGGGTTCGAAAGAAAGGAGGAGAGAGGGTTCGAAAGAAAGGCGGAGAGAGGGTTCGAAAGAAAGGAGGAGAGAGGGTTCGAAAGAAAGGCGGAGAGAGGGTTCGAAAGAAAGTCGGAGAGAGGGTTCGAAAGAAAGGAGGAGAGAGGGTTCGAAAGAAAGGAGGAGAGAGGGTTCGAAAGAAAGGAGGAGAGAGGGTTCGAAAGAAAGGAGGAGAGAGGGTTCGAAAGAAAGGCGGAGAGAGGGTTCGAAAGAAAGGCGGAGAGAGGGGGTGAAAGCAGGAGATTCATGGAAGAGAAGGGGGAAGAGGAGGGAGGTGCCCTTGATCCCTGGCTCTGGGGTGGGCTGTCTCTGGGGGGGCTGCCAGGCCTCTCTATGGGGAGGGTGTGTCCCCCTGCAGCTCAGGGTTGCTTTGGGCTTGGTTTAGATGAGCAGAGCCCATGTACACATGTGCAGACGTGCCTTCATACATGAGTGGGTTGAGCACCTGTGGCTCGGTGGAGCCCTCAGTCTGCCCTCTCTGGACTGAGGCGGACAGACAGACACAGTGAGAGAGCCGCGGGGGGGGGCGTGTTCGGTTTGGCACCCACAGGTGAGTGTGGAACCAAGAGCTGCACTTGACCTGCGACCAGTTGTCATGTGGAGACGCCCACAATTCACCATGAATGTCCTGTCTGTGCGCAGTTCAGCACAAGGCGAAGAACTGGCTTTGGAGGCGGGGCCGGGCCTGGCGGCTCAGTGGACTAATGCACCCACTGCAGGCGCTGTGTTTGACCTCGTGGTCACAGGTTCAAATCCTGAAAGGTCCACTCAGCCTTTCATCCAAATCAGGTCGATACAATGAGTACCATTGAGTTGGGGAACAATAAACATCTTTTATTCAGTGCCGTGAGCCCCTTCTGGGTGAACATGCACTTTCCATACACCCATGTTATGCTGTGTTATGTCTGTGGCCTGCTGACCTCCCGATCTGACACCTGCAGACTGGCACCTATAGAAATGATGCCCATGGGTGTTGTTTTTATAGCGCTCTGCACCCGGGTCAATCTTGTGCTTGATTGTGCCAGTCTTTTGACAGCTAGTGAAGCGTATTTACCCAGCATGGCGAGCATCTTCTGTTTTTCCATCGCTGCTCCTTCCTTAGGGGGGACTCACCTTCTGCACCCTGAGGTCGGTCTTCCGGCGCCCACCGGATGTGGTCGGTGGATAGAGCGCCTCAGCGGACCTCTAGGTAGGTGAGCAGAGGGTTTTTCAATCTGGTCTTTTCAGTTTTCTCTCTTAAACCTCTCTCTTCTACCCTACTGGAGAGGTGTGGCTCAATGGTTAGAGCGGCAGACCCTGATGCAGAGGTCTGGCCCGGGACCAGGGTTCAATTCCCGCCTCGGTGCCTATTCCAATCATGGGTCCCACTCTGCAACTCTGGGCAATAGCTTGCTTAATCTCCACAACGGCCCCAGCAGCGCTTGGATGCCTGGCCTCCACCTTGGGGGTGCCCAGGAGTGGACACCTCACAGGGAAAGCCAGGATGGGTTCCACAGCGATATTCGTACAAGCGCCTTGAGACCCTTGCGGGTGAGTAGTGCGCTATACAAGTATACAAAGTAAGTACCCCACACATGTGTTTATTCCTGCTGTGTGCCCCCCCCCCTCTGGAAAAGACCCTCTGGCGAAAGAAGCCCCAGACTTCCAAACCTCCTTTACGCAGCCATGCACATCTGTGGCTCCTGAGCATACTCTCTTTCCTCACCGTGCACATCTGTGGCTGCCTCGCTGACTCGAATATCAGCATATGTGTATGTGTGCATTGACCAGTTTTATTATGTTTAATCCAGCTCCCACCCCAGGTCTCCATGGCCTTGTGTGCACTGGTTCTGTTGCTAAGCAAAACCTCTCATGTTGAAATTTCCATTCCTTGGCACAATTAATAATTGTGACCACAAGAGCTTCTGAACCAGTGACGGAATTTCACCACGATGAAAGCATGAGCAGTAGTGATATTGCGCCTTATGGTGTCCAGCTTAGGTTCAGGAGAGCTGCCCCCATGCTGGATGCTGTGGAGACCACATGCAGTAAATGCACGCGCAGTCTTTGTAAACAAAGCCCATCTCCTGCTCTGTGGGTCAGAGACTGGCATGGACCTGGCCTCTTGCACCCGCTGTGGACACCCCCTGATGACGTCATACAACGATTGAATAACTAACGGAGAAAGAAGGGTCTAAGGGAAAATATTTAAAGGCCTTTCCAGAGTGAAGTCCCCTGCACAATGAATCAAATAACAAAAACAAACTGGGGTTCTATGTAAGAGCCTGTTAGACTCCCAAGAATACGCGCACTCCTAGATAAGTCAGTGTAATAAGTCCAATGGGCTACAGGTGTACTTTAAAGATGTGTGCTTTGTTGAAGGTATCACAATAAACCAAAAAGATATGCCAAAACGGATGGGTGAATTACACATTAAATTTAACTCTCTAAGGTAGAAGAACTCATTCCAACCTGAGGTGTTGCTAGCAAATAGCAATTTATTCATTCAATTCAAGATTAATTTTTACAAAAACATTTTCAACATTTTATATACAATACTACACCATTATTTCATACAACACTCATTCGGCTGCTCATCCATATCACAATCATACAAAATCACACATCCATATGTACACAAGATTAGAGAATAAAGGGAAAAAGAAGAATGGTCAGGAAAAAGGGGGGGACAAAGGTTGCTCAAACGAAAAACATCTGTGATATACCATATATCTTTATGTATGTATATCTATACACTGGCAGATTAATCACAATCCACTTAAATGATGTAACACACTCTATATATCCACAGATTAAAGCATTCAAATTGTCACTTTTTGTATTTGAATTTGAATAGAGCAACACTTTGTGAAAGGGCCTACGCGTTTCGAGTCCTATACAATGGGGGGACTCTCATCAGGGCCGAAGGAAATATCCTATTGGTCTACGAGGCCACTTTAAAGGTGTAGAATGTATGGGCGCAACCAGCGGAGCTCAGCATAGGGAATGGCGTGGTCGCACTCTCTCAATCTAAGCGGACCCCCAAAGTCAGAGACGGAGTTGTTCACTATTGTCAGTTTCAACAGTGGTATATGGACGAGGTCTGGAAGGGTGGCCTGAACAAAGTCGGCAACGGGGCTCAGTTGAAGGGCATCCCGCACGTTGTTTTGAAGACTTCTTTGGTTTATGAGCGTGACTCCTAATGATGGAAAAGTGCTCGTCTCGTTCCGCGTCTCAGGAGCGCTGATCCTTCGCGCATGCGCCAGGATCATCCAGGCGCATGACAAAGAAGTCTTCAAAACAACGTGCGGGATGCCCTTCAACTGAGCCCCGTTGCCGACTTTGTTCAGGCCACCCTTCCAGACCTCGTCCATATACCACTGTTGAAACTGACAATAGTGAACAACTCCGTCTCTGACTTTGGGGGTCCGCTTAGATTGAGAGAGTGCGACCACGCCATTCCCTATGCTGAGCTCCGCTGGTTGCGCCCATACATTCTACACCTTTAAAGTGGCCTCGTAGACCAATAGGATATTTCCTTCGGCCCTGATGAGAGTCCCCCCATTGTATAGGACTCGAAACGCGTAGGCCCTTTCACAAAGTGTTGCTCTATTCAAATTCAAATACAAAAAGTGACAATTTGAATGCTTTAATCTGTGGATATATAGAGTGTGTTACATCATTTAAGTGGATTGTGATTAATCTGCCAGTGTATAGATATACATACATAAAGATATATGGTATATCACAGATGTTTTTCGTTTGAGCAACCTTTGTCCCCCCCTTTTTCCTGACCATTCTTCTTTTTCCCTTTATTCTCTAATCTTGTGTACATATGGATGTGTGATTTTGTATGATTGTGATATGGATGAGCAGCCGAATGAGTGTTGTATGAAATAATGGTGTAGTATTGTATACAAAATGTTGAAAATGTTTTTGTAAAAATTAATCTTGAATTGAATGAATAAATTGCTATTTGCTAGCAACACCTCAGGTTGGAATGAGTTCTTCTACCTTAGAGAGTTAAATTTAATGTGTAATTCACCCATCAGTTTTGGCATATCTTTTTGGTTTATTGTGTTTAAGTGCTCAGCCTAACTGATTAAGAGCCAACTCTTCGTTGTTTAGATTGTTGAAGGTATCAAGCATAAGTATACAGGAAAGTAAGCCCAAAGGGAGAGCCCCACCAGGAGCAGCCTCCTTGACGCTCAGCCTATCCTCTCAACTGCTACTCCACACACAGGCACACCAGCATTCCGTTCACTCATCACCATACCAACATTCCAAGCTCACTCACACCGGCTGAGCAGCAAGGGAGATAACTAGGAAAGGTTCAGTACACTAAATACAAGCATACTACAGTCAGTAAGCGTTACTGGGTCTAAATACAACTAGCTCACTCATTAAGTACCAAAAGAACAACCTATATCGCTGGACTCACTGCAATTGTTGATTAGACCCATACTGAGAAATACTGGATTCCCATCAACGTCAAATGTAGATCAATTATTCTCATTTGGTCATCCAATCAGGGATGGTGTGTCTCATGATCATTGAGACTGGTCCATAGCCCACACTCATCTGGGTCACATCCTCAAGTGCTGTGAAGACCGTGAGTGTAATGATCGTGATGGAGTTAAGTGCAGTGCAAAACTAATGAAGTGGAGTGAGTTTAAAAAAGGATAGAGTATCAATACAACCAACTTTAATATAACTTGATCTCTCCCTTAGTAAAAACAAGAACAGTGCAGAGAGAGCAGTTTCCGTCTAGTCTCAGGTCTATCTCCTCGTGCTATCTCCACAATGGCAGAAATTAGTGGATTAGCTTATGACGATGCAGTTTACCAATCTATACTAGACAGTATGCCCAGTATTTTAGATGCCCTCCCAACACCCAATGTCGTTACAACTGATGACTGGACTAAGGTGATGATTTAAAAAAAATCTCACTCCGGCACGACGGTGCATGGCTTAGCCATGGCAGAATACATGAGAGCTAGCTGTGCCCCACCTGGGTTGATAGTGACAAACGCACCTCGTCTGTTTCTAACTGACAAAGCGTTTTTGAAAGATCGGTCACTTATTGCGTGGCGGTGCACCCGTGATTGGCTAATTTTAATAATTAGCACAGCCAAGCGGGTAGCAGACCAAATCCTGATAGAAATACAAGTATTAGAAGCGTCAATAAAGACCACCGTTTCACCGACAGTGTTTAAAAAACAGCTAGATGAATTGAATAAAACCAACAATGAGTTCAGAGTTTCTATCCTGCAGGTGAAAATCGACAAATTTAAAAAAGATCTTGCTAAATTTAAGCATGAAGTGGTATATCCCTATACCAGTGACTCGTACAAGGCACCGGAATTCAGAACCAGTGGCAAGAGATATGGCTCCAACTACTCGGGTTCTAGTTCAGGATCAGAGAGTGATCACGATACTTGAAACACCAGGTACTGTATGTAAATTATCAGTAATTGTTAGAAGACACAAACTAGAGGCAAGCTAACTTTTAAAAGACCCCTCTGGTGTGTAAATAGTAGGGTTGACCCGCAGGCCCCTCTGAGAGCTTTCGAAAGCCCAGGGATTCCTGTGGGGTGCCCATGCTTGGCCTGCAGTGATCTCAAGCGGTGCTGGAACCCTTAAAACTTTACTCCAGCAACCTATAAATTGGGGGTTAAGGTGTGGCACCAAAAGGGGGTGGAGTCATGAGGGTAGATTTCCTGAAAAGTAGAGTCTGTCAGACAATTTATGCATATTTAAAAAAAAAAAACCTCTGCCACAAAGAAATTAACACCAAGGAGACTCTTGATTGTAAATCTGTTCTGGATTAATGAGTTGCAAACACTGCATTTTAAAATATCTCATCGGGTTAAGGCACCTGCTGCAGAGAGCTTTGTGTAGCCAGAAAATCTTCGGGTATAATAATAAAGGTAAGATACCTTCGGTGGCTAATGCACCTGCTGGAGTGATCTGTGTCTTGCCAAGTCACAGCTTCGACTCATTAAGTAACATAGAGGGTTAATGTGCCTCCTGCATCGCACATTGCGCAACGTGGATATGAGAGATGGTTATTTTATGTAGATGGGTAAGTTGCTTACTGCTTTTGACACAGAGATTGTTATATTACTGCCAGTTCATAAATTATAATCCTTTTAATGCAGAGCAGTGAGCTAGGAACAGGCCTGTATGCAAACTGCAAGACATGCGCTTTAAACTTTTTTGTTTTTTTCTAAATCAGTTGTTAGAAGGCTTCGAAAAAAGGTTTCTTCGAGTAGGAATAAAGGCTCGTTAGTATAGACAACCCCTGGCACTGTGTAACATTTTATATCCACACTTTGAGCTTGATTTAGATCTCAGCAGACGGGTTACTCAGTCACAATGGTGTTGGATATCCCGTCCGCAGAAATATAAATATAAATCCCATTATATCCCGTGTGATATATGTTGTGGCCCTCAGTATTTCTCCCGGACGTGGCCTCTTAACGTATAACCAGTAATGACCATACGTGACTCTTGCACATTTTCTCATCTAACTTTCTGTGCATTGATTTACATACTTGGATGATTTATTGTTAAAGTAAATGTGTGCGTGTGATGTAAAGTGCTCAGACATCTTACATTGGGATAAGTAGCGCTATAAAAGAATTACATTAAAAACATATGTTATTTAACTTGGTATTTCTGTAAATATTTCAATGGCCGAGCACATCTGACATTCTTAAAGTGCACACTCATCTCTCACATAAAGAAACAGAACAGAGTCAAAAGCGCGCCTCCAAATTGTAGTTTTTGTTGCACACTTGTTAATGTAAATGTAGTGCTTATATAAGCGCACTTATCACCCCCGAAAGGTGCTGTACACATGCCGCTGTGGAACCCATCCTGGCTTTCCCTGTGAAGTGCCCACTCCTGGGCACCCCCAAGGTGAAGCCAGGCGTCTCAGCGCTGTTGGGACCGTTGTGGAGATTAAGCAAGCTATTGCCCAGAGTTGCAGAGTGGGACTCCATGATTGGAATAGGCACCGAGGCGAGAATGATCAGGTCCGAGGAAATTGAGCCCAAGACCCGCCGAGGCGGGAATGGAACCCTGGTCCCGGGCTAGACCTCTGCATCAGGGTCTGCCGCTCTAACCATTGAGCCACACTTCTCCACTTGTGAAAAGATAACACGGTCTATGCCTTTGTTTCCCCTCCTCTATGCCTTTGTCCCCCCTCTATGCCTTTGTTTCTCCTCTTTGCCTTAGTTTCCTGTTCCCCATGCCTTTGTTTCCCCTCCTCTATGCCTTTGTCCCCCCTCTATGCCTTTGTTTCTCCTCTTTGCCTTAGTTTCCTGTTCCCCATGCCTTTGTTTCCCCTCCTCTATGCTTTTGTCCCCCCTCTATGCCTTTGTTTCTCCTCTTTGCCTTAGTTTCCTGTTCCCCATGCCTTTGTTTCCCCTCCTCAATGCCTTTGACCCCCCTCTATGCCTTTGTTTCTCCTCCTCTTTGCCTTGGTTTCCTGTTCCCCATGCCTTTGTTTCCCCTCCTCTATGCCTTTGTCCCCCCTCTATGCCTTTGTTTCTCCTCCTCTTTGCCTTGGTTTCCTGTTCCCCATGCCTTTGTTTCCCCTCCTCTATGCCTTTGTCCCCCCTCTATGCCTTTGTTTCTCCTCCTCTTTGCCTTAGTTTCCTGTTCCCCATGCTTTTGTTTCCCCTCCTCTATGCCTTTGTCCCCCCCTCTATGCCTTTGTTTTTCCTCCTCTTTGCCTTAGTTTCCTGTTCCCCATGCCTTTGTTTCCCCTCCTCTATGCCTTTGTCCCCCCCTCTATGCCTTTGTTTCTCCTCCTCATTGCCTTAGTTTCCTGTTCCCCATGGCTTTGTTTCCCCTCCTCTATGCCTTTGTCCCCCCCTCTATGCCTTTGTTTCTCCTCCTCTTTGCCTTAGTTTCCTGTTCCCCATGCCTTTGTTTCCCCTCCTCTATGCCTTTGTCCCCCCTCTATGCCTTTGTTTCTCCTCCCATTTGCCTTAGTTTCCTGTTCCCCATGCCTTTGTTTCCCCTCCTCTATGCCTTTGTCCCCCCATGCCTTTGTTTCTCCTCCTCTTTGCCTTAGTTTCCTGTTCCCCATGCCTTTGTTTCCCCTCCTCTATGCCTTTGTCCCCCCTCTATGCCTTTGTTTCTCCTCCCCTTTGCCTTAGTTTCCTGTTCCCCATGCCTTTGTTTCCCCTCCTCTATGCCTTTCTCCCCCTCTATGCCTTTGTTTCTCCTCCCCTTTGCCTTAGTTTCCTGTTCCCCATGCCTTTGTTTCCCCTCCTCTATGCCTTTGTCCCCCCCATGCCTTTGTTTCTCCTCCTCTTTGCCTTAGTTTCCTGTTCCCCATGCCTTTGTCCCCCCTCTATGCCTTTGTTTCTCCTCCCCTTTGCCTTAGTTTCCTGTTCCCCATGCCTTTGTTTCCCCTCCTCTATGCCTTTGTCCCCCCATGCCTTTGTTTCTCCTCCTCTTTGCCTTAGTTTCCTGTTCCCCATGCCCTTGTTTCCCCTCCTCTATGCCTTTGTCCCCCCTCTATGCCTTTGTTTCTCCTCCCCTTTGCCTTAGTTTCCTGTTCCCCATGCCCTTGTTTCCCCCCCTCTATGCCTTTGTCCCCCTCTATGCCTTTGTTTCTCCTCCCCTTTGCCTTAGTTTCCTGTTCCCCATGCCTTTGTTTCCCCTCCTCTATGCCTTTGTCCCCCATGCCTTTGTTTCTCCTCCTCTTTGCCTTAGTTTCCTGTTCCCCATGCCTTTGTTTCCCCTCTTCTATGCCTTTGGCCCCCCTCTATGCCTTTGTTTCTCCTCCCCTTTGCCTTAGTTTCCTGTTCCCCATGCCTTTGTTTCCCCTCCTCTATGCCTTTGTCCCCCCTCTATGCCTTTGTTTCTCCTCCTCTTTGCCTTAGTTTCCTGTTCCCCATGCCTTTGTTTCCCCTCCTCTATGCCTTTGTCCCCCTCTATGCCTTTGTTTCTCCTCCTCTTTGCCTTAGTTTCCTGTTCCCCATGCCTTTGTTTCCCCTCCTCTATGCCTTTGTCCCCCCTCTATGCCTTTGTTTCTCCTCCCCTTTGCCTTAGTTTCCTGTTCCCCATGCCTTTGTTTCCCCTCCTCTATGCCTTTGTCCCCCCTCTATGCCTTTGTTTCTCCTCCTCTTTGCCTTAGTTTCCTGTTCCCCATGCCTTTGTTTCCCCTCCTCTATGCCTTTGTCCCCCCTCTATGCCTTTGTTTCTCCTCCTCTTTGCCTTAGTTTCCTGTTCCCCATGCCTTTGTTTCCCCTCCTCTATGCCTTTGTCCCCCCTCTATGCCTTTGTTTCTCCTCCCCTTTGCCTTAGTTTCCTGTTCCCCATGCCTTTGTTTCCCCTCCTCTATGCCTTTGTCCCCCCTCTATGCCTTTGTTTCTCCTCCCCTTTGCCTTAGTTTCCTGTTCCCCATGCCTTTGTTTCCCCTCCTCTATGCCTTTGTCCCCCCTCTATGCCTTTGTTTCTCCTCCTCTTTGCCTTAGTTTCCTGTTCCCCATGCCTTTGTTTCCCCTCCTCTATGCCTTTGTCCCCCTCTATGCCTTTGTTTCTCCTCCCCTTTGCCTTAGTTTCCTGTTCCCCATGCCTTTGTTTCCCCTCCTCTATGCCTTTGTCCCCCCTCTATGCCTTTGTTTCTCCTCCTCTTTGCCTTAGTTTCCTGTTCCCCATGCCTTTGTTTCCCCTCCTCTATGCCTTTGTCCCCCCTCTATGCCTTTGTTTCTCCTCCTCTTTGCCTTAGTTTCCTGTTCCCCATGCCTTTGTTTCCCCTCCTCTATGCCTTTGTCCCCCCCTCTATGCCTTTGTTTCTCCTCCTCTTTGCCTTAGTTTCCTGTTCCCCATGGCTTTGTTTCCCCTCCTCTATGCCTTCGTCCCCCCCTCTATGCCTTTGTTTCTCCTCCCCTTTGCCTTAGTTTCCTGTTCCCCATGCCTTTGTTTCCCCTCCTCTATGCCTTCGTCCCCCTCTATGCCTTTGTTTCTCCTCCCCTTTGCCTTAGTTTCCTGTTCCCCATGCCTTTGTTTCCCCTCCTCTATGCCTTTGTCCCCCATGCCTTTGTTTCTCCTCCTCTTTGCCTTAGTTTCCTGTTCCCCATGCCTTTGTTTCCCCTCCTCTATGCCTTTGTCCCCCTCTATGCCTTTGTTTCTCCTCCCCTTTGCCTTAGTTTCCTGTTCCCCATGCCTTTGTTTCCCCTCCTCTATGCCTTTGTCCCCCCTCTATGCCTTTGTTTCTCCTCCTCTTTGCCTTAGTTTCCTGTTCCCCATGCCTTTGTTTCCCCTCCTCTATGCCTTTGTCCCCCCTCTATGCCTTTGTTTCTCCTCCTCTTTGCCTTAGTTTCCTGTTCCCCATGGCTTTGTTTCCCCTCCTCTATGCCTTCGTCCCCCCCTCTATGCCTTTGTTTCTCCTCCCCTTTGCCTTAGTTTCCTGTTCCCCATGCCTTTGTTTCCCCTCCTCTATGCCTTTGTCCCCCTCTATGCCTTTGTTTCTCCTCCCCTTTGCCTTAGTTTCCTGTTCCCCATGCCTTTGTTTCCCCTCCTCTATGCCTTTGTCCCCATGCCTTTGTTTCTCCTCCTCTTTGCCTTAGTTTCCTGTTCCCCATGCCTTTGTTTCCCCTCTTCTATGCCTTTGGCCCCCCTCTATGCCTTTGTTTCTCCTCCCCTTTGCCTTAGTTTCCTGTTCCCCATGCCTTTGTTTCCCCTCCTCTATGCCTTTGTCCCCCCTCTATGCCTTTGTTTCTCCTCCTCTTTGCCTTAGTTTCCTGTTCCCCATGCCTTTGTTTCCCCTCCTCTATGCCTTTGTCCCCCTCTATGCCTTTGTTTCTCCTCCTCTTTGCCTTAGTTTCCTGTTCCCCGTGCCTTTGTTTCCCCTCCTCTATGCCTTTGTCCCCCCTCTATGCCTTTGTTTCTCCTCCCCTTTGCCTTAGTTTCCTGTTCCCCATGCCTTTGTTTCCCCTCCTCTATGCCTTTGTCCCCCCTCTATGCCTTTGTTTCTCCTCCTCTTTGCCTTAGTTTCCTGTTCCCCATGCCTTTGTTTCCCCTCCTCTATGCCTTTGTCCCCCCTCTATGCCTTTGTTTCTCCTCCTCTTTGCCTTAGTTTCCTGTTCCCCATGCCTTTGTTTCCCCTCCTCTATGCCTTTGTCCCCCCTCTATGCCTTTGTTTCTCCTCCCCTTTGCCTTAGTTTCCTGTTCCCCATGCCTTTGTTTCCCCTCCTCTATGCCTTTGTCCCCCCTCTATGCCTTTGTTTCTCCTCCCCTTTGCCTTAGTTTCCTGTTCCCCATGCCTTTGTTTCCCCTCCTCTATGCCTTTGTCCCCCCTCTATGCCTTTGTTTCTCCTCCTCTTTGCCTTAGTTTCCTGTTCCCCATGCCTTTGTTTCCCCTCCTCTATGCCTTTGTCCCCCTCTATGCCTTTGTTTCTCCTCCCCTTTGCCTTAGTTTCCTGTTCCCCATGCCTTTGTTTCCCCTCCTCTATGCCTTTGTCCCCCCTCTATGCCTTTGTTTCTCCTCCTCTTTGCCTTAGTTTCCTGTTCCCCATGCCTTTGTTTCCCCTCCTCTATGCCTTTGTCCCCCCTCTATGCCTTTGTTTCTCCTCCTCTTTGCCTTAGTTTCCTGTTCCCCATGCCTTTGTTTCCCCTCCTCTATGCCTTTGTCCCCCCCTCTATGCCTTTGTTTCTCCTCCTCTTTGCCTTAGTTTCCTGTTCCCCATGGCTTTGTTTCCCCTCCTCTATGCCTTCGTCCCCCCCTCTATGCCTTTGTTTCTCCTCCCCTTTGCCTTAGTTTCCTGTTCCCCATGCCTTTGTTTCCCCTCCTCTATGCCTTCGTCCCCCCTCTATGCCTTTGTTTCTCCTCCTCTTTGCCTTAGTTTCCTGTTCCCCATGCCTTTGTTTCCCCTCCTCTATGCCTTTGTCCCCCTCTATGCCTTTGTTTCTCTTCCCCTTTGCCTTAGTTTCCTGTTCCCCATGCCTTTGTTTCCCCTCCTCTATGCCTTTGTCCCCCCTCTATGCCTTTGTTTCTCCTCCCCTTTGCCTTAGTTTCCTGTTCCCCATGCCTTTGTTTCCCCTCCTCTATGCCTTTGTCCCCCCTCTATGCCTTTGTTTCTCCTCCTCTTTGCCTTAGTTTCCTGTTCCCCATGCCTTTGTTTCCCCTCCTCTATGCCTTTGTCCCCCCCTCTATGCCTTTGTTTCTCCTCCTCTTTGCCTTAGTTTCCTGTTCCCCATGGCTTTGTTTCCCCTCCTCTATGCCTTTGTCCCCCCCTCTATGCCTTTGTTTCTCCTCCCCTTTGCCTTAGTTTCCTGTTCCCCATGCCTTTGTTTCCCCTCCTCTATGCCTTTGTCCCCCCCTCTATGCCTTTGTTTCTCCTCCTCTTTGCCTTAGTTTCCTGTTCCCCATGCCTTTGTTTCCCCTCCTCTATGCCTTTGTCCCCCCTCTATGCCTATGTTTCCCTCCTCTTTGCCTTAGTTTCCTGTTCCCCATGCCTTTGTTTCCCCTCCTCTATGCCTTTGTCCCCCCTCTATGCCTTTGTTTCCCTCCTCTTTGCCTTTGTTTCCTCTCCGTTGTATGAGGGTTTAGACCTTAGGCTGGAGATAGCTCCCAGCCAGGATTATACTCGAACAAAAGGAGGACTGTTGCCCTTTACTTTGTCCTTTGTTCCCGACCCTCTGGAATTCAAAGTGAGGACGCCCCGTCGCCCCCTGCAGGTTGTAATCCAAACGGAAAGCAGAGAGTGTGCAGATGTTGCTGAATTGTGTCCTGGTGCTGGCAAATTACACAGGGATAAATCCAGCATCTTTCACAGGGCCAGCCTACTCAAGAACAGGTGATGGATCTGGGATCCGGCAGGAACCCCCCCTTTTCTTCTTGCACTCATCCCAGGGAGCCATAGGATGCAGTGTGCGCTGACTAGGTCTCGCCGGTAAATTCCGTTCCGCTCGCTGAATTTGGGTAATTTCGCGTTCCGCGGAGAACGCGGAATTGCCCAAAAATCCACGGCTTCGCGGAATTTTTAGCTTGTTTGCACTTTTAAAATGCGTGTTCACCACATATTTCCCCGAACATGCAAACAGCATTTGCAAACAAGAAAAAAGCATCGCGAACGGGCGGAAGAAGCAATTCTCAGTGTTTGCGGAACTCTGCGTGCTTGCTGAGATTTTTTACCGTTTCGCTGAGCTTTGAGTAGAGCGACAACGCGAATTCTGCCCACCCCTAGTGCTGACACATTTGACTCACTTCATGGAGGGGTCCCCTCTGCGCCGCCACTCCTCAGGGGGGCGTGGCTGGGACTCGGAGGCAGGGCCAGACTGAGGCCCATGGGCTCCATGGCCTGTAATAAGTGTCCTTTCCTGTGGCTCTGCTGTGTGTCTGGCTTCTGCTGCTGGTGTGTTCCATGACCCTGAGGGTGCAGAATGTCCCCCCATCAGCCACCACCACCCCTGCCCTGGGGGGGCGTGGTGTTAATCATGCAACAGATGAGGCACTGATTGGTGTAAGCACGGATAAGCACACTACTTTTCTCCTTGAAATCACTTATATGCAGGCGACGAGCTTCTGAGCTGGGGCAGTGGTTCCCTCTCCCAGGTGGGATCTTCCTGAGAGAGGCTGGCTGGGCTGGGGCAGTAGTTCACTCTCCCATGAGGGATCTTCCTGAGAGAGGCTGGCTGGGCTGGGGCGGTGCCAGACACAAGTCAGGCTGAAGCTGTGACTTTCTCTGCCCCAGCCAGTCGTGCCACAAACAAAGGAGGGCGCATTGTTTTCTGACCAGTTACTACTGCCAGCTTCAGTCTGTGAGCTTCTGTAAGAGCCCCATACTCTCCCTGCCAGACCCTGCACCCGCTACATGCACAGCCCTGCACCCCAAAGCGTGCACCCTCCCTGTGCACAGACCCTGCACTCACTGCTTGCACAGCCCTGCACCCCAAAGCGTGCACCCTCCCTGTGCACAGACCCTGCACCCACTGCTTGCACAGCCCTGCACCCCAAAGCATGCACCCTCCCTGTGCACAGACCCTGCACTCACTGCTTGCACAGCCCTGCACCCCAAAGCGTGCACCCTCCCTGTGCACAGACCCTGCACCCACTGCTTGCACAGCCCTGCACCCCAAAGCATGCACCCTCCCTGTGCACAGACCCTGCACCCACTGCTTGCACAGCCCTGCACCCCAAAGCGTGCACCCTCCCTGTGCACAGACCCTGCACCCACTGCTTGCACAGCCCTGCACCTTTGTGGCCTCCACCCTCCTCGTGCACAGACCCTAACCCACTGCCTGCACAGCCCTCACCTTTGTGGCCTCCACCCTCCTCGTGCACAGACCCTCACCCACTGCTTGCACAGCCCTGCACCTTTGTGTCCTCCACCCTCTCTGTGCACACACCCTGCACCCACTGCTTGCACAGCCCTCACCTTTGTGTCCTCCACCCTCCCTGTGCACAGACCCTGCACCCACTGCTTGCACAGCCCTCACCTTTGTGGCCTCCACCCTCCTCGTGCACAGACCCTGCACCCACTGCTTGCACAGCCCTGCACCTTTGTGGCCTCCACCCTCCTCGTGCACAGACCCTGCACCCACTGCTTGCACAGCCCTGCACCTTTGTGTCCTCCACCCTCCTCGTGCACAGACCCTGCACCCACTGCTTGCACAGCCCTGCACCTTTGTGTCCTCCACCCTCTCTGTGCACACACCCTGCACCCACTGCTTGCACAGCCCTGCACCTTTGTGTCCTCCACCCTCCTCGTGCACAGACCCTGCACCCACTGCTTGCACAGCCCTGCACCTTTGTGTCCTCCACCCTCCTCGTGCACAGACCCTGCACCCACTGCTTGCACAGCCCTGCACCTTTGTGTCCTCCACCCTCCTCGTGCACAGACCCTGCACCCACTGCTTGTACAGCCCTCACCTTTGTGGCGTCCACCCTCTTTGTGCACATACCCTCCACCCACTGCTTGCACAGCCCTGCACATTTGTGGCCTCCACCCTCTTTGTGCACAGACCCTGCACCCACTGCTTGCACAGCCCTGCACCCCAAAGCGTGCACCCTCCCTGTGCACAGACCCTGCACCCACTGCTTGCACAGCCCTGCACCCCAAAGCGTGCACCCTCCCTGTGCACAGACCCTGCACCCACTGCTTGCACAGCCCTGCACCTTTGTGTCCTCCACCCTCCCTGTGCACAGACCCTGCACCCACTGCTTGCACAGCCCTCACCTTTGTGGCCTCCACCCTCCTCGTGCACAGACCCTCTCCCACTGCTTATACAGCCCTGCACATTTGTGGCCTCCACCCTCCCTGTGCACAGACCCTGCACCCAGTGCTTGTACAGCCGTCACTTTTGTGGCCTCCATCCTCCCTGTGCACACACCCTGCACCCAGTGCTTGCACAGCCCTCACCTTTGTGGCCTCCAGCCTCCTCGTGCGCAGACCCTGCACCCAGTGCTTGCACAGCCCTCACCTTTGTGGCCTCCACCCTCCCTGTGCACAGACCCTGCACCCAGTGCTTGTACAGCCGTCACCTTTGTGGCCTCCACCCTCCCTGTGCACAGACCCTGCACCCAGTGCTTGTACAGCCGTCACCTTTGTGGCCTCCACCCTCCTCGTGCGCAGACCCTGCACCCACTGCTTGCACAGCCCTGCACCTTTGTGGCCTCCACCCTCCCTGTGCACACACCCTGCATCCACTGCTTGCACAGCCCTGCACCTTTGTGGCCTCCACCCTCCTCGTGCGCAGACCCTGCACCCACCGCTTGCACAGCCCTCACCTTTGTGGCCTCCACCCTCCCTGTGCACAGACCCTGCACCCACCGCTTGTACAGCCCTGCTCCTCTGTGGCCTCCACCCTCCCTGTGCACAGACCCTGCACCCAGTGCTTGTACAGCCCTGCACCTTTGTGGCCTCCACCCTCCCTGTGCACAGACCCTGCACCCAGTGCTTGTACAGCCCTGCACCTTTGTGTCCTCCACCCTCCCTGTGCACAGACCCTGCATCCACTGCTTGCACAGCCCTGCACCTTTGTGGCCTCCACCCTCCTCGTGCACAGACCCTGCACCCACTGCTTGCACAGCCCTGCACCTTTGTGGCCTCCACCCTCCTCGTGCACAGACCCTGCACCCACTGCTTGCACAGCCCTCACCTTTGTGGCCTCCACCCTCCCTGTGCACAGACCCTGCACCCACTGCTTGTACAGCCCTCACCTCTGTGGCCTCCACTCTCCCTGTGCACAGACCCTGCACCCAGTGCTTGTACAGCCCTGCTCCTCTGTGGCCTCCACCCTCCCTGTGCACAGACCCTGCACCCACTGCTTGCACAGCCCTCATCTTTGTGGCCTCCACTCTCCCTGTGCACAGACCCTGCACCCAGTGCTTGTACAGCCCTGCTCCTCTGTGGCCTCCACCCTCCCTGTGCACAGACCCTGCACCCAGTGCTTGCACAGCCCTCACCTTTGTGGCCTCCACCCTCCTCGTGCACAGACCCTCACCCACTGCTTGCACAGCCCTCATCTTTGTGGCCTCCACTCTCCCTGTGCACAGACCCTGCACCCAGTGCTTGTACAGCCCTGCTCCTCTGTGGCCTCCACCCTCCCTGCGCACAGACCCTGCACCCAGTGCTTGCACAGCCCTCACCTTTGTGGTACTCCACCCCATTAGCGGCTCCTGTAGGGAGTGCTGCTGGGCGGTGGGGATGAGGAGGGGCAGAGTAAGGGGCAGGGTAAGGGGCAGTAGACTCCGGCAAATGGCCGATCGGAGTTAGGTAAAGAAATAAATAAATAAAACACATTAAATTGCGCACGCTACAACACGTTTGCGCTGTGCACTCTCTCACCTCTTTAACCTCCTGGAAACATTTCAGTCAAGAAGACCCTTCAGGATGGCCCTGAACCACATTGCTTTACTCACTGAAACTTGGTTTACGTGGCACTACTAGCCGCGGATTACAAGACTTTTCCTAGGTAGTCCTTCAGGTGTACGGAGAGCACCTTACATGTAATATCTCAAAAACTCAACCATCGCCTCCTGGCAATGCCTCGACTGACACACCCTTCACCTGCCGGCCATCACCTGAGACTGTCCATTGTCCCTCCCCCCCCTCATATCAACAACTCCTTCACAGACGGTGTTCTTGTGCTCCACCTGCGTACTTTGTGCGCAAGACAATGCTGTTATTGGAGCCTTACGCCTACAGTGGGACTATCGAAGAGAAGACCTCTGGCCATCTCAATCCTTCCTGGCTGAGAATAAGGCCTCCCCAAAACCCCCAGACCAGAGACATTCCAAAGCAGGACTCCTCTGGCAGAGGGCCAGTCTGAGCCCATGTACCTCTCTCTCCCCTCTGCACCGAGGACTGCTCCCAGAGAGACCCCAAAAAACACCAGGAACCACACGAGCATCAGTGTTAACATCTTTATTGACGCGGCGGCAACGTTAGCACCCGCGCATCCTAATCCAGACCCTGTCTTACTTATATGACAGGATTACTCCTCCATTTACAGAGGTAAAAGCAAGAAACAACACCCCCCGCCTCACATGGATATAGCTCACAATATAAGACAAAGTGGAAAATAAGGAGAGGAGCAGAACACCCCTGGAGGCTGCAGCCTTCACGACACAACTCAGAAGAGACAGCTAAATAAAGATTCTATACATGGCACATTCTTTAAAAACAGATTAACAAGACCTAAAAACCACCCACAAAGCTGAAACAGCGCTCCACCACAAGCACGCACAATCTCAACGAGTGGAGACACGAGGACTCACCAGATACTTCTCTGGTGTTACCATGATGCTCAGAGTTGAGAATACTCTTTCCTTTGCAGCCGAGAACCTGGCAATCATCACTCAGAGGAGACAATACACACCTTTGCTCCCACTGAAGTACAAAATATTGAAAAAGCCACTACTGGGAGCAAACCTTTACTGTACTCTGTGTATCCCCTCTCTCCTTTGGGCACTCCTACTAAATGCAGCAGTGGGTCATGATAAGGTGTACCGGTATCCTACTCTTCAGGACATCAGCCGCATATGACCCCTGGTCAAGGAACCTGACGACGAAAGCCCCAAACCTAACACCCGCACCCTTACCTGGCAAGAATACTCAAGAAGTGTGTGGCGGACCAGATAATAGACGCTTCAGCAAACACCAACTCCTGGGGCCTTATCGGCTTTAGACCAGGGCACAGCACAGACCCCAGCCTCCTCAGGACAGTCCATGACTCACACCAAGTCTCTCTCATAGGAAGCTTTTATCCTCTATTGGGTTTTGACCTGTTGTCAGCCTTTGATCCGATAGACCACCACACCCTGAATCATCTGAGTGATTGTGTGGGACGCGTTCTCGGGCGGTTTCAATGTGCCAAGAATTTTATTGCAGCTTCAAAATTCACACCTTGAACTTTCCATGTGTGCCGCGATGCCCGTCTCTCAGGGCTTTTCTCAGGTGGCAGACAGTAGGTCAGTCCTCTTCCGAACTTCCTGAGGTCCCGGAGTGTTCTGAAGTGTGTTGCTGGAGATGCCACATTTATACCTGACACAAGGTAGTGTGTGAGAAACACCCCTTGGGATGCCTTAACCAATGGGGTAAAGATTCTTGGAGCTAACTCTACTCACTTTGGGCATTTTCAAGATGGCCAAAGTGCTCACCCTCACAATATTTGGTTTGTGAGGGCTAGGGTGTGTTTGAAGAGTGTACTAAGTTAATCTTTGTGTTCTCCCACACCTAACACTAAAATCACTGTATCCACAACAACCTCCGAGACAGACGTCTGGTAGAACAAAGCTGAGTTTTGAGCTAACGAGCAGTGGACACATACGAAATGTTTTGACATCTTGTCTTCCTCCTTTGAAATGCAACCCAAAGTTATATGTAAACCCAGCAGATCTGTCAAACTGGCTTTGACTCTTTAATGTTGAAAGGAGGAACACTGTGATTGGGCGGAGCCGGCCATGCAAAAGAAAGGCCGTGCCCAAGTGTCAGCTGACATCTGCCTGTGACAGGTGAGGCCTCTTTGAAGTGTGCTCAAGTGTTATGTGAAGAAAAAGGGGAACATCCTTTTCAATGAAACACTAACAACGCGGTACCATTACAACGCAGGTTTTAAAACGAAAGTCGTTACAACGACTTTCGCTGGAGGGCGCTCTAGGATAGGGAATAGTTTAATTTACTATCCAACACCTTCCCTACTATCCACGGGGACTGGAGTTGGAATAGTAAATTAAACTATTCACTATCCAGCGCCCCCCAACGCAAGTCGTTGTTACAACTTGCGTTGTAAAACCTGCGTTGTAACGGTACACGTGGTAATACCACGCGTTGTACGTCATACATCCGAAAAAAAACACAGCACACCTGTCAAGCGGGATGTGACATCCATAAACAATTTGACACTTTAATTTCAAAAAGGGTTCTTCCAGCCTCCCCTGCATATTATGTCAGGTTCAGAAGGATCATTTCTGTCGGTTCAGGCCATCCTAGAGTTTGCTCCTGGGAGCAAATTCACACCTTATTCATGTCTGATCAAATGCTAAATTCTGGCTGGATGAAGTGGGAGAGCAAAATGAAGATTTTGCTTTCAGGCTGGGAAAAAGTAACTTTCTTAAAGTTATTCTTCTAAAATATTATTACAAGTCCTACTTCCGTCGATCATTGAGCTTGTAATAAATATTTCAAAACGTCCACATATTAAATTTTTTTGTGTTTTTCTGTCTGACTTAACATGTTTACTCTCAATATTGGAACAGCCAAACCTGCTACAGTGAAAACACTTTTACAGTTCTGTCAACATAAGGACATGTTTAACTTTAAACTTTTACGTGTTCCATTTTTAAGTACCATGCACGCTGCTTAATGGGCAATAACACCTCATTAAAGGTGACAATAATATTTAAAAGGAAGGTTTAGGCTTGTCAAGAGAGGCTATTTTGACTGTTTGAATTTTACAGTTTTGTAACTGCCAAGCCAGGCCTCCGTCTTAAGACTGGAAACCTGCTTTACCGTGCCACTGCAGTGGATGACAGAATTGAGTGCTGCAGTCCATGGTAGGATTTCATTTACTGGCCCCGGGTACATTTGGTACCATATACTAGGGACTTTCGAGAAAATTAAATAAATCAGTCAGGTGTATACCAATTCTTGTATGTTGAAAGGAGGAGCCTATGCAAGTGAACCTCTGTTTAACAGGGGTAAAGAGTTCTATGGCAAGTAGAATAGGGTTAGGCAGAAAACAATTGTGGTGGCCCCAAAGAGGGGGCAAATCTCCAATACAAGCGTATCGCAAAATTTCTAACATTATATAAAATTACGCATAATGGAAATTCTACCTGCCACAAATTTTCTCCTCAGGCCTAATCTAAAGAACAGAGTTCGAGCCTCGGTCATCTGAAGAAGTGACTGCTGTAAAGCTCTACTCACCGGCCACTTAAAGACTGAGCGTGCAGTCTTTAAAGCCCCCTCCACTGCTGCTTGTCTCGTCTTCAAAGCAATCACATTTATTACTTCAAATAATTCCTGCTCTTTTAGAGTTAGCTCTCCCTCAAAGCACAAAGAACCACATCGGTTATAATAAGACATTATGTCTGAGGATCCCTAAATACTGGGCTCTCCACCCCATGAATGCTGGATTAATTGAAGTTTTCGCATACAAAACACCCCTGTGCCTTCATGCCACTAAGTATAACGAAAGTTGAACCCTTTACAACCATCTCCAAATGAAAAGTCCTGTTTGCATATTTTAATTAACTCTCTGTCTTTGACAAAGCTGAGCTCTGCTTTTGCCATATCCGTTGCTATCTGGCACTCTGTGGTCCCTTGGCTCGGTTATTTAGGCCTCACCCACTAGACGGTGTGTTGGACAGGCCCCATGAAGGACTCGCTCCCTCCCCGCATGACAGGGCCCTGGTACCGGCCCTCCAGGTGCTACCCGCAGAAGCAACCCGCAACCCGTCCCCCATGGGACGTCTGCTCCCGGGAACCCCGGTGTCCCTGGCCTGGGCCACCGGCAGCACCCTTGCCCGGGCCAGCCGCCATCTTGGACACTGTGCCACGAGGCCGCGTGGCCTCAGCTCGGCCCCAACCCCGGGCCTGGCCAGGCCCCGACATTCCGGCACCACCATCCACCCAGGAGGTGAACGGACCACTTGGCAGATCAATGGGAGTAAGAAGTGTCGATGGCTCCCTCCCGCCAGGTGCCGACCACCCCCAGCCTCCCCGGGCGCTGGCTCCACCCCCCTGCTGGGTGTCTGGACTCCCTCATCCCGGACCTCCCGACCTCCAAGAGCGAGGGTCCGGACATCAAAGAGTGCCAGACCTATAACTGAGGCAGCCCCAAAACAGGAAGGCAGTTGTATCCTGGAGTCGAGAGACACCGAGAAGAACTCATCCTTGACGGACTGCTGGCGCTGCCGCAGCCCTGCCTTGTGAACTATTGTCCTGCCTGCTGGCGCTGCCGCGGCCTTCTGCAACCTTCATCCTCGTAGGACCTGCTGGCGCTGCCGCGGCCCATTGCAACCTTCATCCTCGTGGGACCTGCTGGCGCTGCCGCGGCCCGTTGCAACCTTCATCCTCGTTGGGACCTGCTGGCGCTGCCGCGGCCCGTTGCCACCTACGATCTCTCCGGGACCTGCTGGCGCTGCCGCGGTCTGACCCGTCCGAACACCGAGCTCGAGGATTGTGAGCTACCGCCGTTTCACCTCAGTACCCGTAGGTACCAAGACTGTCCCGCTACCCCCTTTTCCCTACTAGAGACTAGAATTGGGAGGATCACCGTATCCTGATCTCCTTGTATCGTACTACCTTGCTTCAAGAACTGCCTATAAAAGGTGTTAATCTGATCTTCGTGTGGTGTCCATCTGTGGGGGGGAAGTTACTTGTCTGTACGATCGCTGGAGACGGCCCTCACCGGAGGCCTCTCCCCTTGTGCTCGGCCGACCCTCCAGGTCCCCGTCTAACATTGGTGGCCAGCGGCACGATCCGAACCAACGCGTACCATACAGATAGTAACTCACCCTACGACTAAACCACAATGACGACCAAAGAGAGCGGATCTGCAGAGAAGTTCCAGATGGAAAAGCTGGAGGAATACAACCACCGAGAGCTAAAACAATTTTGCATGGACTTAGGCATTGCTACCACCGGGCTAAGCACAAAAGAAGACTTCAAAAACGCCCTAGAGGCCTGGACAGAGACGAATACCGCCACACCCCGGGACCTCGAAGCCCCGGAAGTCAACACCACCCGGACGGAAGAACGGAGAACAGGTCCCTCCCGAGAAGAGATCCAGGAGCGGGAAAAAAATAGACTACACGAGTTAGACCTGGCACGGCTCAAATTAGACGGAGAATTGAAGCTGGCGGAACAAAAAATAAACTTAGAACACTTGCGGCTCAGAGAAGAGCGAGAGGAAAAACAGAGACAGAGGGATCTCGAAGAAAAAAGACTGGCATACGAACACGAGTGCAAACTAGCAGAGATAGAAATACGCAAACTGAACAAAAACCTAGGGGTGCCCGAGCCACCGCGCTCCCCGGGTACTACCGAACAGAAGGTCCACATCCCCAAGGATGTGGTCCGAGAATACCACCGGAACGACGACATACAGCAGTGGTTCAAGGCCTACGAGATCGCCATGACGGCCCACCGGATCG
The DNA here is from genome assembly GCF_964261635.1 of Lissotriton helveticus. Classification (NCBI taxonomy): domain Eukaryota; kingdom Metazoa; phylum Chordata; class Amphibia; order Caudata; family Salamandridae; genus Lissotriton; species Lissotriton helveticus. The sequence goes on from NC_136062.1 coordinate 478,397,084, forward strand.
CTCGAAGTGACTGGGGAGCCGGGCTATGGGGAAGATTCGTCAATGAGGGCCGTGATGCCCTGCTGCAGCTTCCGGACCATCAAATGACGTCCTATGACCACATGAAGGCCGCCCTCCTCAGTCGATATGGGCTTACGCCCGAAATGTACCGCCAGAGGTTCCGCAACTGCACCCGGATCCCAGGTACAACTTGGTTGGAATACGTAAACTATTTTAGCAGAGCCTTCGAGGGGTGGATCAAGGGTAACAACGTAACCACCTACGAACAACTCTTCAATCTCATTGTGTGGGAGCACCTCTCCAACAACTGTTTCGTCGAGCTCAGGCAGCACCTCCTCGACAGTAAATTGACTGAACCACGGCAGCTCGCCACCGAGGCGGACCGGTGGGAGAGCACCCGAGTGGCCCGGAGTGGGCCGAATGAGCAGAACAGAACCAACCAAGGTCATCATCGTCCCCGAGGAGGAGGAGGAGGACAGGGCCGGGGCAGAGACACTGTCCCGGCCACTCCCACTAACACCACCTCACCCCCAGCCGGCCGGGGAAACCCCCCGATGCGCCCGGGGTTCCGAGCCAACGTTACGTGTCACCGATGCCAGCGAGTCGGCCACTATGCCAGTGACCCGACCTGCCCGAAGAACCAGACTCCCGGGCCCCGCCAGGTGGCGGCCGCCGCCCTAGGAGAAGAACAAGTCCCCGAAGACCCTGAAGCATACGAGTCGGAGCAGTTCGAGTGGGAACCTGCCGCCATGACCCTGGCCTGCCTAGGGGGAAGAGACATGGTCCCGCGGACTCCCCTGCCAGCCAACACTCGGAAGTACAGCCAATGGGTGAGCATAAATGGGAGCAAGGCCGAAGCCCTGCGTGACACCGGGGCCAGTGTGACGGCCGTCCGTTGTCACCTGGTGACCCCAGAACAAATCCTGCCAAACGTTCTTTGCCCCGTCCGATCGGCAGACAATTCGGAGAGCCTGTGTCGGATGGCCTGCGTCCCCTTCGAATGGGGAGGAGTGTCCGGCATGCTAAAAGTAACTGTCCGCGACGATGCCCCCGTGGACTGCCTCCTGGGGAACGATCTCGAGAGCTCCCCGTGGGCAGCTGTTGAAAGAAGAGAGCATCTGGGGATGTTGGGTCTCCCGGACTGGGCGTGCGTGACCACCCGGTCCATGGCCACCCGCACCATCCCTAGACCAGAAGAACCCGAGTGGTCAGCACCTCCTCCCCCGATCGCTCCAGAAGAAGACTCCATCCATACCGACCACCCGGAACCAACCCCAGAGGGGTCCGCACAGCCCCCCGAACTTCCCGACCTGGCTCAGTGGCGTCAAGAAGGGGGCCCACCCAAGAACAATTCCGGCAGGAGCAAAAGACCTGTCCCTCCCTCGAGGGACTGTGACAGCAAGCGCTCGCCCAGGTCCAAGGAGACACCACCGGGGCCCACTGGGTTTATTGGGACAATGATCTCTTGTACAGCGAGCAAAGAATCGCAGAGCTGGGGGCCGGTCGAGTGCTGGTGGTGCCCCTCCACTTCAGAGACTTCCTGTTGAACTTGGCCCATGATGTCCCCCTGGCTGGGCACCTGGGGCAAGACAAAACCTACCACCGCCTGGTGACTCACTTTTTCTGGCCCAAAATGAGAAATGACGTCTCCAACCACTGCCGGTCCTGCCCGACCTGCCAGGCCAGCGGGAAGAGCGGCCGCAAACTCAAGGCACCCCTACAACCATTCCCCGTGGTGACCACCCCGTTCGAAAGGGTGGGAATAGACATTGTGGGGCCCCTGGACCCCCGAACAGCACAAGGGCATCGCTTCATCCTGGTCCTGGTGGACCACGCCACCCGCTATCCTGAGGCGGTCCCCCTTCGCACTGTAACAGCCCCAGTAGTGGGTCGAGCCTTAATGGGGATCTTTTCTCGAGTGGGCTTCCCCCGGGAAGTCGTCAGCGACAGGGGTACGAACTTCATTTCAAAGTATATGAAATCCCTCTGGCAGCAGTGCGGGGTCACATACCGGTTCACAACCTCCTATCACCCCCAGGGAAACGGACTGGTTGAGCGGTTCAACCGCACTCTCAAGGGGATGATCATGGGGCTAGAGGAACCCCTACGCCGCCAGTGGGACGTGCTACTACCGTGCCTCCTCTTCGCCTACCGAGAAGTCCCCCAGAAGTCCCTCGGCTTCAGCCCCTTCGAACTCCTGTACGGACACCCCGTTCGCGGGCCTCTCAGCCTAGTGAAGGAGGAATGGGAAATGGCCCCCCTAAAAACCCCTCCAGACGTCTACAAATACCTCCTGACCCTCCGCAATCAGACCCGGCGATTCAGGGAGATCGCCAAAGCCAATCTTGAGGCCAGTCAAGAGGACATGAAGAAGTGGTACGATCGACATGCCTCCTCCATCGAGTTTGAACCGGGTCAGCAGGTATGGGTGATGTCCCCCACCGAACCGTGTGCCTTGCAGGACAAATGGACGGGGCCCTTCAAGGTGATCGAGCGCAAGAGCCCCGTCACCTATCTCATCGACCTGGAGTCCCCCCGGAACCCCCCCCGGGTTCTCCACGCCAACAGACTCAAACCACACTTCGCGCGCTCAGAGCTCAGCCTGCTGATGGCTACCGACAGCGGCACAGAAGGAGACTCCGAGCCCCTCCCTGACCTACTGAGGACCCGTGAAAGAGACGGTTCGGTGGACGGGGTCCGACTCTCCGAGGCCCTGACCCCGGAGCAGCGTCAAGATTGTCGGGCCCTCCTGCTGCCGTTCGCAACCCTGTTTTCTCTCACACCCGGAGTCACCTCCTGGTACCGGATCGGGTACGTACCTGCATCAAAGAAGAAGTCTCCAAGATGCTCGCCCTCTGGGTCATCGAACCTTCGGACAGTCCCTGGGCCAGCCCGGTCGTACTGGTCCCCAAGGCCGCGGCCCCGGGCACCACACCTGAGCTCCGATTCTGCATCGACTATCGGGGTCTGAACGCGGTCACCCGAACCGACGCTCACCCTATCCCCCGAGCAGATGAACTAGTCGACCGCATGGGGGCAGCCCGCTACCTAAGCATCTTCGACCTGACAGCGGGCTACTGGCAGATCGGCCTCACCCCCAGGGCCCAAGAACGTTCCGCTTTCTCCACCCCGGATGGGGAGTACCATTTCAGAGTGATTCCATTCGGCATGAAAAACGCTCCAGCCACTTTTCAAAGACTGGTGAACCAGGTATTGGCGGGCCTCGAAGAATTCAGCGCCGCCTACCTGGACGACATCGCGGTATACAGCCGCCACTGGACAGACCACCTCCACCACCTCCGAGAGGTCCTGCAGGCCCTCCAACAGGCCGGCCTCACAATAAAGGCCAGCAAGTGCCAAATCGGCCAGGGGTCCGTGACCTACCTCGGACACCAAGTGGGGAGCGGTCTGGTGGCCCCCCTTCAACTCAAGGTAGCTGCCATTCAGTCCTGGCAACCCCCCGAAACACAAACCGAGGTCCGAGCCTTTCTGGGACTCACCGGATACTACCGGCGGTTCGTGAAGGACTATGGCAGCATTGTGGGGGCCCTCACGGAACTCACGTCTAAGAACCACCCAAAAAGAGTCAACTGGACTCCCGACTGTCAAGCGGCCTTCGAGAAGCTGAAGGCCGCCATGTGCACCGCTCCTGTGCTCCAGGCCCCCGACTACAGCCGCGAGTTCATCGATCAGACCGATGCCTCCGACCATGGTATTGGGGCCGTCCTCTCCCAACTGAACCCCGAGGGAGTCGACCAACCAGTGGCCTTCATCAGCAGACGCCTCCTGCCCCGAGAGCAGCGCTGGAGCACTATTGAGCGGGAGGCCTTCGCCGTAGTGTGGGCCCTCAAGAAGCTCCGGCCTTACCTCTTCGGAACCCACTTCCGGGTACAAACAGATCATCGGCCCCTGCAATGGCTAATGCAAATGCGGGGGGAGAATCCCAAACTATTGAGGTGGTCCATCTCCCTGCAGGGGATGGACTTCACTGTAGAGCATCGCCCTGGTCAAGACCACGCCAACGCGGACGGCCTGTCCCGCTTTTTCCGCCTCGACGAGGAAAGTCCCCAAGAGGATGGATGACTCTCCCCGCCTTCAGCTGGGGGGGACGCATGTTGGACAGGCCCCATGAAGGACTCGCTCCCTCCCCGCATGACAGGGCCCTGGTACCGGCCCTCCAGGTGCTACCCGCAGAAGCAACCCGTCCCCCATGGGACGTCTGCTCCCGGGAACCCCGGTGTCCCTGGACTGGGCCACCGGCAGCACCCTTGCCCGGGCCAGCCGCCATCTTGGACACTGTGCCACGAGGCCGCGTGGCCTCAGCTCGGCCCCAACCCCGGGCCTGGCCAGGCCCCGACATTCCGGCACCACCATCCACCCAGGAGGTGAACGGACCACTTGGCAGATCAATGGGAGTAAGAAGTGTCGATGGCTCCCTCCCGCCAGGTGCCGACCACCCCCAGCCTCCCCGGGCGCTGGCTCCACCCCCCTGCTGGGTGTCTGGACTCCCTCATCCCGGACCTCCCGACCTCCAAGATCGAGGGTCCGGACATCAAAGAGTGCCAGACCTATAACTGAGGCAGCCCCAGAACAGGAAGGCAGTTGTATCCTGGAGTCGAGAGACACCGAGAAGAACTCATCCTTGATGGACTGCTGGCGCTGCCGCAGCCCTGCCTTGTGAACTATTGTCCTGCCTGCTGGCGCTTCCGCGGCCTTCTGCAACCTTCATCCTCGTAGGACCTGCTGGCGCTGCCGCGGCCCATTGCAACCTTCATCCTTGTGGGACCTGCTGGCGCTGCCGCGGCCCGTTGCAACCTTCATCCTCGTTGGGACCTGCTGGCGCTGCCGCGGCCCGTTGCCACCTACGATCTCTCCGGGACCTGCTGGCGCTGCCGCGGTCTGACCCGTCCGAACACCGAGCTCGAGGATTGTGAGCTACCGCCGTTTCACCTCAGTACCCGTAGGTACCAAGACTGTCCCGCTACCCCCTTTTCCCTACTAGAGACTAGAATTGAGAGGATCACCGTATCCTGATCTCCTTGTATCGTACTACCTTGCTTCAAGAACTGCCTATAAAAGGTGTTAATCTGATCTTCGTGTGGTGTCCATCTGTGGGGGGGAAGTTACTTGTCTGTACGATCGCTGGAGACGGCCCTCACCGGAGGCCTCTCCCCTTGTGCTCGGCCGACCCTCCAGGTCCCCGTCTAACACGGTGCATGAGTTGTCTGTTGTGAGACATATTGTTTGCTTACAGTGGGCTCAGAGCCCGGCCATTGCTTATGATTGGCTGTCTTCACTGTCACTCTCATTTCCTTGTTTCTTATTCATCAGCTGTGTTGGTTTTGCTTCCTCTTCCTGCATTTGTTACTTCCCTGCCACATGGGCACTTTACTGTGTCCTTCCATTGCTTACTTTTTCAGGATCTACTTTTTTCCTTTTATGGAAGCACTCTACAAGAGTGTAAGTGTTTTGAACTCCCTTGTGTACTTCTCTCTCTGCCTTCGCCAGGCTACGTGTTTCTCTCACCCATGTGCTTTTCCCTCGCGATGCCTTCTTGCTCGTCTGCTTCCTCCACACCAGTTTCATGGTTGTTGTCTTTCATCCATTTGAGTCCCCCGACCTGTGCCTTTATGTTACTCTGCACCCCCTTGTTTTTTCCTCCCCTTTTTGCTTCCACCACCATCCATGCCGCTGTGTTGCTTCTGCCCCTTCCCCCCATATTGCTTCCGCCCCCACCCATGCCCCAGTATTTCTTCCTCCCCTGTGTTGCTTCCCCCGCCTGCCTTAAAAAGTGCTTTTGGGTGTTTTTTAGGTCTCGGCCTGGAAATCGCATCCGAAGGATGCGTCCAGGCTGGAGACTTATAGCGAGCTGACACGGGGGAATGACGGACAAAAAACTGTCACGCGCTTCTCCCCGGCTGGATTCAGCTGCTTGCACGCGCACCAACATTCACGCATGCGCGAACGCGCACGTCGCGTCCGCGTCCTGCGCCGTACACATCGACTCGCTCACACACACACCCCCTATCCCACAGTCACACACACGCACTCCAAGACACATACACACACACGCACGCACACACGCGCACACACACATACACAGGCCGCCCCCGCCCGCCCGTACATGCTTTCCCGCCCCTCCGCCGCCCGCCCGCCCGCAGCAGCAGCTCAGCAACGCACTCACCGGCTCTCCTCAGCTGCAGGGCCCGGCAGCAGGACTCGTCTTCCCTCATTAGGCACCGGGGCGCAGGGTAGGCTCCTGCCTGCTCCGGTGGTCCCAACACGGCTCCAATCGCGGCTCTTCCGTGGGAGGCGGGGTAGGCTCCCGCCCTCCTACTTCCTGTTTCCGGGTGTCGCGCCGGCCTGCCTGACTTCCTGGTCGCAGGCCGGCAGAGTAACGAGGATGTTTTGCGGTATGTATTTATTTATTTAATTATGCATTTTTATATAGCGCAGACTTTACCCGAAGGCGGTATTTATTTATTTATGTATTTATGCATTTTTATATAGCGCGGACTTTACCCGAAGGCGGTATTTATTTATTCATGTATTTATGCATTTTTATATAGCGCGGACTTTACCCGAAGGCGGTAATGCTTGCCTTAGCGTAATGGTGTTCCTTCTTAATTTATTGGTGGTGTCCCTGTTAGAATTATTCCCACTTTTAGTCTAGCAATGCTTGGCATGATGTTGGCATCTTTGGCATTATTGAGCCCATCCCTGGTATAATGGGACCACAAAGTATTGTTATTTTGTGGCATATGCGTGCAAAAAAACATAAATAGCCATTACATCAGGCTTGCCAGACCTGTTGGCTTAGCCACTTCTTGCTTTATGTGCGAATGGTTGATTCCTGCATTCCTTAACAATAGTTAGGACTCTAAAACCTGGAGTTTTTTTTAACGATTGTCAAATGAAAAGAGCCCATTACCAACTTTCTCCTTCCTCAACCCAGACTGTACTAATGGAGAACCTCCCACCGACAGGAACTCTGTTACCATGAAAAGTAAGAATAAAAATGCTCTGACACCTCAAATCCCACTAGCATGTTATCTGCCTCATCAAAACACCTTAGTTCCACTTAGGGGGGGGCAGTGTTCCTTTGGGCTTTAGCAATTTAGATATTATTTAAGAGATTTGTTCCTGCACATTTCTTACTTCAACTCTTTCATTGATTCAGGCTGAATGCGAAAAACATTTTAGCCATGTTTCCCTCCGCATTGTCCTGTGGCATGGTTTGGGTTTGGCAGCAGAGTCTACCAGTTAAACCTGAAGTGAGACACCAACAGCTATGTACAGTGCTGGTTTATTTTTTTAAACCATCGTTATTACATTTTGTATCATGTAGTAACAGAAATAGAATCAAATCTACAGTGCAGGTTATGCCTACTTTTTTCAGAGCTCCACGGATGAGATTCGAGCCAATGAGATTACATCAGTGTTTATTTGACAGTTTCTTTATTTTTCATTAGGATTTTCGGGCTTGGCCCTCTCTCAAACATGCAAGCCAAGGCATTGATGTTAAAAAGCTAAACTATTGTTATGGCTTCCTTAAATAAGTCAAAAACGGGTACAAGGTCTTGAACTAGAACCCTTTTTGTAATCCAGTATAATAACCGAAAAGAGGACCAAGCTCTTCATTGCAGATTAAACTGAAACAGTGGAATAGGTGTCGATCTCTTTATTTTATTTGCATTGTTAATTGAAACCGTTGCAATACAAAAATATACCAATGTAAAACCCAAATATACATATAAAAGAATTCACATGTCTTATATAATTCTTTACATTTATGTTGCAAACAACAAATGTAAAACAAGTTTCCCAACCAAGTTATTTTTGGATTTGCACACATCGTTTGAAGGTACTTAATTCCAGTACACAGTTCTCTTCACTACTTATATCGGAAATCAGTAAAAGTGCAAAGAGGTGCTATAAACTTCAGTAAAGTGCTTTAGTGCCAAGACAGAGTAAATGGTAGGGAGTATCTGCGGCAAATCATCGTATCGGGCTTTCACTGGTTCTAGACAACTAAAAAAGTTAATAGCTATTATGCTAGCATTTTCTTTCCGCATAGCCTCAGCACCTTTACTAGACGGCAGTTCAGTCGTGGGTCGTTAGGTGCAACATACTTAGTTCCAGTCCATACTTCCCATCAATGCTTATGCCAGAGTTCAGAGAAGTGCTTAGGATTTGTATAAAGTGCATTAGTGGCAGGAATAGAGTAAATGGTAGGGAGCAATCTATTCAAACCTCCATGTTGGACTTACAGCTTGTGTTAGACGACTAAAGATAATTCGTGACTACTGTACTGGCATTTTCTTTTCGCATGACCTCAAGAACTTTACTAAACTGCAATTCAGTTGTGGATCATCTGGTGCAAAGCATGCCAGCACTGCTTGTCTCCTGGTGCGTACCCTTCGCTGACTAAAGTGGTGTTTTAGTAGTAGTTCTCGTTCTTGTGAGTTCTTTACATAGACATAGCAGGTCTTCTACCGCTGAGCCGCATAAGCGGCAGGTAAAGCTTGCTTTTTAGGTCTCGCCCTGGAATTAGCATCCAAAGGATGCTTCCAGGGTTGGAGACGTATAGTCAGCTGTCTCGAGGGAAGGACGGACGAGAAGGTGCACGAGCGCAGTCCAGGCTGGATTGGTGTGCGCGAACGCGCACGTTCCGTCCTGCGCCGCCCTCCCATACTCCCAGCCTACCGCGCATGCATGCATGCACACAGACAGACACAGACACACACACACACACACGCGCGCGCACTCGCACTTACACAGACACGCAGGCACCCAGACAGGCAACCCCCTCCTCCTCCTCCCCCACAGTCACACACGCATACACACAGACTCCAAGACACACGCACACATACACAGGCCGCCGCGCGCGCGCCCACACATGCCCCCCTCCCGCCCTCGCAGGCCAGCCACAAAGCGAAGCCCCACTCACCGGCAGCAGGACTCTTCCTCCATTCTTCGGCACCGGGGCGCAGGGTAGGCTCCTGCCTGCTCCGGTGCTGCAACCAATCACGGCTCTTCCGGCTCTTCCGTGGGAGGCGGGGTAGGCTCCCGCCCTCCTACTTCCTGTTTCCTGTTGTCGCGCCGGCCTGCCTGACTTCCTGGTCGCAGGCCGGCAGAGTAACGAGGATGTTATAAAGGTTGGTGATGGTCTTTCTAGTATGCAGGCACTAGAAGCTTCTGGCACATACACCACATTTCTACGAAATGTGACCGCAAGTTTGCACAGGTGATACTAAAAATAGTGCAACTATTTATACATGTTCGTGGAACAGTTTCAGCCAAGGCTCTTCATTTACTGTCTCATAAAATATTTAGAAAAACTGTGTAAATGTCATTTTATATATAGTGGTTTCTTCCCTTATTGACTTATTGCATTGTAGTGGCACTGCTATTTCTTCGTATGCGGCCGTCAGTAGGGCTGTTTTTAAGTGAAATCTGTCTATTCGCTCTCAGCAGATGCATGTCTAATGTGCAATGAAATCACCCTATGCTTGTGCAGGGGGGCTACTCCACACATCATAGCCAATGAGGGAGGGTATTCCATAATTTCCATTGTTTGCAGATTTCGGTGTAAACACTTGAGCTGTTCGTAGCCAGACCTAAAAAACGCAGCACTGGTGTTAGATGTTTTTACATACATTGGAAGGATGAACGTGTGGGAGTTTGACGTACAAAGGATGGGAGAGGCAGGAGCGCCAGTGCCCTTCAATAAAAGTACACACTGAGCATCCTTCCAAGGAGAGCTTCTTCGAGCTTGGTCTGTCACTGAAATCGGACATTTAATACAACATCACCAACAGCTGGTAGAGCGCAGCAAGGCATTTTCAGCAGCTAGTGGTATACTTTAATAACATGAACAGAACAAAATTCACTCTGCAGGTTAAATATGCATTTTACAACTTATGAATGGGGAAATAAGACAGCCACACACCCAAGTGAGTAGTTTTTTTTCTTTTAATAAACGTTGAAATTAAATAAAGTACAGGATAAGCCACTATAAATAGAAATAGGCCTTGCAGAGGAAAGTGCAAGTTATTTGTATTGCGGAATGTGGAGTTAACATACAATAATGCCCACTCTCGGGATACAATCCTTTAGAACAGTGGAAGGTTGCAGAGTGCAGCTGCCAGCAGAAAACACGCAGGGCAGCGACCGGCCTGCGGTCAGAGGACTGTCAGGAGCTGCACTTACAGTACAAATTGAAACACAATGTGCACAGTCACACAGCAATCCCAGAGTACCGGGAGCTACTCACAAGGCCTTTGAGGAAGACCTTGCAGGGAAAGAGCTTAAGCATCAAATGTGCGTCGAGAGATTAGAGGGGTTCAGCGTGAAAGCATAGAAAGAGAAAACAGACTTCAAAACATCTCCAGTCTACAGAAATACCTATCAACAAAAAAGTGAACTTGTTCTTAATTCTGAAATACAGTAAAACTTGTGCAACACCTCTTGTAGGACTAGACTGACAGGGTATTCTAACTTCAGTCCGGGCTGCATCATTATATGTCAATATGCAACATATTTTATATGTCCCTTTTTATAAAAACAAAATGTAACTACTGCAAAAAAAAATAGCCAATGCCATTTACAATACTAAAAGCTCAAACTTTGCCTAATGCGAGACCTATTGCATTGCAAATGCTTGTTTTCTTCTTGTTTTTAACTACCTATTAAACTTGAATCGGTAACTACTTGATTTGTAAGCTTGCGCATTTTTGGTACACGTCCTACAAAATGACGTGGTCGGTTGTATCAAAAGATTTTTTTTTTATTCGTTCTGCACGCGTCACTGCACCTGGGATGCTGTGCCACAAGGCTAACAATATTGACAAAGCATGTAGGCACTAAAATGAAACCTATTGGATTTGCCAATGCTCATTTTAATTATTATATGCTAACCCATGCTTTTCCAGTAGGTAAAGCACTCTAGTGCCCTTGTGAGGGCCAAGACTGCATGCACTATGCAAGAGTAAATAAATAAATACTTTAAATGGGTTCTCTTTGAGTCAGAAGGGCGGACACCCCTTGATGACAGCATCGAGTGGACGCGAGCCTGTCACCGCCGGGTCTGTGCATAGGTAGGTTTTATTGCAGTTCATACAGTGAGAGGAAGGATGCTCGGTCCAACTCCTGCTCCCCTTCTTCTTTCCTCTGGGGAGACTTCCCACTCGCAAAAATGAGGTCCCTCGTGCTTGTTCTCAGTGTGCCTTCTCTCCAGCCCAGGATGTGAGATCTCACTTCCCAAAGTGTCTCCTCTCGCCCCCACTCCAGCTGTTGTGTCCCTCTGGCACTACAGGCGGCATGCTGGGGAGGAGGGGGGGAGGGGCCGAGTCCGGGCACTGAGCGCTGAGATATCTGGACAGATGAGGCAGCAAGGGCCTTGGGGACCATCGGGGGGAAACAATCCCTGTTGCACATAGGTGGGCGTGGCCTCTTTTGCACACAGCTGGAAGTGTGGACACCTGACAGCTGGCAGCTCTACAGAGACTGTGGAGTTCCTGGAACACACACTAGGAGGAAAATCCTCTGTCGCACACATCTGGGTGGGTAGACCACCTGGTTACACACACATGCACGTGTGGACCACCTGGGTACACACAGCTGAGAGAGTGGGCCTCCTGGTTTCAGACACCTGCTTACACACGCATTCACGTGTGGACCACCTGGTTACACACGCATGCACGTGGGGACCACCTGGGTAAACGCAGCTGAGAGAGTGGGCCTCCTGGTTTCAGACACCTGCTTACACACGCATTCACGTGTGGACCACCTGGTTACACACACATGCACGTGTGGACCACCTGGGTACACGCAGCTGAGAGAGTGGACCTCCTGGTTTCAGACACCTGGCTGGGTGGGCCCGCTGGTTTCAGACACCTGGCTGGGTGGGCCCGCTGGTTTCAGACACCTGGCTGGGTGGGCCTCCTGGTTTCGGACACCTGGCTGGGTGGGCCTGCTGGTTTCAGACACCTGGCTGGTTGGCCTCCTGTTTTCGGACACCTGGCTGGGTGGGCCTCCTGGTTTCGGACACCTGGCTGGGTGGGCCTGCTGGTTTCAGACACCTGGCTGGGTGGGCCTCCTGGTTTCAGACACCTGGCTGGGTGGCCCTCCTGGTTTCAGACACCTGGCTGGGTGGGCCTGCTGGTTTCAGACACCTGGCTGGGTGGGCCTCCTGGTTTCAGACACCTGGCTGGGTGGGCCCGCTGGTTTCAGACACCTGGCTGGGTGGGCGCGCTGGTTTCAGACACCTGGCTGGGTGGGCCTCCTGGTTTCAGACACCTGGCTGGGTGGGCCCGCTGGTTTCACACACCTGGCTGGGTGGGCCCGCTGGTTTCAGACACCTGGCTGGGTGGGCCCGCTGGTTTCACACACCTGCTTGGGTGGGCCCGCTGGTTTCACACACCTGGCTGGGTGGGCCCGCTGGTTTCAGACACCTGGCTGGGTGGGCCCGCTGGTTTCAGACACCTGGCTGGGTGGGCCCGCTGGTTTCAGACACCTGGCTGGGTGGGCCCGCTGGTTTCACACACCTGCTTGGGTGGGCCTCCTGGTTTCAGACACCTGGCTGGGTGGGCCTCCTGGTTTCACACAACTGCTTGGGTGGGCCCGCTGGTTTCAGACACCTGGCTGGGTGGGCCCACTGGTTTCAGACACCTGGCTGGGTGGGCCCGCTGGTTTCACACACCTGCTTGGGTGGGCCTCCTGGTTTCAGACACCTGGCTGGGTGAGCCTCCTGGTTTCAGACACCTGGCTGGGTGGGCCCGCTGGTTTCAGACACCTGGCTGGGTGGCCCTCCTGGTTTCAGACACCTGGCTGGGTGGGCCCGCTGGTTTCACACACCTGGCTGGGTGGGCCTCCTGGTTTCAGACACCTGGCTGGGTGGGCCCGCTGGTTTCACACACCTGGCTGGGTGGGCCCGCTGGTTTCAAACACCTGGCTGGGTGGGCCCGCTGGTTTCACACACCTGCTTGGGTGGGCCTCCTGGTTTCAGACACCTGGCTGGGTGGGCCTCCTGGTTTCACACACCTGCTTGGGTGGGCCCGCTGGTTTCAGACACCTGGCTGGGTGGGCCCACTGGTTTCAGACACCTGGCTGGGTCGGCCCGCTGGTTTCACACACCTGCTTGGGTGGGCCTCCTGGTTTCAGACACCTGGCTGGGTGGGCCTCCTGGTTTCAGACACCTGGCTGGGTGGGCCCGCTGGTTTCAGACACCTGGCTGGGTGGGCCCGGTGGTTTCACACACCTGCTTGGGTGGGCCTCCTGGTTTCAGACACCTGGCTGGGTGGGCCTCCTGGTTTCAGACACCTGGCTGGGTGAGCCTCCTGGTTTCACACACCTGGCTGGGTGGGCCTGCTGGTTTCAGACACCTGCTTGGGTGGGCCCGCTGGTTTCACACACCTGGCTGGGTGGGCCCGCTGGTTTCACACACCTGCTTGGGTGGGCCTCCTGGTTTCAGACACCTGGCTGGGTGGGCCCGCTGGTTTCACACACCTGGCTGGGTGGGCCCGCTGGTTTCACACACCTGGCTGGGTGGGCCCGCTGGTTTCACACACCTGGCTGGGTGGGCCTCCTGGTTTCAGACACCTGGCTGGGTGGGCCTGCTGGTTTCAGACACCTGCTTGGGTGGGCCCGCTGGTTTCACACACCTGCTTGGGTGGGCCTCCTGGTTTCAGACACCTGGCTGGGTGGGCCCGCTGGTTTCAGACACCTGGCTGGGTGAGCCCGCTGGTTTCACACACCTGCTTGGGTGGGCCTCCTGGTTTCAGACACCTGGCTGGGTGGGCCCGCTGGTTTCACACACCTGGCTGGGTGGGCCCGCTGGTTTCACACACCTGGCTGGGTGGGCCCGCTGGTTTCACACACCTGGCTGGGTGGGTCTCCTGGTTTCAGACACCTGGCTGGGTGGGCCTCCTGGTTTCAGACACCTGGCTGGGTGGGCCCGCTGGTTTCACACACCTGACTGGGTGGGCCCGCTAGTTTCACACACTTGGCTGGGTGGGCCTCCTGGTTTCAGACACCTGGCTGGGTGGGCCTCCTGGTTTCAGACACCTGGCTGGGTGGGCCCTGTGGTATATAAATAAATAATACCGGATCTAGGTTTGACTGGACATAGTAATAACAGATAGCTCAATAAATAAGAGTGAAGATTCGAGGTAGTAGGAGTTTGCAGGTTTAATACAGCATAAAGGACAGGAACAGGACAACCTGCACAGGAATAGGATGACAGGGCCCGACAGCTGCCGGGGCTGGATCTGGGATGAGCGCGCTAATATTTAATAACAGTACACAAGCATATATACTAAAACAGTTGCATTACAGTGAGTACAGTAGGCGGAGCAGTGGGTGTGGTCAATAGCAGTCGCGAAAGATAAGGATGAAAGTGGGTGTAACAGGAGGCGTATACATAGACATGTGATGTAAACGTAACAGAGTATGTCATAAATGGGGCGGAAACATGGAGGGGGCTACCTAAGGAGCCGGGACCTTTAACCTAATGGTGCGTGCAAACTGACAATGACGTGTTTCTAGGAGAAGCTGGGGGCTATGAACTCTGTGCTAGGAGCAGAGACTGAAGTCTGGAGAGTCAGGGCGACATGGACCTAAACAATATCTAGTATCTGATGTTTAGAGAACATGTTGATAGAATCCAAAAGTTATCGGAGTAAAGGCTAACAGACTCTTAGACTGGTGCATGCATTATTCTACATGTAGTGCGTTGAGGAATATTAAATGACCATTAAATGCAGTATTTCTCTTACATGGAGACGTAAAGGCTAGACGATGACGGAAACTATTGATGCGATTCAGTAGCTTAGGAATGCAGAGAAGGAGGGCTGGACTGATAACTAGAACCATAACATACTCTTGGCAGACTCAGAGGCAGAGCCAGGCTGGGCCGGGCACTGTGAGGCAGGAAGTAAGTGAAGGGTCAGGAATACAGGTGGGGGCTGTATCGCGCCTCAGCGAGAGCTCAGGAGACAGGAGCTGAATCTGGTGTCCGGGCCCTTTTGAGGCCTAGAAACGGGGACTTTTCAATGAAATAACGTGCACACTGAGAAACGTGGCAACGTAGCTTTACATAGGCCTGATATTCGTAGTATTCACGAGAACTGGAAACTAGCATACTAGAGATGGACACAACTGTAATTGCGTCTTTAATCAAACATAGGGAATACATATGCATATTAATCATGCACACATAACATAGGATGGGGGACACGTAGGGACACAGAACATGGCAAAATTTACTTTTCCACATTCCCTCCTTGTCACTACGTTTCCATCAGGAAACATCAATATTCATGATACCATCTATCATTTCATACAGTATCATTTGCTCGTCTCGATTTTTCTTGGAACTGGATTTAGAACGGGACTTGGGACTAGGAATACAAGAGGTAGCACAAATGCCACAAATCGCAGGGCCACATTGTATACAGAGGCAGCAACTGAATATGATCGCTACTGCAATACCCAGAAATGACAATACTTTCCATCCCGAGGCGGAAATTATATTCCAGAACCAACCGGACCATGTCCAGGTGCCTGGATCTTGGTGTAACATATGGGCAATTTTATGGAGTCTGGTTATAGCTGAATAAACAGACGGCGCGTTATTAGGAATGAAAATGCAGCAACTAGATCCGATGACTCTACATGCCCCGCCCCTATCGGCCAGTATGACGTCAAGGACGAGACGATTCTGGAGCACGACAATTCTCATAAAGGATTGCTCTTCGGTTAAATTACCTAGAGCAGAAGTAGTCTCAATCACTACTGCTTCGAGGGTTCTGGTTAATCTACGTATCAGTTTACTATTCACGACAGTACCTAAATAGGGGAAGACACCTTTATTGATATCTATGTATTGCTCTAGAGCAGTTTCAGTATAATCGACAATCGGGAGGTCTCTCTTGTGTCTAGTATGTACTAGGTGGGAATTCCTATGGTAGTCAGGTGGGGCTAGAAAAACTGGTGGCAGTAGGAAGGCAATGTAACAGGTACCATCCCAATCGAGGGGCAGACGAACATATGCGGTCTGACCACAAACAAAATAAGAATGACGTGAAGCTTTAAAAATAGATTTCCTACTGTCACTATACTTGACAACAGTAGTACAATCACTATGTCCTACATGTACGGAACCATTTTTTTCGGACACATAATTCGCCTTTAACTGATAGTACTGACATAGCAGGTAAGTCTGGAGTAGAATCAGACTGAACATTTAGGACCATGAAATTCGAAGAATAATTACCTAAATTATAAACTTCATTTTCTAGATCTAACCCTGTTCTGTGGGGAAGACCTTGCTTGTCTGGAAAACATGTACTGTTAAGAAAAGACATATCTGTTGAGGATGACGTTAACGTGGACCATGCTCCACACGAACCATTATGTGAAAATGGATAAGGAAAGAGTGGCAGAACTCCCTTCGGTGTCTGGAAAGGGGCGAGTCGACCACACACCCAACAATTAGTGGCATTGCTGGTCTGGTGTGAATAATGTAACATGCGGATAAAGGAATTATTACGCATAGCAAGACGATAAGAGAGTTCATGAGGAGGCAGATCACTAAACGTGTGCTCTACTGTAGCAATAGAAGACTTATTTACATGAGGAACTGGAAAACACAAATAAAATGCATAACTTGTGCAGGAAATCATAATGCTGAAAAACAATATGAAACTTAGAAAAACGATACATCGGACTGAGTTTTGACTAACTCTCTCACTATGGGGGTCTATTTTATACATGTCAGAAACCGGTCTAACCGTTTCACCTAGGGGAGGACTTAGACAATCAAACTGGCTGACTTATTTTACTAGACCTTAATTTTTTCTTGTACTCCTGTTGCGGAGTTTTCTCTAACAGGGAGGGATTTGTATCATAGTCTTTTGCGGGACAGTCCTTAAGAATAGTACTTTGGCAGTCTTTCAAATCCTCGGAAATGTTCTTAGTAACAGTCTTTAGTCCGTAAAACCTTTTCACATGTGACAGGTGGACCCAGCCCTTCCTGCCTTCCAACTTGACGGCAGTACGGGTGGCCAGGAGGACCTGTTTGGGTTCTTTCCAGCGGGGCTCCAGCGGACTTGAACGATCAAAGTTCCTCACAAGAACCATGCATCCGGGAACGATTTCATGCGGTGCCACCTCGGTATTGTCTGGAAATGCGGCGGCAACCTGTGAACGACAAGAGTGTAGGGCAGACATCAAGGAAGCTAGGTAATCTGTCAGCATATTACTTGAAACATCGGTAATACTTCGAGGTCTAGGTGTACCCCACATATTAGGGGGGCGGCCGAATACGACCTCGTACGGGGACAGACCTGATCTGGAATGTGCGACCATGCGCATATAAAACAAAGCAACTGGCAGAGCTACTAGCCAGTCCACACCTTTCTCTTTACATACTTTGGCAATGCGGATTTTCAGGGTCTGATTATGTCTCTCTACGAGACCGGCTGCTTCAGGATGGCGTACACAATGGAACTTCCACTGGTATCCTAACAAAAGGGAAATATGTTTCATAAGCTCAGATGAGAATGGCTGGCCGTTATCAGAATATATGACCCTAGGGAGTCCGTAGCGGGGGAAGAATTCACGAACCAACTGCTTGGCAGTGGTCGTGGCTGTGTAATCTGGGACTGGATATGCTTCTGTCCACCTGGACAAAGCGCATACAACTACAAGGACATACTTGAAACCTCGACATCGCTCCATCTGAATGTAATCCATCTGGAGGACTTCAAAAGGGTGGTCAGGGGGCTGGAATCCACCTTGTTCCACCGGGACACTTTTACCTGGATTAAACTGACAACATATCATACAGGTACGGACTTTCTGCTTGGCTGCAGCTCGTAAATGCTTGTTGAACCAAATGTTCTGGATACTATCTAACATAGCTTTTTCTCCTAAATGTGCTGGACTATGTGCGGTATTGATAATGACTTGAACCATAGAGTCGGGGAGGAACCATGTGGCTCTACCCTTCGTCACCCATCCCTGATCTGTCTGGACCCCTCCTTGTTCGGACCATTTCTTGATTTCATCGGGAGTAGCATGTAACTGGATATCTATGACATCTTGAGTAGGGTCCTTAACTGTCATACAGGTAGTCAGATCTGGAGTGTGTGTCTGTGTCGGATTAACTGGAATGTCTGGTGTCTGAGCTGTAAGCTTGGCTGTGCGATCTGCTAGATCATTACCCTGGGAAATAGTGTCAGTAATTTTTGTATGTGCTTTGCATTTCATGATAGCAATAGATGTCGGTAAATGTATGGCATCTAACAGAGCTTGAATAAGGAGACCATGCTGAATCTTGGTTCCATGAGAAGTCATGAAACCTCTCTCCTGCCAGAGCACTCCGAAGTCATGTACAACTCCGAATGCGTAGCGTGAATCTGTGTAAATATTAACTTTCAGGTTCTTAGCGTGTATGCAGGCTTGTGTCAGAGCAACTAGCTCTGCTACTTGAGCAGACAGGGTGTCAATACGGTGTGTTTCTATAACTTCAGTGTCAGTAGTCACTGCATACGCGGCTACTAGTTCTCCTGTACTTGTTCTCATACATGAACCATCCACATAAAGTGTCAGGTCGGGATCTGGTAATGGAATATCTGTCAGATCTTGTCTTGGCTTAGTCATAATGTTAACTACTTCCACACAGTCGTGTGTGGCAGGATTCGAAATAACTGACGGTAACAGTGTAGCAGGATTTAGAACGTTGCAGCGTCTGATTTCTATGTGTGGCTGGAACAGTGTCAATTCATAACCTGTTAAACGTGCAATTGTCAAGTGCTGAGTCTGTGTTCGGTTTAAAAGAACTTCCACAGAGTGTGGAACCTGTACTGTCAAGGAGTGTCCTAATACTATGGAATCACTTTGTCTGATAGCTAGTGCTGTGGCTGCAACTGACTTGAGGCACGCAGGCAGAGCCTGGGCTACTGGATCTAATGTGCTCGAAAAATAAGCACAAGGCTTGTACTGTCCTGCTTGATCTTGTTTGAGAACAGATAATGCTGTACCTTCACGTTCAGTGACGAAAAGTGTAAAAGGCTTACTGTAGTTCGGTGTAGTTAGAACTGGAGCTTGGCATAAGGCTTTCTTTAACTCATTGAAACTAAGTGTATGTTCAGATGTCCAAGGGAGGACAGTCGATACGGCTGCCTCCTGTGTCGTTAACTGTATCAGTGGTTTAGCTAGAAATGCATACTGAGGAATCCATTGTCTGCAATAAGAAGTAAGGCCGATAAAAGCACGTACCTCCTTCTGGGTCTTGGGCTGAGGAAGACTCGCTATTAACTGGATACGGTCTGGTGTCAACTGCCTACCCCACTTGGACAGTAAGTGGCCTAAGTAGATCACTTGCTGGACACAGAATTGAAGCTTCGAAGGGGACACCTTGTGCCCCATCTCGGCTAAGAAATACAAGACTGTAAGTGATGCTCGCTCGCAAGCACGTTCAGAACGGGCTGTGATCAGTAGATCATCGACATACTGGAGCAGGGCCGTGTCAGTTGGCATGTGAATGTTGTCTAGTTGTCTTTTAAGTGCTTGACTGTAAATACTAGGACTTTCTGTGAAACCTTGAGGAGCTCGTGTGAACATATAGCTTCTTCCATTTAAACAAAATCCGAAAAGAAACTGGCTGTCTGGATGAATGGGAACACTGAAAAACGCGTTCTTGAGGTCTATGACTGTAAAAAATGAGGCTTCGGAATCAATGGCTGTCAATAGGGAAGAGATATCTGGAACAACTGGGTACTGGGGAATAATACATTTATTGAGTTCTCGAAGGTCAATCACTAATCGATATACTGGGGGTGCATTTGGATCAGTACGTTTCATGACGGGAATGATCGGAGAATTACATACATTGGAGTCAGTTTCTACAACTACTCCTTGAGCCATGAGCTCGTCAATAATTTTGGATAAGGCTGCTACAGCCTCAGGTGGCAATCTATACTGTCTGATTCGTGGTAACACTACACCTGGTTTGAGAGTCACACGATGGGGTGTGATTTGCATAAAACTTACATCAGTTGGACCTTGCGCCCATAGATGCTGCGGAACATTAGACAATCTCGGATCAAATTCTCGTAATACATAGTGACCCTTGAAGTCACGTAGAAACAATCGTATTCCCTCTGGGGAGCAGCAAATAACTGCACCTAATTCTTTCAGTGTCTTAATACCTAACAGATTTTCTGGACATGACTTTGTAAGTAATAGATCAGTAGTTCGGGACAATGGACCTACTTCTAGAGTAACTGGCTTTGATATCTCGTTTACAATAGGCTTTCCTGAAAATCCAAGGGAAACATTTCTAGAGCCTGAGAGCGGAGCCCCTGGAACTTCGGCGTGACTGATGGTCGTCCTACTTGCCCCTGTATCAATCAGAAACTTTCTGTCTTTCCCTAGTACTTGACTATGAACATAGGGACCTTCTTGGTCTACAGGAATCTCGATGAGAGGCAAGCCTACCTCCCTCTCTAGGCTGTTTCATGAATATGGCTGATACTCTGGATACTCGGACTGTGCATACTGGTACATCTGCTGTGTAACATGCTGTGTTGCAGCAATAGGCTGCGGTGCTGGAACTGTCTGTTGTGCATTCTGTGGCTGAGAAGCCTGTGAAACTTGTTCTTGTCTAGGCGGACGTGGTCTTTCTTTAGTCTTACCGGTAGCTATGTTGTGTTTCAGAACTGCACACTCGTTTATATAATGACCTGGCTGTTTACAATAATTGCATGTCCCTTTAACGGGAACTGCAGGATGACTGGCTTGATTCGTACCCCTCTTCTGACTGTCTTGAGGAACAGATTGTGCAACTAGTACTTTCATTTTCGTGTCTTTCATACGTTTTCTCTCGTGTTCTTGCTCTTCTCTGATTCTATTCTGGTGGTACTGGAGCATCTGTAACATCTGGGACGGGGTACTAGCTTGCCATGTACTTTCGACTTTCAAAACTCGATTCTTAACTTGTGGACTTGAATTCTCGACTAATTTAGTAACAAAAAGATGAGGGTATGACTCGCTACTTGTCTTGAGGCCACTGTTTATAATAAAACATTTCTCGAATCTAGAATAAAAATCACTAGTATCTTCATCTTGTTTCTGTTTACAGGCTGAGATTGCATCCCAGTCTTCCTTTTTAGTGGCTAATAATCTTGGCAAAACTTGTATTAACAGTTCTGGTAATTCTTTACATTTCTCTCCAAGACCGGTACCTGGTACTCGTATTTTATCTTCAGCTTCTAGAACTGCCCAATCGATCTTTTTCTCTCCCACCTCCCATTCTTTTTCCTTGAGTTTCTCGTATACCCCTGCGGGCAACAGGACCTTTAACATTTTAATAATATCTGGATACGTGTATTCTCCCATACGGAGCATGTCCTTTAATTCTCGGTGGAACCCTGCTGGATCTTTATCATGACAGGGAATTAATTTCTTCATCTCTAAGAGTTCCATCTTTGTAATCGGGGTGTAAACAAACACTCTTTGCATTTCACCATCTGCTGTCCTGACTGGGTGTACTTCTCGTAACGGATTCTGTCTATCTATGTAAAACGGTTTACTTTCTGGAGGTGAGACATGAACAAAATGCGGGTTCAAAAACGTTCTATATTTGTGACGCTGTTCTAGAATGACACTAATTAAATCGGTACCTAGACCTTTCCATCTATACTGGAGTAACTCGTTCAGGACATCGTGTAACGGACCTGGATCAGAATGCTGACCCTCATACAGAGTAATGAGGTGCTGGATCATATACATACCCACCAGTCGTTGCTCGGCTGGGGGCAGTTTCAGAAACATTTGTGCCACTATTTCGTCTGGAAAAGTGGTAGAATCAGTAATCCATCGGACTGCTGATCGGGCTAGTTCTTGTTCATGCATGGTACTTAACTCACTGTAACCGATTCGTGATTTCAGAATGTGATCGGTAGCTTGAAATACTTGTTCTAGAGAACCTTGTTCTGGTGCTGGATGAGGAACAGTTTTCTTGTAATCTAGACGTGAATGTCGGTCGGTAAGTCTAGTTCTACCTACATACGCTATTCTGGCGGGATTCTCGTCGTCTACCTCTTCAGTAGAAGAGTCATTCTCTTTCTCGTTTACTAGTGCTTCTTTGCGTTTCTCGTGTAACCTTATTATTTCTTTACGAATTTTCTTGTACATACTCTCTATACTACTGATGGTTCTGTGCTTACCCTCGGCTATATTATCACTCCACCTTGTCAGGATTCTCATTTCGCTCGGATCTTTGGACGGGAAATCTTGTTCCCTTATTAAACAATTAATCAGAAATTTTAATATCATGAGCTGGATCTCAGCTTTCCTTTGAGACATGGCTTCGCCAATACTTTCTGGATCATTCCCTGTACGGATGAAACGATATATTCTGTCTAGATCTTCTTTCATATTCGGTAGGGTGTCCAAATACCCGGTCACCCGTCTTACACGGATGGAATATATAACTGTACTATCATCACCTGCAACTGGATCATAGCGGCATTCAGTGAGAGCTCGTCGGATATCTGCAACGGACTTATATTTGGGCGTACGCTGTAACGCACTTTCATGTAACTCGACTAACGTTACTCGTTGGTGTGGTGGCGGGGTACCAGGAGGACCTCCTCCTGCGGCCCCTAAACTAGAATCGTCGACTGACACTCTTCGTATTGGCGCGGCGGGAAATTGTAAGGTAGGCTGGACCGGGGGTACCGTAGCAGGTACTCCGGTGTCTGGAGGAGCAGGAATTACATGATTTACAGGGACTGGTGGACCAGGATTTGCATATTCTGGAACCGTGTCGTCCAAATAGGATGAGATAAAAATATCAGCTGCGGTCGGTTTGTGACGTAGCTTGGTCGGAACTAATGGTGGCGGAAAATTACTGGATGCCTCCGGGGTCGCTTTTGGCAAGCCCTCGGCAAGAAGAGGGTACATACCTTTAATAAGGGCATGCCTCTGTCTGTCTGACTGTTCGGTTTTGACTCGTTCACCTATCTCGATTAATTCCCTTTCTTGGGCTCGTTCTAAGGATTCTCTACTTAATTCTGACTTTCTGATTTCTTTTTCTGTTCTTTTATGAGATTCTTTGCGCCATAACTCGATGGCATCTTTCTGTGACTGTCTGGCTTTCTTTTTCCATAATGCTTCTTCTACTCGCATGATGCACTCAGCATCCCACGTACCTGATACGGGCCATCTATACTTTTCTTCTAACTCTTTGGTGTATTCCACCCATAAATCTAGATATAATATGGCACTTATGCCATGCTTCTGATACATAAAATGACCTGGACTGTCCCTAGGCGGGACAGGAACTGCTTCTTCTAACAGACCTTTCCTAGTTCTTAACTGACGTAGTTTGGAGAACAACGGCATGACGGAACCGTAATCTAGACACAATACAATACACAATGAACACGATATTTACACCACTTTCATACCACGACATTAAAATACATGAAGAACATTTAAAATAACAATTCGAACAGAAATACTACCTGGAATACGGAAAACAGAATACATGAATTTTCTCGAGAACAGAACTGACTAGAACAGAAACTAGATGCACTGCTAAAACAGTACGAAACTTACCGGTCTCATAAAGAGACACGTCAGGACCCGCATCCACCGAAGTGGACACTTCGTTTTGGGATCTGTGTACCACCAAACCCCACGGACCAGAGACAATTTAATTGACCCTGTCTAGATACTACCCCAGCAACGGTACTCACCGGGCAGCAAGAACGGAAGGCCTCGGACTGGACTGGACTGCTTCGACGCCGGGCGGACGAACTTCGGACTTCTGTTACGGGTGGGCCTCCGGATACCTCGGACCTTGGACTCTTGGCTTGGGCTCTGGTCGGGACTCGCCGCGTTCCTCCACCGCCTCGTCTGGATGCTGGACCGCAACCTCCGTCTCCTCCGTGGGCCTGAGGGATACTTGAAGCAGAAATATCTGCACGTGCACGGTATGGTTCCGTCACGGCTGCAGAGGATCAGGGGGCATACGTGGCTTCACCGGCGCGTGGGGAAAGGGCAAGTCCCTGTTCGGGCGCCATTATGTGGTATATAAATAAATAATACCGGATCTAGGTTTGACTGGACATAGTAATAACAGATAGCTCAATAAATAAGAGTCAAGATTCGAGGTAGTAGGAGTTTGCAGGTTTAATACAGCATAAAGGACAGGAACAGGACAACCTGCACAGGAATAGGATGACAGGGCCCGACAGCTGCCGGGGCTGGATCTGGGATGAGCGCGCTAATATTTAATAACAGTACACAAGCATATATACTAAAACAGTTGCATTACAGTGAGTACAGTAGGCGGAGCAGTGGGTGTGGTCAATAGCATTCGCGAAAGATAAGGATGAAAGTGGGTGTAACAGGAGGCGTATACATAGACATGTGATGTAAACGTAACAGAGTTTGTCATAAATGGGGCGGAAACATGGAGGGGGCTACCTAAGGAGCCGGGACCTTTAACCTAATGGTGCGTGCAAACTGACAATGACGTGTTTCTAGGAGAAGCTGGGGGCTATGAACTCTGTGCTAGGAGCAGAGACTGAAGTCTGGAGAGTCAGGGCGACATGGACCTAAACAATATCTAGTATCTGATGTTTAGAGAACATGTTGATAGAATCCAAAAGTTATCGGAGTAAAGGCTAACAGACTCTAAGACTGGTGCATGCATTATTCTACATGTAGTGCGTTGAGGAATATTAAATGACCATTAAATGCAGTATTTCTCTTACATGGAGACGTAAAGGCTAGACGATGACGGAAACTATTGATGCGATTCAGTAGCTTAGGAATGCAGAGAAGGAGGGCTGGACTGATAACTAGAATCATAACATACTCTTGGCAGACTCATAGGCAGAGCCAGGCTGAACCGGGCACTGTGAGGCAGGAAGTAAGTGAAGGGTCAGGAATACAGGTGGGGGCTGTATCGCTCCTCAGCGAGAGCTCAGGAGACAGGAGCTGAATCTGGTGTCCGGGCCCTTTTGAGGCCTAGAAACGGGGACTTTTCAATGAAATAACGTGCACACTGAGAAACGTGGCAACGTAGCTTTACATAGGCCTGATATTCGTAGTATTCACGAGAACTGGAAACTAGCATACTAGAGATGGACACAACTGTAATTGCGTCTTTAATCAAACATAGGGAATACATATGCATATTAATCATGCACACATAACATAGGATGGGGGACACGTAGGGACACAGAACATGGCAAAATTTACTTTTCCACAGCCCGCTGGTTTCACACACCTGGCTGGGTTGGCTCGCTGGTTTCACACACCTGGCTGGGTGGGCCCGCTGGTTTCAGACACCTGGCTGGGTGGGCCTCCTGGTTTCAGACACCTGGCTGGGTGGGCCCGCTGGTTTCACACACCTGGCTGGGTGGGCCCGCTGGTTTCAGACACCTGGCTGGGTGGGCCCGCTGGTTTCACACACCTGGCTGGGTGGGCCCGCTGGTTTCACACACCTGGCTGGGTGGGCCTGATAGTGTCAGACACCTGGCTGGGTGGGCCCGCTGGTTCCTCACACTTCAGTGGGAGCCTCCTGCTTGCGTACACCCGCATTTCCTTGCTATCAACTCACCTGGTTTCTGCTCATTCAGTGAATCCCACATTCTCAACTCACATGTTATGTTATTGAGACTTATACAGCTCACAGCTACTCCAAGGAGTACCGGCGATTTGGTTCCTGATCACTCAAATGCTGTGGTTCCGGATCACTCAAATGCTGTGGTTCCAGATCACTCAAATGCTGTGGTTCCTGATCACTCAAAGGATGTGGTTCCTGGTCACTCAAAGGATGTGGTTCCTGATCACTCAAATGATGTGGTTCCTGATCACTCAAATGATGTGGTTCCTGATCACTCAAATGATGTGGTTCCCGGTCACTCAAATGATGTTGTTCCTGATCACTCAAATGATGTGGTTCCGGGTCACTCAAATGATGTGGTTCCGGGTCACTCAAATGATGTGGTTCCGGGTCACTCAAATGATGTGGTTCCGGGTCACTCAAATGATGTGGTTCCTAATCACTCAAATGATGTTGTTCCTGATCACTCAAATGATGTGGTTCCGGGTCACTCAAATGATGTGGTTCCGGGTCACTCAAATGATGTGGTTCCGGGTCACTCAAATGATGTGGTTTCGGGTCACTCAAATGATGTGGTTCCGGATCACTCAAATGATGTGGTTCCGGGTCACTCAAATGATGTGGTTCCGGGTCACTCAAATGCTGTGGTTCCTGATCACTCAAAGGAAGTGGTTCCTGGTCACTCAAAGGATGTGGTTCCTGATCACTCAAATGATGTGGTTCCGGATCACTCAAATGATGTAGTTCCGGGTCACTCAAATGATGTGGTTCCGGGTCACTCAAATGATGTGGTTCCTAATCACTCAAATGATGTTGTTCCTGATCACTCAAATGATGTGGTTCCGGGTCACTCAAATGATGTGGTTCCGGGTCACTCAAATGATGTGGTTCCGGGTCACTCAAATGATGTGGTTCCGGGTCACTCAAATGATGTGGTTCCTAATCACTCAAATGATGTTGTTCCTGATCACTCAAATGATGTGGTTCCGGGTCACTCAAATGATGTGGTTCCGGGTCACTCAAATGATGTGGTTCCTAATCACTCAAATGATGTTGTTCCTGATCACTCAAATGATGTGGTTCCGGGTCACTCAAATGATGTGGTTCCGGGTCACTCAAATGATGTGGTTCCTAATCACTCAAATGATGTTGTTCCTGATCACTCAAATGATGTGGTTCCGGGTCACTCAAATGATGTGGTTCCGGGTCACTCAAATGATGTGGTTCCTAATCACTCAAATGATGTGGTTCCGGATCGCTCAAATGCTGTGATTCCTGGTCACTCAATGGATCTTTCTCTTCTCGACCCATGCGGTCTCGGGTCAACCAGTAGATGTCCCTTTTCTTAGCTGACAGGGATCTTGTCCCAGTGAATCTCGTTATTCTAAACTCCTGTATTTCCAGGTCCACAATGGATCTCCTTTGTTGAGCCCGTATGTTTCTTTGTTCAATGGATCTCTTCTTCTAAGCTCAAGTGATTCTTGGTCCCTTGGATCTCTGTGTTCTAGGCTCATGTAGTTGGTGGTCCCTAATGAATGTCCTGGTTTTCAACACACGTAATCCATAGTCCAGAGGATCTCCATGTTCTAAGTTCATGGGATTCCTGGTAACTCACTGAATATTCTCACGCTTAGCATATGCTTGTTTGTTTCTCAGTGGGTCTCCGTTTTATAAGCCCGGTGGACACTCACATTACGTTCAATAGACCTCTTTGATGTAAACACAAGCTCTTGTTTTTTTCTGAGAAGAGTCATGTTCTACATGTTGGTGGTTCCTGGTCTCTTAAGGGATCTCCATGATCTAAGCGTGTTTCGTTCCCCGTCCGGCAGTAAAAGTCCCTGCTCTCAGCTCACTCGGTTCCAGGTCCTTCAAAGCATCTCCCAGTTTTCATCTTGAGCGGTTCTCAGCCCCTTAATCTATCTCCGTGTTCTCAGCTCACGTGGTTCTGTGTCGCTCAGTAATAGATCTGTTGGTTCTAAGCGCTGTTGCCCACTGGCACTTGATAGATCACTCTGCTCTTCTGTGGATCATCCCTTTCTCACCTCATGAAGTTCCTTTGCTCTCATTGGCTCTCCCTGGTCGCTGCTCGTGCAGTATTGGTCCTTCAGTGGACTTGCCTGTGGTCTGCTTCTGTATCTACTGGCCCAATGGACCTCGCCTTCTCAGCTCCAGCGGTTCCTGGCCTTTAATGTATATTGACCTGATAAACACGGTTCTTGTGCTCATTTCAAGGTTTTAAAAAGCGGCGCCACCATGGGGTGGACTGTCACTAGAGCCGGTGCTGACAATTAACTGCCGGTGTCGAGCTCCGGAAACCACCGGCACAATTTAAGCAGTGGAGTGGTTCCCACTTTGTGGCTATGGTGACTTTCACTTTCAGGTGGTTGCTTGTTCTCTTTGTGTCAGTAGGTGTTTGAGTCCTGTTTTAAGTGGTTGCCTGTTGTCTTCTGTGGTACTTTATGACATTCTTCCTCTCTTGGGTGGTTGCTTGTTGTGTCTATATCAGTTGATGCATTTCTACTTCTTTTTGCAATTGTTCGTTGCTGTCTGTGGCAGTGTATACTTTTCCTCCACTCTTGGGTAGTTGCTGAGTCTCTCTTTCAGTGAGGTCCACGTTGCTCTTTGTGGCCTGTGGGGGTAGTTTTCTTTCTTTAACAGGTTGTTGCTGGTTCTCTCTGTGTCCGCTGATGTTTTATTCCTGTTGTGCGTCGTTGCCTGTTGGTCTCTGTGGAACTTGATGATATTCTTCGTCTCTCAAGGGGTTGCTGGTTGTGTCAGTTGATGCATTTCTACCTGTTTGGATGATTGTTTGTTGTTGCCTGAGCAGTGTGCGGTTTTCTTCCTCTCTTGGGTGGTTGCTGGTTGTGTATGTATCAGTTGATGTATATCTACCTGTTTTGGGTGATTGCTAGTACCTACCTGTAGCAGTGTGTGATTTTCTTCTTCTCTCGAGTGGTTGCTGGCTGTCTGTATCAGTTGATGTATTTCTACCTGTTTTGTGTGATTACTTGTTGCTGACTGTAGCAGTGTATGATTGTCATCCTCTCTCTCGAGTGATTGCTGGTTGTGTCTGTGTCAGTTGACGTATTTCTACCTGTCTTGAGTGATTGTTCATTGTTGTCTGCATATTGTATGTTTTTCTTCCTCTCTTGGGTGGTTGCCTGTTCTCCCTTTCTGTCAGTGATGCTAGGTGGGCTCCAGTCCCTCTGCTTGGCCATGCATGGATTATTTCTGGTTCAGGTGGTTTCTGCCTCTTCCCTGAAGTAGGGGGGTCTCCTTGTCGCGCCTGGTCCTTCCATGTCCCTGTACCCCGCTGCCCCATGATGGCAGACTCGTCCTGTAGCGGTGCACACTTCTTTCTTTTCTCTGTTCATTGTTCTGTGCCTGGTGTCATTCTGATTTTCCCTTCTCTTCTTTCTTGTGTATTTCCGCTTTGTGCCCCTCGCCTCCGCGAGCTCGTGTTGCCCATTAAAGTTTGATCCCTTTAATGTTGGCCTCTGGTCATTTAATCCACTCCACCCGGAGCTTGAGGCTGGAGGCACGCGCCTGGTCCATGAGCTCGTGTCACGAGAGGCGTAGCTTCCATTGGTGCAGAAGGTGCAGCGGCACCGGGACGCAGTAGCCTGAGGGGCCCATTGAACCACAATCATTGTTATCTTTTACAATTTAAACAGCAGCCAGGGGGGCAAATTCCTTCCTGGCTGTAGGGCCCATGACACTCTGGCTATGCTAGTGGCCATGTTGAATACTCAAGCCCTGTGTCCAAACCACGCCTCTGGCCACATAGGTAAGAGAGCCTGCTGCGTTGACACCGCCTCTCTCACACACCGCCTCTCTCACACACTGCCTCTCTCACACCGATTCTGTCACGAATTACACCTCTCACACTGCCTCTCTCACACACTGCCTCGTTCACACTGCTTCTGTCACGAATTACACCTCTCACACTGCGTCTCTCACACACTGCCTCGTTAAAACACTGCTTCTGTCACGAATTACATCTCTCACAACTACCTCTCTCACACTGCTACTCTCACACACTGCCTCTCTCACACACTGCCTCTTTCACACTTCTTCTGTCACGAATTACTCCTCTCACAACTACCTCTCACACTGCCTCTCTCACACACTGCTTCTCTCACACCGCCTCTCTCACACACTGCCTCATTCACACTGTCTCTCTCACACACTGCCTCGTTCACACTGCTTCTGTCACGAATTACACCTCTCACAACTACCTCTCTCACACTGCTACTCTCTCACACTGCCTCTCTCACACACTGCCTCTCTCACACCGCCTCTCTCACACACTGCCTCTCTCACACCGCCTCTCTCACACACTGCCTCGTTCACACACTGCCTCGTTCACACTGCTTCTGTCACGAATTACACCTCCCACAACTACCTCTCTCACACTGCTTCTCTCACACACTCCCTCTCTCACACTGCCTTGTTCACACTGCTTCTCTCACACACTGCCTCTCACACCGCTTCCCTCACACACTATCTCTCACACACTGCTTCTCTCACACACTGCCTCTCTCACACACTGCCCCTCTCACACACTGCCTCTCTCACACACTGCCCCTCTCACACACTGCCTCTCTCACACACTGCCTCTCACACACACTGCCCCTCTCACACACTGCCTCTCTCACACACTGCCCCTCTCGCACACTGCCTCTCTCACACACTGCCTCTCTCACACACTGCCCCTCTCACACACTGCCTCTCTCACACACTGCCCCTCTCGCACACTGCCTCTCTCACACACTGCCTCTCTCACACACTGCCCCTCTCACACACTGCCCCTCTCACACACTGCCTCTCTCACACACTGCCTCTCTCACACACTGCCCCTCTCACACACTGCCCCTCTCACACACTGCCTCTCTCACACACTGCCCCTCTCACACACTGCCCCTCTCACACACTGCCTCTCTCACACACTGCCTCTCACACACTGCTTCTCTCGTGAATTACACCTCTCACAACTACCTCTCTCACACTGCTTGTCTCACACACTGCCTCTCACAGACTACTCCTCTCACACTGCTTCTCTCACACACTGCCTCGTTCACACTGCCCCTCTCACACACTGCCTCTCTCACACACTGCCTCTCTCACACACTGCCTCGTTCACACTGCCTCTCTCACACACTGCCCCTCTCACACACTGCCTCTCTCACACACTGCCTCTCTCACACACTGCCCCTCTCACACACTGCCTCGTTCACACTGCCTCTCTCACACTGCTTCTCTCACGAATTACACCTCTCTCAACTACCTCTCACACTACTTCTCTCACACACTGCCTCTCACAGACTACTCCTCTCACACTGCTTCTCTCACACACTGCCTCGTTCACACTGCCTCTCTCACACTGCTTCTCTCACACACTGCCTCTTTCACACTGCTTCTCTCGTGAATTACACTCTCACAACTACCTCTCTCACACTGCCTCTCTCACACACTGCCTCGTTCACACTGCCTCTCTCACACTGCTTCTCTCACGAATTACACCTCTCTCAACTACCTCTCACACTGCCTCTCTCACACTGCTTCTCTCACACTGCTTCTCTCACGAATTACACCTCTCTCAACTACCTCTCACACTGCCTCTTTCACACTGCTTCTGTCACGAATTACACCTCTCACAACCACCTCTCACACTGCTTATCTCACACACTATCTATCACACATCACCTCTCTCACACTGCCTCCCTCACACACTATCTCTCACACATCACCTCTATCACACATCACCTTTCTCACACTGCCTCCCTCACACACTATCTCTCACACATCACCTCTATCACACATCACCTTTCTCACACTGCTTCCCTCACACATATCACTTCTCACACTGCTTCCCTTACACACTTCTCTCACACTGCTTCCCTCACACACTATCTCTCACACCTCCCCTCTCTCACAATAAATGCCCTGTCTTACACCAGGAGTGCTCTCAGGCAGGCCGCCCCCGCTCGCTGCTGTCACAGGTGACTCCTGGCAGGTACTGTTGGCAGGGAGCTGCACCAGCTAAAGATAGCTCGGCGCCTCCTCGAGCAGGCCGTGTGCCCTTGGACGGTGCCAGGGCGGAGGCACGTGACGTCCGTGCCCTGCCTTTGTATCCGCTTTCGGTGAATGCCGCAGGGTGGCATTCCTCAGAGCTGGCAGGGCCGGGGAGGTGAGGCTCACCAGGGCCCTTACAAGGAGCCTGTGAGTAAATATTACTACAACCTGCCTCCTCAGCATCCTATGAACGCTCAACATGGCAGGTGTGTCACAGACCCCAACCTAGGACCACCGTGCACACCTGTCTCTTCAGACCCCCAACCTAGGACCCCCGTGCACACCTGTCTCTTCAGACCCCCAACCTAGGACCCCCGTGCACACCTGTCTCTTCAGACCCCCAACCTAGGACCCCCGTGCACACTTGTCTCTTCACACCACCACCCTAAGACCCCCGTGCACACTTGTCTCTTCAGACCACCACCCTAAAACCCACCGTGCACACCTGTCTCTTCAGACCACCTCCCTAAGACCCCCGTGCACACCTGTCTCTTCACACCACCACCCTAAGACCCCCGTGCACACTTATCTCTTCAGACCACCACCCTCAGACCCCCGTGCACACTTATCTCTTCAGACCACCACCCTCAGACCCCCGTGGACACTTGTCTCTTCAGACCACCACCCTAAGACCCCCGTGCACACTTATCTCTTCAGACCACCACCCTCAGACCCCCGTGCACACTTATCTCTTCAGACCACCACCCTCAGACCCCCGTGCACACTTGTCTCTTCAGACCCCCAACCTAGGACCCCGTGCACACCTATCTCTTCACACCACCACCCTAAGACCCCGTGCACACTTATCTCTTCAGACCACCACCCTCAGACCCCCGTGCACACTTGTCTCTTCAGACCCCCAACCTAGGACCCCGTGCACACCTATCTCTTCACACCACCACCCTAGGACCCCCGTGCACACTTGTCTCTTCAGACCACCACCCTCAGACCCCCGTGCACACGTGTCTCTTCAGACCACCACCCTCAGACCCCCGTGCACGCGTGTCTCTTCAGACCACCACCCTCAGACCCAGTGCACACTTGTCTCTTCAGACCACCACCCTAAGACCTCCGTGAACACTTGTCTCTTCGGACCACCACCCTAAGACCCCCGTGAACACTTGTCTCTTCGGACCACCACCCTAGGTCCCCCGTGCACACTTGTCTCTTCAGACCACCGCCCTAAGAAGCCCTGTGCACACCTGTCTCTTCAGACCACCACCCTAGGACCCCCGTGCACACTTGTCTCTTCAGACCACCCCTAAGACCCCCGTGCGCACTTGTCTCTTCAGACCACCACCCTAGGACCCCCGTGAACACTTGTCTCTTCGGACCACCACCCTAAGACCCCGTGCACACTTGTCTCTTCAGACCACCCCTAAGACCCCCGTGCGCACTTGTCTCTTCAGACCACCACCCTAGGACCCCCCGTGCACACCTGTCTCTTCAGACCACCACCCTAAGACCCCCTGTGCACACTTTTCTCTTCAGACCACCACCCTAAGACCCACCCTGCACACTTGTCTCTTCAGACCACCACCCTAAGACCCACCGTGCACACTTGTCTCTTCAGACCACCACCCTAAGACCCACCGTGCACACTTGTCTCTACAGACCACCACCCTAGGACCCCCGTGCACACTTGTCTCTTCAGACCACCCTAGGACCCCCGTGCACACTTGTCTCTTCAGACCACCACCCTAAGACCCACCGTGCACACTTGTCTCTTCAGACCACCACCCTAGGACCCCCCGTGCACACCTGTCTCTTCAGACCACCACCATAAGACCCCCTGTGCACACTTGTCTCTTCAGACCACCACCCTAAGACCCACCGTGCACACTTGTCTCTTCAGACCACCACCCTAACACCCACCGTGCACACTTGTCTTTTCAGACCACCACCCTAAGACCCACCGTGCACACTTGTCTCTTCAGACCACCACCCTATGACCCACCGGGAACACTTGTCTCTTCGGACCACCACCCTAAGACCCACCGAACACACTTGTCTCTACAGACCACCACCCTAGGACCCCCGTGCACACTTTTCTCTTCAGACCACCCTAGGACCCCCCGTGCACACTTGTCTCTTCAGACCACCACCCTAAGACCCACCGTGCATACTTGTCTCTTCACACCACCACCCTAGGACCCCCGTGCACACTTGTCTCTTCACACCACCACCCTAGGACCCACCGTGCACACTTGTCTCTTCAGACCACCGCCCTAAGACCCACCGTGCACACTTGTCTCTTCAGACCACCGCCCTAAGACCCACCGTGCACACCTGTCTCTTCAGACCACCACCCTAAGACCCACCGTACACACTTGTCTCTTCAGACCACCACCCTAAGACCCACCGTGCACACTTGTCTCTTCAGACCACCACCCTAAGACCCACCATGAACACTTGTCTCTTCAGACCAACACCCTAAGACCCACCGAGCACACTTGTCTCTACAGACCACCACCCTAGGACCCCCGTGAACACTTGTCTCTTCAGACCACCACCCTAAGACCCACCGAGCACACTTGTCTCTACAGACCACCACCCTAAGACCCACCGTGAACACTTGTCTCTTCAGACCACCACCCTAAGACCCACCGTGCACACTTGTCTCTTCACACCACCACCACCCTAGGACCCCCGTGCACACCTGTCTCTTCAGACCACCACCCTAGAACCCCCGTGCACACTTGTCTCTTCACACCACCACCCTAGGACTCACCGTGCACACTTGTCTCTTCAGACCACCACCCTAGGTCCCCTGTGCACACTTGTCTCTTCACACCACCACCCTAGGACCCACCGTGCACACTTGTCTCTTCAGACCACCACCCTAAGACCCACCGTGCACACTTGTCTCTTCAGACCACCACCCTAAGACCCACCGTGCACAGTCTCTTCAGACCACCACCCTAAGACCCACCGTGCACACTTGTCTGTTCAGACCACCACCCTAAGACCCACCGTGCACACTTGTCTCTTCAGACCACCACCCTAAGACCCACCGTGAACACTTGTCTCTTCGGACCACCACCCTAAGACCCACCGAGCACACTTGTCTCTACAGACCACCACCCTAAGACCCCCGTGCACACTTGTCTCTTCAGACCACTCTAGGACCCCCCGTGCACACTTGTCTCTTCAGACCACCACCCTAAGACCCACCGTGCACACTTGTCTCTTCACACCACCACCCTAGGACCCCCGTGCACACTTGTCTCTTCACACCACCACCCTAAGACCCCCGTGCACACTTGTCTCTTCACACCACCACCCTAAGACCCACCGTGCACACTTGTCTCTTCAGACCACCGGCCTAGGACCCGCCGTGCACACTTGTCTCTTCAGACCACCACCCTAAGACCCACCGTGCACACCTGTCTCTTCAGACCACCACCCTAAGACCCACCGTGCACACTTGTCTCTTCAGACCACCACCCTAAGACCCCCCGTGCACACTTGTCTCTTCAGACCACCACCCTAAGACCCCCGTGCACACCTGTCTCTTCAGACCACCACCCTAAGACACCCGTGCACACCTCTCTCTTCAGACCACCACCCTAAGACCCACCCGGGCACACTTGACTCTTGAGACCACCACTCTAGGACCCTCCTTGCACACTTGTCTCTTCAGACCACCACCCTAAGACCCACCGTGCACACTTGTCTCTTCAGACCACCACCCTAAGACCCACCGAGCACACTTGTCTCTACAGACCACCACCCTAGGACCCCCGTGCACACTTGTCTCTTCAGACCACCCTAGGACCCCCCGTGCACACTTGTCTCTTTAGACCACCACCCTAAGACCCACTGTGCACACCTCTCTCTTCAGACCACCACCCTAAGACCCACCCGTGCACACTTGTCTCTTGAGACCACCACTCTAGGACCCCCCTTGCACACTTGTCTCTTCAGACCACCACCCTAAGACCCACCATGAACACTTGTCTCTTCGGACCACCACCCTAAGACCCACCGAGCACACTTGTCTCTACAGACCACCACCCTAGGACCCCCGTGCACACTTGTCTCTTCAGACCACCCTAGGACCCCCCGTGCACACTTGTCTCTTCAGACCACCACCCTAAGACCCACCGTGCACACTTGTCTCTTCAGACCACCACCCTAAGACCCCCTGTGCACACTTGTCTCTTCAGACCACCACCCTAAGACCCACCGTGCACACTTGTCTCTTCAGACCACCACCCTAAGACCCTCCGTGCACACTTGTCTCTTCAGACCACCACCCTAAGACCCACCGTGCACACTTGTCTCTTCAGACCACCACCCTAAGACCCACCGTGAACACTTGTCTCCTCGGACCACCACCCTAAGACCCACCGAGCACACTTGTCTCTACAGACCACCACCCTAGGACCCCCGTGCACACTTGTCTCTTCAGACCACCACCCTAAGACCCCCGTGCACACTTGTCTCTTCAGACCACCACCCTACGACCCCACCGTGCACACTTGTCTCTTCAGACCACCACCCTAAGACCCACCGTGCACACTTGTCTCTTCAGACCACCACCCTAAGACCCACCGTGCACACTTGTCTCTTCAGACCACCACCCTAAGACCCACCGTGCACACTTTTCTCTTCAGACCACCACCCTAGGACCCCCCGTGCACACCTGTCTCTTCAGACCACCACCCTAAGACCCCCTGTGCACACTTGTCTCTTCAGACCACCACCCTAAGACCCACCGTGCACACTTGTCTCTTCAGACCACCACCCTAAGACCCACCATGCACACTTGTCTGTTCAGACCACCACCCTAAGACCCACCGTGCACACTTGTCTCTTCAGACCACCACCCTAAGACCCACCGTGAACACTTGTCTCTTCGGACCACCACCCTAAGACCCACCGAGCACACTTGTCTCTACAGACCACCACCCTAGGACCCCCGTGCACACTTGTCTCTTCAGACCACCCTAGGACCCCCCGTGCACACTTGTCTCTTCAGACCACCACCCTAAGACCCACCGTGCACACTTGTCTCTTCAGACCACCACCCTAGGACCCCCCGTGCACACCTGTCTCTTCAGACCACCACCCTAAGACCCACCGAGCACACTTGTCTCTACAGACCACCACCCTAGGACCCCCGTGCACACTTGTCTCTTCAGACCACCCTAGGACCCCCCGTGCACACTTGTCTCTTTAGACCACCACCCTAAGACCCACTGTGCACACCTCTCTCTTCAGACCACCACCCTAAGACCCACCCGTGCACACTTGTCTCTTGAGACCACCACTCTAGGACCCCCCTTGCACACTTGTCTCTTCAGACCACCACCCTAAGACCCACCGTGAACACTTGTCTCTTCGGACCACCACCCTAAGACCCACCGAGCACACTTGTCTCTACAGACCACCACCCTAGGACCCCCGTGCACACTTGTCTCTTCAGACCACCCTAGGACCCCCCGTGCACACTTGTCTCTTCAGACCACCACCCTAAGACCCACCGTGCACACTTGTCTCTTCAGACCACCACCCTAAGACCCCCTGTGCACACTTGTCTCTTCAGACCACCACCCTAAGACCCACCGTGCACACTTGTCTCTTCAGACCACCACCCTAAGACCCTCTGTGCACACTTGTCTCTTCAGACCACCACCCTAAGACCCACCGTGCACACTTGTCTCTTCAGACCACCACCCTAAGACCCACCGTGAACACTTGTCTCCTCGGACCACCACCCTAAGACCCACCGAGCACACTTGTCTCTACAGACCACCACCCTAGGACCCCCGTGCACACTTGTCTCTTCAGACCACCACCCTAAGACCCCCGTGCACACTTGTCTCTTCAGACCACCACCCTACGACCCCACCGTGCACACTTGTCTCTTCAGACCACCACCCTAAGACCCACCGTGCACACTTGTCTCTTCAGACCACCACCCTAAGACCCACCGTGCACACTTGTCTCTTCAGACCACCACCCTAAGACCCACCGTGCACACTTTTCTCTTCAGACCACCACCCTAGGACCCCCCGTGCACACCTGTCTCTTCAGACCACCACCCTAAGACCCCCTGTGCACACTTGTCTCTTCAGACCACCACCCTAAGACCCACCGTGCACACTTGTCTCTTCAGACCACCACCCTAAGACCCACCGTGCACACTTGTCTCTTCAGACCACCACCCTAAGACCCACCGTGAACACTTGTCTCTTCGGACCACCACCCTAAGACCCACCGAGCACACTTGTCTCTACAGACCACCACCCTAGGACCCCCGTGCACACTTGTCTCTTCAGACCACCCTAGGACCCCCCGTGCACACTTGTCTCTTCAGACCACCACCCTAAGACCCACCGTGCACACTTGTCTCTTCAGACCACCACCCTAGGACCCCCCGTGCACACCTGTCTCTTCAGACCACCACCCTAAGACCCCCTGTGCACACTTGTCTCTTCAGACCACCACCCTAAGACCCACCGTGCACACGTGTCTCTTCAGACCACCACCCTAACACCCACCGTGCACACTTGTCTCTTCAGACCACCACCCTAAGACCCACCGTGCACACTTGTCTCTTCAGACTACCACCCTATGACCCACCGTGAACACTTGTCTCTTCGGACCACCACCCTAAGACCCACCGAACACACTTGTCTCTACAGACCACCACCCTAGGACCCCCGTGCACACTTGTCTCTTCAGACCACCCTAGGACCCCCGTGCACACTTGTCTCTTCAGACCACCCTAGGACCCCCCGTGCACACTTGTCTCTTTAGACCACCACCCTAAGACCCACTGTGCACACCTCTCTCTTCAGACCACCACCCTAAGACCCACCCGTGCACACTTGTCTCTTGAGACCACCACTCTAGGACCCCCCTTGCACACTTGTCTCTTCAGACCACCACCCTAAGACCCACCGTGAACACTTGTCTCTTCGGACCACCACCCTAAGACCCACCGAGCACACTTGTCTCTACAGACCACCACCCTAGGACCCCCGTGCACACTTGTCTCTTCAGACCACCCTAGGACCCCCCGTGCACACTTGTCTCTTCAGACCACCACCCTAAGACCCACCGTGCACACTTGTCTCTTCAGACCACCACCCTAAGACCCCCTGTGCACACTTGTCTCTTCAGACCACCACCCTAAGACCCACCGTGCACACTTGTCTCTTCAGACCACCACCCTAAGACCCTCCGTGCACACTTGTCTCTTCAGACCACCACCCTAAGACCCACCGTGCACACTTGTCTCTTCAGACCACCACCCTAAGACCCACCGTGAACACTTGTCTCCTCGGACCACCACCCTAAGACCCACCGAGCACACTTGTCTCTACAGACCACCACCCTAGGACCCCCGTGCACACTTGTCTCTTCAGACCACCACCCTAAGACCCCCGTGCACACTTGTCTCTTCAGACCACCACCCTACGACCCCACTGTGCACACTTGTCTCTTCAGACCACCACCCTAAGACCCACCGTGCACACTTGTCTCTTCAGACCACCACCCTAAGACCCACCGTGCACACTTGTCTCTTCAGACCACCACCCTAAGACCCACCGTGCACACTTGTCTCTTCAGACCACCACCCTAGGACCCCCCGTGCACACCTGTCTCTTCAGACCACCACCCTAAGACCCCCTGTGCACACTTGTCTCTTCAGACCACCACCCTAAGACCCACCGTGCACATTTGTCTCTTCAGACCACCACCCTAAGACCCACCGTGCACACTTGTCTGTTCAGACCACCACCCTAAGACCCACCGTGCACACTTGTCTCTTCAGACCACCACCCTAAGACCCACCGTGAACACTTGTCTCTTCGGACCACCACCCTAAGACCCACCGAGCACACTTGTCTCTACAGACCACCACCCTAGGACCCCCGTGCACACTTGTCTCTTCAGACCACCCTAGGACCCCCCGTGCACACTTGTCTCTTCAGACCACCACCCTAAGACCCACCGTGCACACTTGTCTCTTCAGACCACCACCCTAAGACCCACCGTGCACACTTGTCTCTTCAGACCACCACCCTAAGACCCACCGTGCACACTTGTCTCTTCAGACCACCACCCTAGGACCCCCCGTGCACACCTGTCTCTTCAGACCACCACCCTAAGACCCCCTGTGCACACTTGTCTCTTCAGACCACCACCCTAAGACCCACCGTGCACACTTGTCTCTTCAGACCACCACCCTAAGACCCACCGTGCACACTTGTCTCTTCAGACCACCACCCTAAGACCCACCGTGCACACTTGTCTCTTCAGACCACCACCCTAAGACCCACCGTGAACACTTGTCTCTTCGGACCACCACCCTAAGACCCACCGAGCACACTTGTCTCTACAGACCACCACCCTAGGACCCCCGTGCACACTTGTCTCTTCAGACCACCCTAGGACCCCCCGTGCACACTTGTCTCTTCAGACCACCACCCTAAGACCCACCGTGCACACTTGTCTCTTCACACCACCACCCTAGGACCCCCGTGCACACTTGTCTCTTCACACCACCACCCTAGGACCCACCGTGCACACTTGTCTCTTCAGACCACCGGCCTAGGACCCACCGTGCACACTTGTCTCTTCAGACCACCACCCTAAGACCCACCGTGCACACCTGTCTCTTCAGACCACCACCCTAAGACCCACCGTGCACACTTGTCTCTTCAGACCACCACCCTAAGACCCCCCGTGCACACTTGTCTCTTCAGACCACCACCCTAAGACCCCTGTGCACACCTGTCTCTTCAGACCACCACCCTAAGACACCCGTGCACACCTCTCTCTTCAGACCACCACCCTAAGACCCACCCGTGCACACTTGTCTCTTGAGACCACCACTCTAGGACCCCCCTTGCACACTTGTCTCTTCAGACCACCACCCTAAGACCCACCGTGCACACTTGTCTCTTCAGACCACCACCCTAAGACCCACCGTGAACACTTGTCTCTTCGGACCACCACCCTAAGACCCACCGAGCACACTTGTCTCTACAGACCACCACCCTAGGACCCCCGTGCACACTTGTCTCTTCAGACCACCCTAGGACCCCCCGTGCACACTTGTCTCTTCAGACCACCACCCTAAGACCCACCGTGCACACTTGTCTCTTCACACCACCACCCTAGGACCCCCGTGCACACTTGTCTCTTCATACCACCACCCTAGGACCCACCGTGCACACTTGTCTCTTCAGACCACCGGCCTAGGACCCACCGTGCACACTTGTCTCTTCAGACCACCACCCTAAGACCCACCGTGCACACCTGTCTCTTCAGACCACCACCCTAAGACCCACCGTGCACACTTGTCTCTTCAGACCACCACCCTAAGACCCCCCGTGCACACTTGTCTCTTCAGACCACCACCCTAAGACCCCCGTGCACACTTGTCTCTTCAGACCACCACCCTCAGACCCCCGTGCACACTTGTCTCTTCAGACCACCACCCTCAGACCCCCGTGCACACTTGTGTCTTCAGACCACCACCCTAAGAGCCCCGTGCACACTTGTCTCTTCAGACCACCACCCTAAGACCCACCGTGCACACTTGTCTCTTCAGACCACCACCCTAAGAGCCCCGTGCACACTTGTCTCTTCAGACCACCGGCCTAGGACCCACCGTGCACACTTGTCTCTTCACACCACCACCCTAGGACCCCCGTGCACACTTGTCTCTTCATACCACCACCCTAGGACCCACCGTGCACACTTGTCTCTTCAGACCAC
This sequence comes from Lissotriton helveticus, assembly GCF_964261635.1. Classification (NCBI taxonomy): domain Eukaryota; kingdom Metazoa; phylum Chordata; class Amphibia; order Caudata; family Salamandridae; genus Lissotriton; species Lissotriton helveticus. The sequence continues at coordinate 478,438,551 of NC_136062.1, forward strand.
CGGCCTAGGACCCACCGTGCACACTTGTCTCTTCAGACCACCACCCTAAGACCCACCGTGCACACCTGTCTCTTCAGACCACCACCCTAAGACCCACCGTGCACACTTGTCTCTTCAGACCACCACCCTAAGACCCCCCGTGCACACTTGTCTCTTCAGACCACCACCCTAAGACCCCCGTGCACACTTGTCTCTTCAGACCACCACCCTCAGACCCCCGTGCACACTTGTCTCTTCAGACCACCACCCTCAGACCCCCGTGCACACTTGTGTCTTCAGACCACCACCCTAAGAGCCCCGTGCACACTTGTCTCTTCAGACCACCACCCTAAGACCCCCGTGCACACTTGTCTCTTCAGACCACCACCCTCAGACCCCCGTGCACACTTGTCTCTTCAGACCACCACCCTCAGACCCCCGTGCACACTTGTGTCTTCAGACCACCACCCTAAGAGCCCCGTGCACACTTGTCTCTTCAGACCACCACCCTCAGACCCCCGTGCACACTTGTCTCTTCAGACCACCACCCTCAGACCCCCGTGCACACTTGTGTCTTCAGACCACCACCCTAAGAGCCCCGTGCACACTTGTCTCTTCAGACCACCACCCTAAGACCCACCGTGCACACTTGTCTCTTCAGACCACCACCTTAGGACCTCTCGTGCACACTTGTCTCTTCAGACCACCACCCTAAGACCCACCGTGCACACTTGCCACCATGTACACTTGTCTCTTCAGACCACCACCCATGTCAGTCTGCACTTTGATGTCTGCACTTTGATGTCCGTGCTTTGATGTCTGTGCTTTGAGTTCAGACTGTGCTTTAATGTCAGTGCTTTGATGTCAGTGCTTTGATGTCTGTGCTTTGATGTCAGTCTGCATTTTGATGTCTGCGCTTTGATTTCTGTGCTTTGATGTCTGCGCTTTGATTTCTGTGCTTCGATGTCTGTGCTTTGATTTCAGTCTGTGGTTTTATGTCAGTGTTTTGATGTCTTTGCTTTGCTATTAGTCTGGGCTTTAATGTCAGCATGTGCTTTCGGTTTTGCCTGTGTTTTGATGTTAATCCTTGTTTTGCTTTAGGAATACTGTAGTCTGCACTGGTGCTTTCATGTCTGCCTATGACTTGCCTTAAGTTTAGTGTTAGTCTGTGCGTGCTTAGAGGTCAGTGCATTGTGGTCAGTCTGTGCTTTGATGTCAGTCTATGTTCTGCTTTAAGGTTAGTGTCAGCCTGTGCTTTGACATCAATGCTTTGAAGTTAGTCTGTACTTTGATGCCTGAGCTTTGATTTCAATCGATACTTTGCCGTAAGGTTGGTGTCATTCTGTGTTTTGATGTTAGTCCGTACTTTGATGCCAGTGTTTTGATTTTAGTCCGTACTTTGACGTCAGTGTTTTGATTTTAGTCCGTACTTTGATGCCAGTGTTTTGATTTTAGTCCGTACTTTGATGCCAGTGTTTTGATTTTAGTCCGTATTTTGACGTCAGTGTTTTGATTTTAGTCCGTACTTTGATGTCAGTGTTTTGATTTTAGTCCGTATTTTGACGTCAGTGTTTTGATTTTAGTCCGTACTTTGATGCCAGTGTTTTGATTTTAGTCCGTATTTTTACGTCAGTGTTTTGATTTTAGTCCGTACTTTGACGTCAGTGTTTTGATTTTAGTCCGTACTTTGATGCCAGTGTTTTGATTTTAGTCCGTATTTTGACGTCAGTGTTTTGATTTTAGTCCGTACTTTGACGTCAGTGTTTTGATTTTAGTCCGTATTTTGATGTCAGTGTTTTGATTTTAGTCTGTATTTTGACGTCAGTGTTTTGATTTTAGTCCATACTTTGATGCCAGTGTTTTGATTTTAGTCCGTATTTTGACGTCAGTGTTTTGATTTTAGTCCGTACTTTGACGTCAGTGTTTCGATTTTAGTCCGTACTTTGATGTCAGTGTTTTTATTTTAGTCCGTATTTTGACGTCAGTGTTTTGATTTTAGTCCGTACTTTGATGTCAGTGTTTTGATTTTAGTCCGTACTTTGACGTCAGAGTTTTGATTTGAGTCCGTACTTTGATGCCAGTGTTTTGATTTTAGTCCGTATTTTGATGTCTGTGTTTTAATTTTAGTCCGTACTTTGATGTCAGTGTTTTGATTTTAGTCCGTTTTTTGACGTCAGTGTTTTGATTTTAGTCCGTACTTTGATGCTAGTGTTTTGATTTTAGTCCGTACTTTGATGTCAGTGTTTTGATTTTAGTCCGTACTTTGATGTCAGTGTTTTGATTTTAGTCCATACTTTGACTTCAGTGTTTTGATTTTAGTCCGTACTTTGACGTCAGTGTTTTGATTTTAGTCCGTACTTTGATGTTTTGATTTTAGTCCGTACTTTGATGTCTGTGTTTTGATTTTAGTCCGTACTTTGAAGTCAGTGTTTTGATTTTAGTCCGTATTTTGACGTCAGTGTTTTGATTTTAGTCCGTACTTTGATGCCAGTGTTTTGATTTTAGTCCGTACTTTGATGCCAGTGTTTTGATGTTAGTCCGTACTTTGATGCCGTATCGTGCTCTGATAGCAATCAGTGCTTTTCCTTAATGTATTAGAACGTAGGTACTCTACGTCACTGTACTCTGTGTCACTCTACTCTACACCACTCTACTCTGCACCACTCTACCCTACGCCACTTAATTCAATGCCATTGCATTCTGAGCCACTCCATTCTACTCTACTCTACGCCACTCCATGTCACTCTACTCTATGCCATTCTACTCTATGGCACTCTACTCCACTCTCCTCTACACTACTCTCCTCTATGATGCTCTACTCTACGTCACTATCTTTTAGTCACGCTGCTGTACAACTTGGCTAAAATACATTGGCAAAGCCAATAGCTCACACATAGACAAGACTTATTGTCTTTGTCAATGCTTGTTTTTTTGTTTTTTTTTTAGAGTTTTATATAGCGTGAACTAGACCCGGAGATATCCGGTATCAGAGCGCTTACATGAGCACCAGTTGCGTTACAGGCGGAGACATTCATTTTTGTTGGGCACTGGGAGATTAAGTGATTTTCCCAGAGTCACAGGATGTTGAGTGTCGTTGCAGAGACTCGACCCGGTTCCTCAGCTTTGACGTCGACCGCTCTAGCTGTAAGGCTACATCCTCTCACTACACTGGAGCTTTGGATCTCAGGATGCAGGGCAGCTCTGTGCAAAATAAATAAAAAAATAATACTTTACTCGCCTATTAACTGGAAAAAACTCACTCCTAACTTCTAAAAGCAAGGTATAAAACACTCCCATATAAACATATCTCGAGCATTGACCTGGGCTGCAGCCACCATGGCCAGCATTTTCATTACCAGCATGCTTGGTGCCAGTCTATGCGTTAACTATAGATTCCGCGTCTGTCCGTTTTCGCCCTTATGTGTCAGGCTGGACTTTTCCTACAGGTTTGGATGTCACCCTGTGCATTAGCTGTTGTTTTCCAGCCAATCTGTGCTTTAGCTGCAGTCAGTCTTTTCTTTACCTGCAGGTTTGGTGTCCGCTGCAAGCGGTGTGGCCCCTGTGCTGCACCTGTAGGTGGGTGTCAGTCTGGGATTTACTGGATGGATTCCAAATACTCTGCTCTTTGGGGATACACTTGAAAAGAATACTGGTACTGGCACTGGCCAACAAACTGTGAGAACTGTGTGTGAAGCGAGTAACACTTAACCACATCGACCATGATGCATGAGGTAATTCAGCTGTGACGTGTCAGCAGGGTGCTCCAAATCCCTTTGACTACTCTGCTCTTTACCTAGTTTTAGAGCCAGCGTCTTCCTATGTGTAGGCTTTTTGTCTGTTGCCTCTGCTGTATGTACTTGTATGTTTGTGGTCATTCTGCACTCTTCCTGTAGCTTTGGTGTCAGCCTTTGCTTTACCTGCATGCGTGGTGTGAGCTTGTGCTACTTTCCTGGGTTTGCTGTCACTCCGTGGCTATACCACATCTATCATGTCAGTTTGGGCTTTTCGGCTATAGATAAGTTGTCTACCTTCATTTTACTTTTGCTTTTATGTCACTCTGGATTTTTCCTGCGATTCCTTTTTTTAGTTGCTTTTTTTGGAATCAATCTTGCCTTACCACAAGGGTTTGGTGTCAATATTTTGGTTTCCTGTAGGTTTGGTGTCAATCTTTAAGTTTCCAAGATATATGACAAAGAACACTTCTCCAAAACCAGTTATTTAGTATAAGGCATTATGTCCAAGGTAAAACTACAATGGTCCAACAGATCAATGGTTTTCAAATGTTATTATTAAAAAATATACCATATTTATACATCATGTTTTTCTTTTATAGAACACATATACATTTCATTATAAAAAATACGCCAAGAAACTCTGAAGAATAAATACTTAACATATCAAATGTTGAGGAGCCCCACCAACATTACAATGAACAATTAACATATTGTACGTAGATTAATTAATAAAACATGACAAAAACCATAATTGACGTGTTTAGTTCCGTGGGTCAATCTGAACAGAACACGATGGCATTGAGTTGGTCCCCAAATTCCGTAGGCACTTCGAAATGGACGTTGACTAACAAATGCGGGGGTCCCAGCCGGAACTATATCTCCGTAGACTGCCGTAATAAATTGTTCCACATGCAGTGTTAGTAGTCGATGTAAAAACAAATATAGTCAGATAATGTAGAAAATTAGTAGGGAAGAGGTGTGGCGCCGCGGCTAGGGCGGCTGACTCCAAAATCTGGGGATCACGGTTCGATCGCCGGCAGTAGATTAGCCCAGCACCATGTGACTCTGAGCAACAGCTTGCTTAATCTTCCCGACGGCCCCCAGCGCCTAGAGACCCTTACGGGTGATTGTGCGCTACAAATGTGGATTTAGTATTATTATTATTATTATTAATAATTCATAAGGCGCCCTCCGAGTCCAGCTCAGCAACGGAGTGCCGGCGTCCAACCTGCAGGTCTGGTGTTAATCTTTTAGTTTCCTGCCGGTTTGGTGTCAGTCTTCTCTTTACCTGGAGTGTTGTATGACGCTTTTCTATGTCTACGAGTTTGGTGCCAGGCCGCCCTTCCCAGCAGTCTGTGCTTTACCTTTAGGTTTCGGTGTGAGTCTCAGATGTACTTGCTTGTCCGGTGCCTGTTTGTGCTTCACTTGCAGCTTTGGTTTGTTGTCGCTGTGGGCTGTACTTGCAGGTGTCAGGCTTACCTTCATGTACAGGTGTGGTATCAGTTAAACCCCTCCTCTGCGGCGCGAATGCTGCCGCAGCGCGGGAGGGTGAGCACGGCGCTTCGGTGCTCATGACGGCCCCATGCCGTCATGTGTCACGGGCGGCGTGTGCTCATAACGGCGTGGTTCCGTCATGACCACGCCCACTCATTAATTCGCCTGCACAGGCGGGGAATTAGTGCCGCATGGGAGGAGCGGCGGCGGCGGCATGACGACTCCACGCCGTCATGCGCACACGCCACCTGTGGCTCATGACGGCTTTGAGCCGCCATGAGCACGCAAGGGGTTAAGGGTTGCCTGCAGGATCGGTACAAGCTTGACCTCCTGGTTTACGGGTGGCGTGTCTGCCTGTGGCCTGGGCGCCCGTCTGTGCTGCGCCTGCAGGTGTGTTTTTAGTCTCCGCTGTGTATTTTTCCTGATTAGGGAAGCTTACTTCGGCGTTACCCTTTTACCCACAGGGAAATATTTTCCTCTGTTGAGAACCCACTTCCACAGCACCCCTCCTCCCTGACAGAATTTTGGGGAGTTTGTTCCCCCTCCCACCCTGGTAGGGGATTTACACCTCTACTTTGCTGGATCAAATCTCCCTGGGAAGAGGTCAGAGAGGAGTTTGTGAATCAAAACAAACTCACACGGTGTTGGCTTTCACAAACTCTCATGGCAGTCAGGGTTAGAACCCTCACCCAACGCTCCTTCTATGGGGTTTCCTGCTGCATGATTGTAAGGAGTTGTGACATACACTTATGCAGTAGTAGGTGCTATCTATGTGGAGAAGTGTGGCTCACTGGTTAGAGGAGGCAGACCTGGAAGCAGAGGTCAGCCCGGGACCAGGGTTCAATTCCCGGCTCGGCAGGGTCTTGAGTCCTAAAATGTCCATGGACTCGACAATTCTCGCTCTGGTGCCTACTTGATTCACGGGTTCACACTCTGCGACTCTGGGCAATAGCTTGCTTAATCTCCACAACGGCCCCTCGCAGCGGGATGCCTGGCTTTCACCTTGCGGATACCCTGCCGGGGTTATCTCACAGGGGAATACCAGGACGTGTTCCCTAAGCAAGCACTTAGAAACCGCTCGGTGATTTGCGCTATATAAATTCCTGTACATTTACATTTACATCTATCCGTCGGTGGATGATTCGCAGCAATAGGGTTTTGCCCCCAAAATTGACTTTGTTAATTGTCAATATATTATGGGACCAAGGAACGTGGTGTATGTATGAATGGCACTCTTTTCTGGTGTTGGACGTAGGGTAGAGCGTGATGTGGGACACCAGCACGGAGGACCCCACAACCCCTCCTATGATGCAACGCCTAACACTGCAGTGCTGGACGGGGAGCTAACATGAGCCCTGCGAATCCTTTCATCTCAGTCCCTTATTGCACCGAGAGTCCAACCCTCTCCAGGACGGGGTCGGATATCTCACCAACAGCATCTAAAATCAATTTAGGGGCTGATTACGATGGCGTACGGACTTAAGTCCGCCCACCATTGTCCCCGGTATTGGGACCGCCTGCCTATATGGTGGTCGTCGCGCACCTGAAATTACAATGCAGCGGCCACTATGGCGGCCGCTAACGGAATTTTTAACATTGCAAAAACAACAGTTGATGGACAGAATGCAGAACAATGTCATGACTGCAGCACCCACTGCAATGTTAAAAATGCAGGTTTTGCTTTTCTCTGGACTATGTCGCAGCCACCACCCGATGCCGGCCACTTGGTGCAGGGTGCCCCCCGAATGAAAAACAAAAGTGCCCCTGCAACGGGCCCCCCAAGTCAATCCCCGCCAGCCTTTTCATGGCGGGAGAACCGCCATGGAAAGGCTGGCGGGGATGCTGTATCCTAATGAGGCGGACAGTGCCCGCTAGGCACCGCCACCATTATAGGGATGCGGGCGGGTCGGACAGGCAATCGTAACAATTGCCTCTGTTGGACCAATGGCGGGCGGGCTTTCCGCCCTCCAGCACACTGCCCGCCATCCTAATCTTGCAGGTGGGGAAATGGCCTTACGATGGTGGTGCACCCGCCACCAGCAGCCTGCCGGTGGTGGGTACACCGCCATCGTAATCAGGCCCTTAGAGCTTTATGGTTCACCCGACGGCACAATTTCCCAAAAATATTTATTGGAAAGAAACACGTGTCTAAATAAAAAATAAATGAATACAGAAAAAGTCAGACAGCTGAACCCACAAGTTTCAACCTCTAATGGGTGTTTTATACATTGACCAACTCACACATCCACCCTGCTACCCACCGCTTTGTTATGTGGCACATTTAAAATAAACCCCCCCCAGGCCAGCATTTTATGAATGACGATACCTTTTATTCATTTTCCAAAGGGAGGCAGCAGAGCATCACTCAAACAACAAATTCACTCAGTGTGATCTAATACCAGTGCACTGGACATGTCCCTGACCAGCTGTCCTTAACACTTTGACCTCTGTAACCCCCACTAACTATTCACCGGAAGCGGAGGACCCCCTCTGAAGTAATTTGTACGATTTGAACCCCAAAACGATGCACAAAATATGGAAATAAGTATACGTCCAATAGATACACAGTTAATTAAATATGTTCGTGGAGTCTGGAGAAACTGGAGTAAATTCACAGGTGAGGCAGGTGTGCCGCATGAAGCATGGCGGGCGTGAGCTGTGTCTGGGAAGGAGAGAGTCTGTACCTTAGTAGGACATGGTCCCGTGTCCACACTAGCGAGCTGGAATCAATTGATTCGAGCTCGCTCGTGTGGACACGTTTCTCCAGCCGGCTGATACCCAGACGTTTTTAGATGCGCCAGCCTTGTGCCGGCCCCCCACCTCCGTTTATTTGCACCAGCCTGATCCTCAGGTAGGCCTGACCGCTCCTGCCACCCACACCTACGCTCACCTTCCTGCCATCCCATTCCACACCTTGACAGATCTCCATTGAATTTGAATTTGAATTTAAAAAGCTTATATAGCGCAACATACACCATTACGGTTTCTTGGCGCTTCTGACGGTAGGCAAAGAAAACAGAGAGGGCTCAATAGTGTGGAAAGGCCTGAGCAAACAAAAAGGTTTTCAGGCCCTTGCGGAAGTGGGAATATTGTTTTGAAGCTCGAAGGTGGTCAGGCAGGGAGTTCCAAAATACAGGAGCCAAGATGGAAAAGTTGGAACCTCCCCATTTTTTCCTAGTGAAACGAGGGACCTGCAAAAGGGACCGATCGGACGAACGAAGGTGTCTGACAGGGACATAATTAGTTAAGAGGGAAGAAATAAAAGCAGGGGCCATTCCCTGTCGTGCCTGAAAGACCATGCACCCAATCTTAAAAAGAGATTGTTGCCATTCCCTCCCTGTACACCAGTACATAAACTCCAGCCCCGTCCTGAAGATGATCCTGCTTCTATAGGATCGAAACGTCGTCGACTCCTCATCGCAACTGACGGTGCCCTAACTCCTCGCGGTTCAACTAAATTGCTCAATTGTTACCCACGTAATCATTGTAAACTATTTTGTGCTGAACCACACTGTCACTTGTATATATTGTCACAAATTTGTCACCGTGCGCCTTTCGCTGTTTTCACTTAGTCACCTGCGTCGCCACTTATATGTATCACGAGTAAGGGTGGGCGGACATTTTTTTATTTTTTAGATCACTTTAAACAATTTATAATCGACACACATTGAATTTAGTTTCCTCAACTATTTCCACCCTGCTTACCCTGGTACAAAATTCTTTCAGTTGTAAAGTCTGATGCAAAATCTATTTCCCCTGTTTCCAATTACGCACTCCCCTCCCCCCCCCCCCAAAAAAAAAGGTCATGCTACTGGAGTTTTTTTTGTGCACGTGTAAAGTTCGTTTAAGATGCCCGGGCCTCAAACTCCCATCAGGGCCGGCTCTAGGCTCACGGAGGCCCTGAGCAGGGAGTGTAGGTAGGGGGCCCGAGGCCGCCAAATCCCTGCCAGGAGCCGCCACGCAAATATGTATCTAAGGATATACATTAGCGTGGTGGCCCCTGGGGTTTGGCGGCCCTGTGCAGGTGCACAGCTTGCACATGCCTTAGGCCGGCCCTGCTCCCATCTAGATGTTGGCGCGGGTGGACGTTTGCTAAATGTGACACTTTAACAGGTGATGCCCGGAACTGCTGAAGTCTGGGACCCCCTAAATGTTTGCCCCCCCTCTCCTGCGATATTATTGACTGCACCAGCGAGTGCACATAGTCTAATCCCACTGGTGCTGCTATCACTCTCACTCAGTATTCAGTAAAGAGAGCCCTCACCAAATTAGAATATAAGCATTGGCAAAGCCGACACATCTGACCTTTGGAAGGCACTAAACGACTTTTTGACGTTACCAGTGCTTGTTGTTGATGCTGAACAACATTAGCAAAAAGAAAAAAAAAATCTGTTTACTGATAGTGAATAGTATTGCACAAGATAAAAAAGGCCCAGTGTAGCCCCATGCATAGTTTTGTATGTAGGAGGTGTGGACGTTTTTTATTTTTTTTATTTACTCGTCACACAATGCTCTATATTGCTCTCTCTTTATTTCTTCTCTTTTGCTTTTCTGACTCTGGGTTCTCCATATCGTTTGGGTCCTGCTCATGATCCCTCAATTTCACCGGATCGAATCGCTGTCGACGTTGTAATTTATGCATCTTTATTACAGTTACATATTCTACAAGGCTGCAATTAATGTCCTTTAATGCGCAGGCCTCCAAAAATAATACAAATGGTACTAAAGCTGCAAGTCTACTGACTTATATTATTTAATCAACTTAATTATAATGCTCCTGACTCATAAACTGGTTTCAAAGTATGTGATCCTGGGCAGATATTTTATTTCACTGAGCCACCTTTATTACATATGAGAGCACCGTCAAACAAGCGAGTTCAGCCTGTCCGTTGTACGGAAAACTTTTGTTTGTTTTAATAGACAAAACTTTTTTCCATATATAATACAAATCTAGCCACACACAGTGCACGTGAGCGCTGACTTGCCTCTTAGTTAATTAACTGCATTTGTCATCACAGATGGGCAGGAACGTTTCTCGAATCATGTTTAAAAACTATCGCTTTTAAAAAATACCCACCGAAGCATGAAGCGGTCGCGCCCTTCTTTGCAATCGGCAGATATTCCTTTGAAATGGCCAAAACATTTCCCTCTGGCGTGGTTTTACTGATAAAACTATATACTGTATAATGTTTGGAAATCAAGTTTCTGCAAATATGTATCATTTTCACAAGTCCAAGTAAAGTGTTCTGATTTGTTCTGCTCCTATTTACATCTTTGTTTGCCTCACACTTCTGAATGACCAAAAGAAAAAGTTATTGTTTTAACCTCTTCCATGCTCATGACGAGCTGAGATCGTCATGAGGCACGGCGCTCCGGTGCTCATAACGAGTGCAGCTCGTCATGAGCCTTGGAACGCTCACACGCGGGGATAATTCCCCTACTGTGCCGAGCGTTCCACGGGATCGGGTGTGGTCATGACGACCTGTGCTCATGACGAGCTGAGCTCGTCATGAGCCGTGGAACGCTCACACGCGGGGATAATTCCCCTACTGTGCCGAGCGCTCCACGGGATCGGGTGTGGTCATGACGAGCTGTGCTCATGACGAGCTGAGCTCGTCATGAGCCGTGGAACGCTCACGCGCGGGGATAATTCCCCTACTGTGCCGAGCGCTCCACGGGAACGGGTGTGGTCATGACGAGCTCAGCTCGTCATGAGCACACGAGCGCCGTGCCGCTCGTCATGAGCACCGGGGCGCTGCTCGCGCCCCCGCCGCCCAGCACAGTGGGGGAATTACCCCCACACGGAAGGGGTTAAATTCCTGATATAGTTTGAAATACTCCTACTACTCATTTACTAGCTGTTTAATGTTGTGTTAGAAAAATAAAAGCCTGACATCTTGCAGCCTTTCACATTGATTGTCAGACAGCTCACTTGACAAAAAACTCTAACTGTAATAAGAGAAAGAAAATTAAAAACCATTTTCCAGGATAGGACAACAATTAGTGAAAAGACAAAGGGACATTTGGCCTCTGTCCTTGAACAGAGAGCAGATGTGTGGAGATAAAAACAAGATTTATTGCTCATTCACTTTCTGAATGGACAGACCACCTGTTCACACCAGTGTAAAATCACTCACCACAACGAAGGTGTTTCTTCTTATAATTTTAATCCGAGGATCACTGTTGTTTTGACCTCATATGTTGACCCCAGGTTCCTTCCAATTCCGGGGTTACCCTTTTGTTTCTCTGAGAATGGAAGGATACACGTCATTCAATCAAAAGGATGGAACAGAAACTGTACTAAAGGGGCGGGACAGGCAGAAGTAGGGGAAGGAAAGACACTGAAAAAAATACAAACAGATGCAATGACAAGAAAGGCAGCTTTGTGTCAGCTGTGGGCTGCCCTTAGTGCACTCTAAAGTGTTGGTATTGCACACAACAGGTCTTTAAGACAAGTTGAATTCTGTCTAAAGGCGAGATCTAAACAAACCTTTGATGTAGCCTTCCAAGGGGAGGACAGAATGTGTTAATCTAAGCATATGCTGCCACCTGGTGGCCAGAGATGGGATCTGCATTTCTTTCTCATGTGATATTTATGTCTAGGAGCCCCCAACCAAGCTGGCCTGGTTGTGATTGTTGCAACATCATTGTGCAATGTCTGTCTTTGTTTCAGAAAGTGTAACAATTTTTGGTTGTCGACTCTGCAGACGCTGATGCTGCTGGCTGTTGACTATTCTATTTACAACTCATTCTGGTTGCAGTATATATATATCTATATCTATATCTATATATATATATTAATAGTATGCATGATTGTATGTGTGTGAGTGTGTAGATATATATTATATATATCTATATATATATATATATAGATATATATAAATATATATATATATATCTTCTCATTGTGGGTTAATGTGGACTGCTGTAGTGGGCTATAGATGAGAGGTGTTATACATCTATAGGTCTGTGTTTGTGTGGGTTCAGGTTTGTTGTTTGGGGTTTGTAAGTGGTCTGGTTATCATAAGAACCTCTGGCTGTGCGTGTTGGTTCGTTCTTTAGGTGTATGTTGGTGCTGTGGGCTATGACTTGTGGTTGGCAGTGGGTGTGTTGCACACTCAGCACTGGGCCAGTGGTGCTAGAGCAGGTCGAATGTAGTTGGTCTGGGTGTTTTGCAGTGGGCGGTGCTCTGTAACGGGGTGCAGGTTGGTATTGGGGTGGTAGTGTACAGTTCAGCAGCTGTTGCAGCGATTGTTTGAGTGGCTACAGTACTTACAGTGGGTTTGTACTGGTTCAGTACTATACAGTGGCGCTGGTTGTGTGGCTGTGGTTCTGTTAGTGGGTTCGTATCGGTTTGGTATTATATCATAGGACTGTTTGTGTGACGGTAGTTGTTCCAGAGACCTTGCTTTGGGTGGGTACCGTAAACAGGGATGTTCGTGTGGTTGGAACTGGCCAGCGGGTTGGTATTGATTGGTCCTGTGTGATACCGATGCTGCTCCTAGGACTGGTGTATGTGTGGCTGCAAATATTCCAGGGAGTTTGTTGCTACTGTTGGTACTATATAATTAATTGGACTGCGTTTGTGACTTCAGTTGTTTGTTTGGGTTGGTGTTGCGTTGCCACTCTCTCGTGCCATGCCTGTCATGGCTGTGATGCTGCAGCGGGTCAGTGGGTTGGTGTTGCAATGCCAGGCATACCAGAAGAGACTGGCAACACAACACCAACCCACTGACCCGCTGCAGCATCACAGCCATCGCAGGCATGACATGAGAGAGTGGCAATACAACACCAGCCCGCTGACCCGCTGCAGCATCACAGGCATGGCACAAGAGAGTGGCAACGCAACACCAACCCACTGACCCGCTGCAGCATCACACCCATGACAGGCATGGCACGAGAGAGTGGCAGTGCGACATCAACCCACTGACCCGCTGCAGCATCACACCCATGACAGGCATGGCACGAGAGAGTGGCAGTGCGACATCAACCCACTGACCCGCTGCAGCATTACACACATGACTGCATGGCACGAGAGAGGGGAAACGCAACACCAACCCACTGATCCGCTGCAGCATCACAGCCATGGCAGGCATGGCATGAGAGAGTGGCAATCAAACACCAACCCACTCTCTCGTGCCATGCCTGTCATGGGTGTGATTCTGCAGGGGGTCAGTGGGTTGGTGTTGCATTGCCACTCTCTCATGCCATGCCTGCCATGGGTGTGATGCTGCAGCGGGTCAGTGGGTTGGTGTTGCGTTGCCACTCTCTCGTGCCATGCCTGCGATGGCTGTGATGCTGCAGCGGGTCAGTGGGTTGGTGTTGTGTTGCCACTCTCTCATGCCATGCCTCTCATGTGTGTCTGCAGCGGGTCAGTGGGTTGGTGTTGCGTTGCCACTCTCTCGTGCCATGCTTGTCATGTATGTGATGCTGCAGCGGGTCAGTGGGTTGGTGTTGGGTTGCCACTCTCTCGTGCCATGCCTGTCATGGCTGTGACGCTGCCCTGGGTCAGTGGGTTGGTGTTGCGTTGCCACTCTCTCGTGCCATGCCTGTCATGGCTGTGACGCTGCAGCGGGTCGGTGGGTCGTGCAGTGGCTTGCTGTCCCACAGCGGACCCCCGTCGATCATGGGCGCGATTGTCTGGTGGTGGCCCCTTCCTTTGTCTTGATGCCCCCTTGTCCTTGTCATGGTCG